>NC_056737.1:156816029-157036029 GCF_019279795.1 Protopterus annectens | reverse complement strand
TGTAGGTTATACCATTTTAAGGCCTGTTGACCCCCTACCCATGGCATCAATTTAAAGACCTTGTTAATGGCATCTGCCTCACATGCACCATGTAACACTGTGCAGCCCATACCAGTCATCTGTACAGATGTACATGGGAGATCCACATGTTTGCAACCTATATGTGGTCTGTATTCCCTGACAATGAGCATTCCTGTGATATCATTGACAAACATGTCACAGTTACTGTACTGACACACAGCCAGCATCAGACATTGTACCTGACTGACACATCATGCTGATACAAAGTCTGTCACACTATCACTTGTGCAGGTATGTTGGAGCAGTAGACAAGACCAATCGCTATTTCTGGTTGGTTATCCCACCATCCATGAAGGCATTTGCAGGAATACTTGTTGTAACAGGTTTTGTGTTATGTCCCAGGCATATAATGTATGTGGAACATGGCATGTGCATGCAGCACTGTAGTACATACAAGTGGATATGTAGGGTTCCTAATATGTCTGTTGGCAACTGTATATTTGTTCCTTTATGCACACCCCCTGTGGCTGTCTTCAGTGTGTGTATGTGATGACTATACCATTTTGTGTGCCTCTTTCACCCTGTGAATGCCTCCATTGCCAACCTAATGTCAGCCCATACAGATGTTATCCACTGTACAAGCACAGTTACACAGTTTCTAACACCAAGCCACTGTGGTGTAATGGTCATATCACTGTGTATTGTACATTAATAGATGGGTAAGTCATCTACTGTGATAAGTGTCACTTCCATGTGCATGTGTGTCTCAATGCATGTCCCCATGCAGCAGTGTGTGTGTGTGTGTGTGTGTGTGTGTGTGTTTGTGTGTGTGATGGCTCTCTAACATGTTAAGGACCTCTGAACCCACCGTTGCCAATCCTAACAATCCCTGCACTTGTCATCAACTTCAATAGTAGTGGCAGACACAGCCACACTACAGTACCACTGTGCTATCTTTGTTATGTATTTAGCACTGTCGTTCATAAGCCTGTGCAGGTAGGGGCTGTGCTCAGCTCTTCATCAGCTGCCCCATGTACAGGACAATGATTCTATGTGTACTACCAGCATGAGAGGCCAGACATGCATATGAGATAGCAGACACACATGCTGGTGATTGGCAGGTTAAACTAACACAGACTGACCTGTGTCAGGAATACAAACCCCAAACCTATCATACACAGTACCAGGCAAACCCTCATCAACTGCATGACGGTCGCGTGGATGTGACAAAAATGTCAGGGTCAACAAGTGCTGATAGCTGAATCTGTTGAAGTGAACATAATGGCTAAGCTGGAGCGGTACCTAGTGCCAGTATGCAAGTAACCTCCTCTGTATGTGTCAGCCTGCGGTCCTATGGAACACCCAGGTGACATGTGTGCAGGCTAGGTGCCTGTGTCAAAGGTATGTATGCAAGGTCACACTGTCTGCCACAATTGCCCCCACACACTGTTGCATGTAAACACACCTGGTAAATATGTACGTGTACAGCTGTACCTTGGCTAAGAAAAGGTGACTGTGTTTCCACTCTGCTTTATTCATCATTGCTACTGTCAGCAGGCCCACAGCCTAAAGACACACAGACACCTGGAAAATAACCAGAATATAATACATGACACTACAGTCAGTCAGCAGTACTAACAGCAATATTGCATCATGGCTAACATGGTACATACACTTCGATGTGTACCCATAACTACTGCCAGCAGACAACACCTTACACAGCATGACATTGCTACACTGCATCACAGTCACCCTGTGCATCAGACCCATATGAGCATGTCCGTGCATTGATGGTATGGATAACAGGGTTGTGGTTCATGTATCATCACATGCACAGGGTGTGGTGTTGGATTGCCAGAGGCCTAAGCTGGACCATATGGGTGACATCATGTGTTTGTGTGTGTCTGGAAGGGTGATGTTCAACTGGGCCGTGCAGAGGAGCTTTGCATGTCTGGTGGTGACTGGCCTAGGATAGGGATGTGTGAGTGTTCATCTGCACACCTGCAAGCAATGTGAATGCCCGACACAGGGCTGTATTGGACAGTTGTGGACCATACTTGGCAGGATGCATGGTTCACCATCTCCCAGCAGGGATGCAGTAACTGATTCTACCAGGAGTATCACTGGCACTGCCATGCCCAAGGACAGATGCAGTACTACTCCCTGATGATGACTGCTGTCTGCTCGACCCGTGTCCCTGATGGTTCTGGCCAGGACAATGTGCCTATAGCCTGATCCAGTGTGGTGTGGACAGCACTCTCCCTTTAGTAGTGCTGTTGGTACTGCCACTACAGGACCGTGAATGTGCATGGACATGTGGGCACACAGCTGATCATGCTGCTGACCTATGTCCACCTGGCTGATGCCCTACTCTCATCACATGCTCAGGCACAGACATTGCACGGTCAAGCAGTGACAATGTCTAACCCCACTGTCTATCCACAGCATTGGCAAGATGATGTATGGTCTCACATCTGTCGTAGAGGTCATCACACATGGCAGGGAGTGCTGCTTGCATGACTCTGAGCATCTGTCTGGTGTTGCACTCAGTACATGCCTGTGCCTCCATGATGGACTGGAACATGTGTCTGGTGACACCTGCCAAGGCACTTGAGACAGGGCTTGATGGGCAGCAGTCCCCTATGGAGCATCCTTGTCCATCTGCTTGTGTGTGACCTCACCTGCTCTCTGCCTATGGCTGGTGACTACACTCAGCATACTCAACACACTAGCCTGTTCATGCCACCACCCTTAACCTGTCCATTATCAGTGGCTGCTGTGGACTGAGCATGTGTGGGCTTAGTGACTGTGTGTGGGGACATGGTGGGTGAAAGTAGGATACCAAACAATGGCACGGGTCCAGGCACTGACAATCCCATCTGTGCCTCACTATGACCATCATCATCATGGGAGTCTGGCTAAGACACTGACATTAGGTTGTGAGGAGGAGGGACACCAACCCTGTGTTCACGTGTGAGAGGAGCACAACATATGTAGCAGTATTATGTTTGCTGAGATACACACACACACACACACACACACACACACACACACACACACACACACACACACACACACACACACACACACACACACACTCACACACACACACACTCACACACACACACACACACACACACACACACACACACACACACACACACACACACACACACACACACACACACACACACACACACACGCACACACACACTCCTGGTACAGTCTGGCACAGCTGTGACACCTATGGGCCCTTCAGGGCAGACCTTACGGTAGTTCTGCCTGCTGCAATCCATCTCTTTCACTGCTACTGTCAGGCCCACAACAAAGGGTGACAAATCTTACTGTGTGATGGGCCTAGTAGCAGAATGGTGATTGTGGCCAAGACCAATGCTATTGGAGTGAGCTATACAGTGTCACCAAGTGAATATGCATGTAGTGTAAGAGTTGACTTACTGATATACAGACCACACACAATTACACGGTGTAACGTTATGTGATGATAACTGATGAGGGGAGAAGACTATACATTATCACTGCAGTACATACACAGTTCAGACTCACAGGGATTAATTTCACACACATTGCTGGGCAGTCTACAATACATACAGGACACATGTAAAGTACTAGGTGCATAGTCTCATAAGATGATACCAGGCTATTGGACCTGATGCCCTCGTAAGCCTGGCCCAGACTTTGGCACATGCCCCTTCCAAGCCAGCACCTATTTCCCCTGTCCAGCTGGGACACACACATGATGCCAGGGGTGCCTCATCCATTTCCCATGCAGTCATCCATCTTCTTCTGCAAAAGAGCTATACATGTACTTTGCTAGACATGGGGATTGAGTGTATTTTACAGTGTATTGTATGGGACACTATACTATCCTGCCAACAAGTACTATACATGTCACAGACCAGGTGAGGTCTTTGTGTGCATGATGTGTGAGTGCAATTTTTCTTATAGATATGCAGAAATGCCATCAAGGCTGGTCTGGACATTGCCTTGTATGCCAGACACAGGTCACCTATGATTAGTCTGTATGAGACTGAGTAGAGGGATAGGGCTTTCAGCCTACCTGTATAGGATAGGTGTTGCAGACACTGGAATTGCCTGGTCAGGAACCTCTGTAGTCTCTGCAACTACTGCATTTGCTTGGCAAGGTACATACCAGAGGAGCCGTTGTACTTGGCAATGCATCTGATAAGGGTGGAGTGCAGGAATGTTGTGGCCTCCTGGTTCCTGGATGACATACCCATATTTGTGAGGTGGTCCATGTAGACAGCCTTCAGTACAATGGTGCCCACATAGTGTGAAGCCATCAGGTTGCTACCAACCTATCTGCCAACATCCTGGTAGATAGGTTCAGTGCTAACTTTACCCCCCTCTCACCCACTAAAAGCCCCATATCTATACAGGAAGAATGCAGAGTCCCTGTAATCACATCTATGCAGGTAAAAGCTGCATTCTCTAAAACCAAAAAGACAGCATCCATGGGACCGGACAACATCCCAGGCTGCATTTTACATGAACTTCAAAATGAACTGTCTCCCCACCTAAGCACCATGTTCAATCATAGTCTTACATCAGGCTTTGTGCCCACTGAATGGTGCACAGCAACAGTTATCCCACTCCACAAAGGGGGAGCCACCACTGATCCTAGGAACTATCACCCTATTAGCCTGATGAGCATATCATCATGGAACTCATAAACAAAGACATTGGTAACCTCCAAACTCTGGACCCCACCAGTTCAGGTTTGTGAAAGGCAGATCATGCCTTCTGAACCTGATCGACTTCTTTGAGGCAGTCACCAAAGCTGTAGACAAGGGTAAGGTTGTTCACACAGCCTATCTTGACCTCGCTAAGGCTTTCAACACCATCCCCCATTCTGGAATTACAGCTAAACTCACTAAACTAGGTATAAATCCCTATGTCACAAGCTGGGTTGCCATCTGGCTCACTGACAGAACCCACACTTTACAAGTTGCAGACTCCAAATCTGACTTCAAACCAGTGACAAGTGGAGTACCACAGGGTTCAGTCCTCGGACTTCATCTATTTGGTATCTACTTCTCTGAAGTACAGACTAACACAGAAGGCCTCTGGCTAATGATGTTTGCAGAAGACTGCAAACTAGGAGGCACAGTCAAGTCCCCAAATGATGTGGACATCCTACAGAAGGGCCTCACTGAGACAGATGCCTGGTGTCAGAGGCATGGCCTCAAGCTTATTGCCAAAAAGTGCACTGTCATCCCCTTTGGTAAAAACTCTGTACCTATGAACTACCACATAAATGGCAGTCTACTTAATGCCAAATGTGTGATAAGAGACCTTGGGACCCAGGTGGACAGTAGTCTCTTCTTTGATAATCACATCGCCACAGTAGTCAGGAAATCCTTCTATGTGGCACGTCATCACAAAAGAGTTCTCATCCAGGAATAAAGAGGTCATTGTTCCCCTCTACTTGGCACTCATTAGACCCATAATAGAGTACAGTGCCCCTTTTGGAATGTACCTCACAAAATATCTGCAGCAGCTGGAAAGGCCACAAAAGTACCTCACAAAGAGGATTACTGGCCTCAAACAGATACCCTACACTGATCGTCTCAAAAAACTCCAGCTTTACTCTGTAGCATATTGCCTACTCTGGGGAAATCTCTGCCTAACATATAAAGCTATGTTAAACCCAGAGCTGTTGGACATGCTACACCTTAAGAAATCCCAATCCCTCCAAGCTATATGCTGTAGAGACCTAAACCTTGTCACCACAATAAACAAGACATGCTGGAGGGATAGATTCCTATCCCAGAGACTTCCTATACTCTGGAAAAAGCTACCCATCTATGTCAAGCAAAGTTCCCCATTAGCAAAAAATCTTGATGAGTGGATGGGAAATAGGTAATACACCCTGGGGATCACTTTTGTGGCTCTGCTCAACAGGTGCACATGAATTAACTTTCTTGGGTGGCATAAGCCAAGGAACCTTGTTGGCTAGGCTTACTTAGGCCCTTGGGCCAATAGCCTAGTACCTTCCTATGAACCTATGAACCTATGAACAAGTCACCTCACACCTGACTGCATGCTCAGTACATTATTACTGTCATACTTAGTGCGGATGACATCTGCCACAGCAGGGAGAATGATGCCTCTCCTGGGATTCAGTTTGTGGAAATGCTTCTTGTACCAGTCATTAATTGGGTGAGGGCCTCTTGGAGGATGCTCACATCAATAGGGGAATGTAAGACAGTGGCCATGCTCATATCAGTAGGGGAATGTAAGACGATGGCCAGCTTGCAAGCATCTGTACACCTGGTCAGCCACAGATGCTTTTGTCTTGTACCTCAGATATGTATATCTCAAACATTAGAGGCCCCCAGACTGGGGTACACCGCTTTGGAAGACTCTACTACTAGAGGTGGGTTCCACTACTTTGACCAAGTGGGTACTATCATTGAGCCAGTTAGCTACACATCTGGTAACATACAGGTTGGTGCCTAGCTGTGTAGGAGTATGTATCCTGGCTGCCTGGGGATTATTGTGAGAGAATTGGGCTAGGTAAAGGTAAGGATTTTTCACCATCTTCCCCTCATCCTTGTGTTTGTTGACCACTTCAGAGAGGTCGGCCAGGTTTAACAGGCTTGATCTCCCTTTGACAAAACCATGCTGTGTGGGCTCAGGAATTTTGATGTTGCTAATGTACCTCTTCATAATGTCCTTGATATTGCCTTCCATGGCCTTGAAAAAGCAGGCTAGTTAGGCTGATGTTCACATGATTGGCAGGGTAGGTGGATTGTTCCACCTTTGTGTATAGGGATGAGAGCCATTGTCCTTTGTGCAGATGGGATGACACCAGTGCTCAGGCTGTGGTTGACTAGAGTGTAGAATGAATCTGATATCCCATGGCTGTGTTCATGTAGGATGCAGCCAGGGATGATATCAGGCCTATGGAGACATCTGTGTGTTGCCTTTGAGAGGGCATTATGGACCTACTTCCTGATGATGAAGGGAGGAGAGTAGGTGTTGTGCATGCACATGTGTACCAATGGGGGAACAGGAGGGTGATGTTTGCACTTCACCTGTCTGCAGCCATATTTATTTTTGTTAACTGTGAAAGTCCGACTTGGAATGAAGCCAATTTTCAGTGGAAGCTTAGGAAGAAACACTCCAGACGCATGTCTTTGCAACGTGGGAGGAAACCAGAAAACACAGAGGAAACCCACACGAATGCAGGGAGGACATGCAGACTCCACACAGAAGGCACCACAGCTGAGAATTGAACCAGAGAACCTCTTGCTGTGAGGTGACAACGCAACCACTGCACCACTGCACCTATATCTATGATGTATGTGTATGTGGTGTTATTGACCACCACTACAGAGCAGATTTGTGTGTTGCCTCTGGGATTACAGATGCATGTGTGGAAGGCCTAGTGATTGGCCTTGGTGGATGTGTCCAATTTGCACTCACAGGTGAATTACCCTAAAGCTATAATTCACCTGTGACCTTATTTGCTTGTTCAGACCAAGGTGGCATTGCTTCCAATAAGGCATCTGTTCCTTCTTGGCCCTGTCCAGCAATTATTTCCACCTATTATGGTATTTTTATATTGCTGCTGTTCACCACAAAGGTTTATCCTACCTTGAGGGAGATGATGTTGACCTGTCAGGTATAGCTGAGTCCATACAGCTATATAGGTACCCACATAGTATTGTGGTGTGTGCCTGGACAGTAATGCTAGTTCCAACTGATGGGACATTGGCTGTAAAACTACTTCTACCTGCTCTGAGGAGATTTATAGGCATTTGTGTAAAGTTAATTTTGTTTCACACTGTAAAGGGGGGTAGGCAGGGGAGATGGTGAGTTGAACAGTGATGGCAATGTGGTCAGATGTTACCAAGGAGGATGACACTGTAGGAGTGCTACAGTGGATACTCATGTGGGTTAGAACCAGGTACAGGATATTTCCACCTGTCATAGGAGTGCTGACAGGCTGATCCACTGCATTGCCAATGATAAAGCCGAGGAGTCTCTGTGCATTCATGTTCAGGTAGCATAGGTTATGCACACTATGTTTGGGTAGTTGAAGTCACCCAGCAGCAGGGTAGATGATTGAATTCTGACAGATTCCAGCAGGTCCCAGTAGGTGTTGTGGGTGTCCATAATCATGTTTGAAGGCCTGTAGCTAGCTATGATTTGAGTAGGTGTTTTATCAACTGTTAACTGCACTTGGCATGTCTCCCGTGCTTCATACTTTTTGGCCAGCCTGGAGGTGTGTATGTGTATAATAATGTTCAACACTCCACCTCCTGTGGCTTTGCAGGCCTCCATTTGGGGTCTAAACATATGGTGGGATGAGTAACCTGGCAAGGTTAGTGTGCTCTCCGTAGCTACAAAGCAAGTGTCAGTGACTGTGCAAATTTTGGCATCCTACAGGACAAGGTATGCTTGGATTGACGTGGGTTTCATGGTAAGACACCTAGCTCCTGTTAGAGCAAGACATCTGCAAAAAGGCACACATCACTGGTGGGCAAAGGCCAGACAATAGTGTCATTGTATGAATCTAGCTAAAACACACTTAATTGCCAGCAAAGACAGTGTTGCATTCACAGGTCTACTCTGCAGGATATGACATCTAACAATCAAATGTACGCTATTATGTTCTGACTTTAGTCTTTAACGGGTTGCCAGTGATGTGCCAGACAATACACAACTGTATGAGGCATTGAATACAAATATGAGGCAGATATGTGGTCAGTCTGCAAAACTGTGGACAGTTGTCAGGTATGGGCTCGGTATATCACATACAGTTCAACACACACTTCTGCACCTATTGTGTACTATGCACATACCCTGCATAAGTCTCTTACATTTGTAAGACAAGCATATGTATCAGAGCAACATTCACAGGTGACATGTGAATAATTACAACATCCCAGGTAGCTGGCCTAGCAGTGTCACACTCAGTATTGGACAACAGACACTCCAGTAGTAGTCATACATGAGCTGACCTTTGCTGGGGTGATTCAGGAGCCAGAGATATGATCCATGTCAATTCAAACAGGGCAAACAGGAATGGCCATGGGTGCTGGACAGCAGCATGTGAATCCAGCAGGTTTTGTTGCAGCCTAGTGTTTAATGTCCTATTTGACATTATTGCATCTCCCTTCTGCATTCCATTACAAGCTTATGTGAATGACATACCTGTTATAGTGCTGAAGAGTTTCCTCACAACAATGCAAATAGTTAGGGTTGTGTAGTCGCAGTCTGTCTTTGTGTAGATGGGTTCAGACCTGTGTTGCATAGGCAGCAGCTTGCCTTTTGTAGGTAATGCTCATGAGCAGGTGATGGCCTGTGCACCAATCGGTGTCTCCCACTTGCTACTTGCATCCAGAGAAGCTGTGTTGTCTTTCCATTAGACGATGCCATAGCAACACAGTGCTATAATTAAGTCCTTCATGTGGGCCTTGCCCCTTTTCCTTGCCTGTGTGGGGGGCATTATGGAGGTGTGGGGGCTACAGCTTCACAGACAGTAGGTTGGAATACCTCTCAGGCTAGGACATTTGGAGACATTCCAACAACATGGGAGACAAAGCTCCAGAATTTGGTACAGATTGTAAGTAAGTATTGCTCTTATATGCATAAAGGATTTCTAGATTAACAGGGTTTGCCTGGACCTGCATCTTCTGCATGACTTGACGTCTGACAGTGATATGTCTCTGACATACCTCTCAACTGTTCTGATGTCCACAGACTGCCCAGAGGTTTTCTTGTTATGTTAGGTCTGTTCCTGAGACAACTTCTGTTTTTGTGAAATCAGTGGGATATTGTGAGGACTGTAGTCAGCAAATGTTGACATCCATTAGTCTTTCAGACATCATATCCTTCAGGGATGTTATATTACAACAAACCCTGTAACACCAGCAACTGTTTCAGTTTGTAACACCATTATATGAGATATGTCCCACTTTCTGGCCCCTGTCCCCCAAGTATGTCATAGTTTATCCAGATGTCTTGCAGTAAGAGGTTCAGAGGTATGATATATCATTATTTAGTGACTGCACTCCAGGTATCATCCCAGTGACTTAGCAGACTCCTGGAAGTGGTATGCAGCAATGGCCATAAATATGGTCCCACACCCTGGACATTCTGTGGAAATCTGTACAGTTGAGAGTTATGTATGGCTGGCCATTGTTAACAGACTGCCAAGACTGTGTAGCAGTGTTGTGTGTAAATGTTTGTTGGGCTGAGTAGGGAGACTGGCAGATGTGAGTGTCATAGATGCTTTTCTATCTGACTGTGCATGCTGCTAAAGTTGCTGGTGGTCTATCAGGTGTATATGTTTGTAGGGGTAGACTAAGAAATGTTCTGTAACACCTCAGGATTCCCAGTAGACTTTGATTTGGGACATTATATGTCAGTGTAGTGTGTGACTGGCAATCAGGATATGTTTGTCCAAACAGTCGTTCTATTCTAGATTTAATTTGGGGTACTGGTGTGCTGCTGTGACTGTGGTGCAAATAGTTGTAGGTGGACATTTTTGCAGCAATATCTGCTTTTTCCTACAGTTCCATCCCTGTGAGAATCCATGTAGTGCATGATATATTTGGAAATACATGGGTAATTCCCCCAGAGCTGATTTGGGGTAGTGTCTTGTTGGACTTACTGTGGTTCAGAAGGTGCTGGATGAAATAGTTGGCAGCTGTCACTGTTTTTTCAAATCTGTTACATGACTGCAGTCATACCTCTCCATTGTCCAGATGTCTAGACACTGTCCAGATGCGTGGCTCATATGTTTGGTCTGTTGCCCATAACAGTTGTGGGTTTCTGACAAATCACTAGGATGATGTGAGCATTGATATCAGTAAATCATGACATTCATTTGTGTTTCAGACCTGGAATCTATCAGGAAGTATATGTTAAATCAAACTATGCTACTCTAGCAGACTTCTACACGTATAACAGCCATATTTCAAATATGTCAGTATTGTTTGCCCTTTATCCCCCCCCACTTTGTCAGGCTTTTTGCAGATGTCTTGCAGTAAGTGGTATATATAATATTTGTATGTATATATAAATATATGTGTATATAAGAGTACTATGGATATATATTTTCCCCTTATGTTAAATGACTGTAATGCATGATATGTTTGTAAAACATTACATATCCCTTCAACTCAGATGGTGTAGAGATATGTTGCTGTGACTGTAGTGCACAGGGTCCTGGGTTCAAGACTTGGAAGTGATGAGTTTTTCCATTAACGTTAAACAACCAGAATGCATATGTTTGAAAAAGCATTGTAGATTCCCAGAGCTCAGATGGTGTAGTGGTATGTTGCTGTGATTGGAGTGCATAGCATTCCAGGTTTGACAGTTGGAGACAGCAATTAAGGCACTTTTATGCAGTTGTAAGTGGGTTTGCATGGATTTGCATGAAGCTAAGCGATGCTAACAGATGGTTAAACCCACTTAGCTTCACTTAGCACTTCTTACTCTCGCTTTCACCTGGGCTAATTTTAATTAAAGAAAATAAAAAAGGGTGATAGGAAAGTGGTGAAATGAGGGCAAGCATTAGGAAAAGCAGCTAGCGATGTGCAGGACGGGTGTAGGATAGAACCATATCCCTACATTTCTTCTGCAGCAACAGCTGTGAATAATGTGTAGAATTTGGAATAGACATTTGGAGAATAATTTGTGGGTAGATTAATTAATTTCACTGTACATGGGAGTGAAATGTAGAGCTATGTATGGGGCAATATTTTTTTGTGGGACAGTTGCCCTTTTTATTTTTAGGTGAAAGTGGGATGTTGGGGAAGGGCTGTAGGTATGTTTTGGAAGATAGGTTGGGTAGGATAGGTTGCATTTGCAGACAGACGAGACACACAAGACAGCAGACAAGGGCAGTATATGACACAAGAGGGGGTAAACACCTTGGATAGGGAGAGTGGTTGGGAATCAGAGGCCCATGACCCCCTAGATGGATACAGTGGGACTGAGGTCCTCACCCATGGGTAGTCACCACTGCACCTTTAAGGCCCTGAAGGTTGATGTGCTGGGGGTTGGAAAAGAGGGGCAGCCTTCCCCTCGAAGTGCACCAAGCAGCTCTCCATCTGGTGCAGCTGCCCATCCAGCTCAGAGCGGATGACACTGTGCACCATACCCTGGCACTGTCAGTGGATGATGGGCTCCTCTTCATGCCTGTGCCCAGAGAAGAGACAGGCCCTCATCCGCTGAGGCAGTTTCACTTGAAGGTGCAGGACCAGCAGAGGAGGATGTTCAGGGTTGGTTTCCAGACAAGCTGGAGCCCGGTGCCATGGCCAGATGGGGTGGGACAGGCGGATATGCTGGGATCTGCCTTCCCAAATGTGCTATGGTGTTGTGATTTTCCAATAACTATTGGTTAGTCATAAACAACACATTTCAAAATAAGTTATAACAGCATGCATGGGTGTTCCCATTAATCCAGAACAACAGATTTGAAACAGTTGCATAGCAAACAGAACACATGCATAAATGGAACAACATTAAGCATTTTAACAACATGCAAGTTACATTGACGGCAACAGGCTACCAATAATGGAATTTGAACAAGGTATGTTAATATGCAACCAATGAAATATATGAGCAATAATAGAACACATGTCCCAACAATAGGTTTTGAGAACAACATACCCATAGTATATGAATAATAATTACTGATGCAGGTGACGGGTGGGGGGAGAGAATAAAAAGTCCATTAACAATTGTATTGGCTTCTATTTTTCACAACAGTACTGCTCAATACTCTACAAGTCTTCCCTAACTTTACATCTACCTATGGCCCTTAGTTTCTGTGGCACACACATACCTGTTACACTGTCGACCTGTAATGGTATGGGGCAGACTGGGTACACTGTGGCTACTTTGCTGGAGGAGACGTGTACATGTCAAGGTTACATACTTGACACAGAAGGGGTACCCTGCAATCATCTTGTGTGAGTCTGCCACTAGCATAGTTCACCCGGATTCCTATCTGTGTCCAAGTTGATTGGCATCAGTGACCACTAGCTGTGACAGTGTGACACTTGAGAGACATGTATCGAGAAGAGGGCATGGTGTCTGCACCTATCCTGCTGACATTTGCAGGCATATGGAGTTGGGCAGTGGAAAAGTTGTACACAGTGTATTAGTATACCCTTCATACAGCTACTACACACGTTTCTTTACCTGTAAGACCTGTGGAGGAAATATCTATTAACACCTTCTGAATGTTTCTACAAATATTCATGTCTATTAGTATACCCTTCATACAGCTAATATACACATTTCTCTACCTGTAAAAGCTGTGGAGAAAAAATCTGTTAACACTTTCTGACTGTTTCTACACATTCAGGTGTATCAGTATACCATTCCTATAGCTACTACATGCATTTCTTTACCTGTGAGACCTATGGGGGAAATATCTGTTAACACTTTCTGACAGTTTCTACAAATATTCAGGGCTTTTATTGTGTATATATGCACATATCTCAGTACCACTCCCTGGATTCAAACCGTGTCTGGGTGTACTAAAATGGACAACAATGCTGTTTTCCATCACACGGAGCTACTTGGTACCTACTGTCTCTTGCTTTACTGAAAACCTTGTATTCTATCTGATTTCTAACTAATACTCTCTGGGTTGGACAGTCTGACCATGTAATCCTGCAATTCATGCATGGCAGATAGTTATTGTACTGTGTATTACTCATTTGAAATAATACAATCTGGAAAGCAAAGGTTAACACAAGACTGCAATGCATACTAACTGTTTCCCAGAACAACCTCAGTTATTTCATGTTGTCAATGCCATATTTGCTGTAAAGAACCTGTACACATTTTATTTCTACAACAACATACCAGAGTAAACACAACAGTTTGTTGTATATTTTTATTACAATGAAATTACACTTTTATTAATGGACATCCTGTGGATAAGTATTAGTTTGACAAACATGTTTTATCCAATAGGCACAGTACACAATATACCTACTGGCAGTAAACAATGTACTCCTTCTACTGTATGGCTCTATATACTGCAAGATAGATCTGTACTCACCAGCCTGTTGGCACATCCTTGTCAGTCTGACAGCATGGGCCTCGATATTCATTACCCTCTCCTCTGCAGCTGTAGGGGTGGGAAACTATGCATACCTGTCTATCAAATACTCATGTAGAATTTGGTACAGCTCTATCTGGGATACTTACAAACTGCTGGAGCATGCTGGTCCTGAGCATCTTGGATCCACTGGACCAAGAGCTCCCCTTTCACATGCTTTAGGTTGGCATAATGATGCTGTACCTGCTCACCAGTTTGGGGGATTCCAGTGGCACTGGTGAGGTTATATGCCAGACGGTCCCAGGTCTCTGCTTTGTAGTGAGAGACCTAGTGCTGGCCCTGCAGCGGTCTGTCATCATGGTGTTCTATGATGAGTCCAGCCATGACCCCGGACTCTAAGATGCCCCAGCGCTGTGTCTGAAAGCAAGCTCCCTCTCCAACTCCAGACATGTTCCTGCAGAGATCAAACTAAACAGGTTATGGCTGTATTCCCATCTGCACAGTCTAAATAAGACCATATTCCCACCCTTTGCCATCATTGGACCATTTCCAAAATGCTGAGCACAGCTTAGCAACATGCAAACCTGCTAAGCTGGTCTGAACAGTGCTTAAAGGGGTAATTGCTGAGCATTGCTTAACAGTGCACAAATCCATTTAGCTGAGCTGACTGCTGCTTAGCATTCACATTTAAGCAATTCTTACACCACTAAGCATAGCTGAGCACTGCTAACCAATGCTCAATTTTCATTTATAAAAATAGCAGGATAATGACTTCATTAATCATTATTGACATATTAGTAAGTGTATATGATTTACTTTACATGACATCCCTCTATGTGCTTTGTTATATTACCATGGGGTGTGACTGTACTGTATGGGACACTTGTATATACATGGGTGATTTCATATGTTATATGCACTCACACCTACATTTTAGACAAGCTACACTACCCTGGTTGACAAATATCAATTGCTACATACTTTAAAGTTAAAATAATAATTTTAACACTGCTTTCCCATGTAAAAATAAAGTGCTTGTCTTGCTACTTGAACCATGAACACCTGCATGCAAAGCCAGGATTCTAACCTCTGTGTTATCTCGGTGTGAGAATTGTGGCTGTATATTTTTATTTATCTCCTATGGGATGTTTCAGCAATTCTGAACAGAGGGCCATAACGAGCACATCCACTCAGCTACACTTAAACGTACCTTAGAATGGAAAAAAAATCATAAACCCACTTTATTTACATGTATCTGTACTCCTTTTCAGTCACAGTAAAGAAAATTGTAAAGGGACATATTGGGACAGATTTTAATTATTGGTCTTACAAAGTTAGGAAGTTTGACTGTGGTTTTCTAGCAAATCATTGGCAAATCACTCGGGGTTTAAGGCAGAACATACTGACAGACAGTTGGATTTCAGACTTTTCTACCCTTCAGGAAATCTGTGCTACTGCAAACCTTGCATTCTATCAGCTTTCCAGGTTTGTCAGTCCAATATTTAAAAAGTGTCCCTATTTTTGTGCCTTTATCCCTCCATTATTTATGGGTTTGTACAGCTTTCTTGCTGTAGTAGGTTGAGAAGTCTGTGAGGCAGCCATCTGGGCATTCTGCAGGCACCTGTACAGTTAATGGTTATGGTTATACGTCACTTTCAAATGGCAGACATTTGTGTTTCAGTCTTCACACCCTTCAGGAAGTCCGTGCTACTGCAAATCTTTTATTCATTCAGTATCAGCTTTCTGGGTTTGTCAGTGCAATATTTAGAGAGTGACCTTATTCTTGTGCTTTTGTCCCCCCATTATTTATGGATTTGTACAGCTTTCGTGCTCTAGGAGGTTCAGAAGTATGTGAGGCAGGCATCTGGGCATTCTGCAGACACCTGTACGGTTAACGGCTATGGTTATATGGCACTTTCAAATGGCAGACATATGTGTTTCAGTCTTCATACCCTTCAGGAGGTCTGGGCTACAGCAAAGCTTTTATAGGTTCATAGATTCATAGGTTGGTACTACACTATCGGCCCTAGGACCTATACAAGCCTAGCCATAACAATTCCCTGGCTTTTTCTTCCCACACTATTTACATCCTGGACTCTTGTCTAGCAGGGCAACTGATGTGATCCCTGGGGTGAATTTCCTTTCTTCCATCTAATTGGCAAGGTTTTTTTTTTGAAGAGGGTCAAAGAGACACTCTGCTTGACATGTATGGGCAGTCTATTCCAGAGTTTGGGGAGTCTCTGGGTCAGGAACCTATCCATCCAGCATGTTTTTTTTTAGTGTGATGACAAGGTTTAGA
Organism: Protopterus annectens; assembly: GCF_019279795.1. Taxonomy (NCBI): domain Eukaryota; kingdom Metazoa; phylum Chordata; order Ceratodontiformes; family Protopteridae; genus Protopterus; species Protopterus annectens. The sequence continues at coordinate 157,019,632 of NC_056737.1, read as the reverse complement.
TCCCTGGAGCATGTGGCTCTGAGAGATTGGGATTTCTTTAAGTGTAGCATGTCCAATAGCTCTCAGTTTGACATGACCTTGTATGTTAAGCAGAGATTGCCTCTGAGTAGACAATATGCAACAGAGTATAGCTGGAGATTTTTAAGGCAGTCAGCATAGGGCATCTGCTTTAGGCCTGTGATTCTTTTAGTGAGGTATTTCTGTGGCCTTTCCAGTTGTTGCAGGTGTCTTGAGAGGTACATACCAAATGGGGTGTTGTATTCTACAATGGGTCTAATTAGGGATGAGTACAGTGGGACAATGACCTCATTTTTTCTGGATGAAAAGCCCTTAGTGATGAGGTGTGCCACATAGAAGGATTTCCTAACTGTTGTGGCGATGTGGTTATTGAAGGTGAGACCACTGTCCACCTGTGTCCCTAAGTCTCTTATCACACTTTCGGTGTTTTGTGTACTGCCACCTATGTGGTAATTCACGGGTACATGTTTTTTCCCAAAGGAGAGAACTATACATTTCTTGGCATTGAGCTTGAGCCCATGGCTCTGGTACCAAGCATCTGTTTCTGTAAGGCCCTTTTGTAGAGTATCCACATCATTTGGAGATTCAATAATGGCTCCCAGTTTGCAGTCATCAGCAAACTTTGTTAGTCAGAGTCTCTTAGTAATGGTCTGTACTTCAGAGAAGTAGATGCCAAACAAGAGTGGTCCCAGGACTGAACCCTGAGGTACTCCACTTGTCACTTGTCTGGAGCTGGATTTGGAGTCAGCTACTTTTACAGTGTGGGTTCTGTCAGTAAGCCAGTTGACAACCCATCAAGTGATGTAGGGATTAATGCCCAGCTTAGTAAGTTTATCTATGATTCCAGAGTGGAGGATGGTGTCAAAGGCCTTGGCAAGGTCCAGATAAGCTGTGTGGACTGCCTTACCCTCGTCCACAGCTCTGGAGACTGATTCAAAGAAGTCAATCAGGTTCAGGAGACAAGATCGGCCCTTCACGAACCCAAACTGGGTGGGGTCCAGTGTTTGAAGGTTGTCAATGTCTTTGTTGATAAGTTCTATGATAATACATTTCATGGCCTTGCAGATCAGGCTTGTCAGACTGATGGGGCAGTAGTTCCTGGGATCCAATGTGGATCCCCCCTTGTGGAGTGGGATAACTGTAGCTGTGTGCCACTCAGTGGGCATGAAGCCTGAGGTGAGGCTATGATTAAACATGACACTTGGCTGAGGTGCCAGTTCATTTTGTGATTTATGTAGTACACAGCCCGGGATGTCATCTGGTCCTATGGATGCTGTATTCTTAGCTTTGGAGAATGCATTTTTTACCTGTGTGGCCATTATTATTGGAATTTGGCAATATTCTGGTATTGAGATGGGCCATTTAGGGGGTAAGAGGGGGGTGAAGTTGGCACTGAATCGATCTGCCAGGATATTGGCAATATCCTTGGGATCAGTATATTTAATGCCATTCTGGTGTAGCTCAGAGCAGATCTGAGCATTGCCACTTAGATTCTTGACATAATTATAGAATGCCTTGTGGTTGTCTTTGGAATCTTTGGCAATTTTATTTTTGTAACAAACTTTGGAGGATTTTATGAAGGATCTCAGCTTCTTACTGAGGCTGGTAAGGGAGTTTTTTGCATCCTAGGATTTTTCTCTTTTTTGCAACAGTTTCTTCCTTTTGTTGTGAAGTTTGTTTATGGCAGGGAACCACCAAGTTGGCTTCATTTTTTTGGTGGAGAGCATCTTGGCTCTATTTGGGATGGCACGATTCATGCATGAGTGGATGTGCTCATACAGTGCCTTAGTGTAGGACTCAGCAGTTGAACTTTCAGTTCCCATCTGCATGGGTGTCATGAAGTTTGTCACTTATGACTTGAGTAGCATGAAGTTGGCTTTGGAGAAGTTTTTTATGGAGGTTTCCTTACTGGGGGGTGGGGGTGGGATGTGAATGTTAAGGGTGATTAGCTTATGGTCTGACCTGACCAACGAGGGGGTGACCATAGGTGTGGAGTATCGATTTCCCATGTTGGTAAGGAGCAGGTCTAGGATATTGGAGCCCCTGGTGGGACAATGGATTTGTTGATCTAGGGCATTGGAATTTATGAATTCTAAGAACGTTTGGGCAAAGGTGTTGGTACATGAGTAGTTTTCTCAGTTAATGGCAGGGTAGTTGAAGTCACCCAGTATTAGGGTGTTTGGTTGCATCTTAATATTCTCCAGTATGTTTAAAAAGGTGTAGTGAGAATATTGGGGCATGGTGGGGCATCTGTACCAAGCTACAATTTGGATTGCAGTCTTACCTAGTGTTAGTTGCACCTGCAGAATTTCAGACGCATTGTGTTGGGCAACTAGCCTGGTGGTGTGAATATCCTTGGTGAATATGGACACTCCTCCACCTTTAGTGTTTCAATCCTGTTTTTTTGGCTGAAAAGTGTGGTAAGAGTTGTAGCCTGGTATTGCAGAGGTGCTCTCTGCAGCCTTGAACCAGGTCTCAGTTACTGCACAAATATTGATGTTCTCCATTTTTAGGAGTGCCTTGAGAGAGTGCATTTTGAGGTTTAGACTTCTAGCATTGAGTAGCATTACCTTCAGATTTTGCATGCTTGTACCTGTTACGGTGGTGGTTTTGTCCTTTGAACTTTGCCTAAAAAAGGCACTATAGGGGTGGCAAGAGCCTTAGCCAGTAACCTGAATCCCAGGGGTGACAGGTGCAGACCATCTCTGGCAAAGCATCATGGTCTCCACAAAATAACTGGTTAACGGAGCAAAGAATCCTAGACCATAAAGACTCCCATTAAAAAAGCAAACTTTATTAGGAACCAAATTAATGAATAAGCACTTTCTTCCAGCTTAACTGGCCTTCATCAGATTGAAATAGGCAGTGAAAAATAATGTTCTTATATACATACAACCACAGGAAATTAATGAATTCAAACAAGGAAATGATGTAACTTTTCAAATGAATCAAACAAAATACACATTTCCTATATACTATATATATATATATATATATATATATATATATATATATATATATATACATATGTAGACAATGTGCAAACAAGCAAGTCAGCAAATAAATAATGCATTTTAAAATCACTTAATAAATACTATGTTCTTTAAATATTTTAAGTGTGTAAAAAATCTAAGAAATGTTACAGTTTAATTAACTTGTACGGTATTGTAAATGTATATAATTAAAGCATCTGTTAAAATGTGTTACATATACTTAAGATAAAAATATTAAAATAATTAAAACAATTTAAGCCCTGAACTTTAAGACTGGTTTCAAAGAAATATAATAATTTATTCCTGGGGGGTTTGATGCATTTAGCTTAACTTGCCATATGACTTCTTTCTCCCCCAACAAGAGTTTGTCATCACCACCCCTGGGGTTAAAAAGTACTTTTTCAAGTACTGCAAAATGAAAATTGTGGTTAGAATTGTTTGACAATATATGTCTAAACAAAGCATCGTTTGTATTTTCCTTTTGGATATTATATATGTGTTCATAAATTCTGTTCTTTAAAAGCCTGTCTTCCCAACATAAAATGCTGGGCAGGTTGTACACATGGCTAAATATACTGCCCTTTTAGTATTACATTTTAAGAATTTTAAGAATTTTTGGAAGAGCCAAAAAAAGAACAGTTGGAGAAACAGGGGAATCAATGGGATTCAGGATTGAAAGGGCAAAACAATTGGTACAAAAACCCAGGTTACAGGCCACCTTACCTGCATCAGTAAACGAGATAGTTAAAGTTAATGAAGTTACATTTGAATGTAAAAACTTGAAGATTTTTAATTATACTGATTGCAAGGTGACTTTAGAACATTTTTCTTTGTTCCTTAAAGGGATGAAATGTGTGCCTACGCTTGAACTAGATCTCACTGATACAATACTAGACGGTAAGTTGTTTATTAGAAAACTTAATTTAACTTTATCTTTTTAAAGACAAACATCAGGATTATGAAATAAACAAGCTTAAGTGAAAGAGCATGTTTAACCCCCCCCCCTACAACCTATATTAACAACTCTCAAAATACTTATTATAGAAGACATTTACAGGACTTATGCAAACATGTTCAACAATAAGGAGAAGGAATATAATCTTAGTAAAACAGAATGGAAGGTATTTCATAAACTATGCCAGGACAAAGCAATCAGAGTTATGAAACCTGACAAGGGCGGGGGAATTGTGCACTTTGATCAGACTAACTATATTGAAAAGATGTTTGAAATATTGAATAACCTTGATTTTTATGAAACTACCAGTATTAACCAAATTAACATAGCCCACAGATGGATAGACTCATGGCTAGAAGAAATTTTGCTGGATGAGAGAATTACAAATGACATTTATGAATTTGTCAAAGTAGTGAGCCCTTTATTAGCTACAGTGTTTGGTGTACACAAGGCGCACAAGGATTATTTGCATCCAACTTTTCATGTCATTGTGTCAGGAAGCAAGTCGAAAACTTACCCCATCAGGGTAGTAATCGATAACTGGTTAAAGCACGTGTATAACAAAATCCCTCACTTGCTCATAGACTCATGGGATTTCCTAAGAAGATTGAAACATGAATTATGAGACAGTAAGCTGACTTTTGTGAGCATAGATGTGGTGGACCTTTTTAATTCAATACCCAAAGAAGAGGGTTTAGAATTATTCCACGCATCTATGGTTAGGTTTTCCAATTATGATAATAATAAAATTCTTTTAATTTTTGGAATTGATGAATATAGTGTTAGAAAAAACTTTATCTACTTCAAGAGAGAATATTATAGACAAATAAAAGGAGTAGCCATGGGGGGCCTCATGTGCCCCCATATTTGCTAACCTTGTGCTCACAGAATGGGAGAATAGACATGTATTTAACAGTGAGTTTAAGCATCATTTCACACTTTATGTACGATTCCTGGACGATGTTTTTATTTTATGGAAGGGGGACAAGGACGACATTCATAAATTTATTGATTATTTGAACAATATTTGACCCTATTTTAAGTTTACGCATTCATTTAGTGATACTGGTTTGTCATATTTAGACACATATTTCACACACATCCTCAGATTTTAAATCTAACATATATTGTAAGCCCACTTTTAGTAATTCCTATTTGAAATTTCAAAGCTGCCATCCTTTTTTGCAGATAAAAATCATTCTAAAAGGCAAATGTATACAGGCAGCTAGAATGACTTCCCACCAAGAAGACGTTATTAAAGAACTTATGTTGATTGGAAGTATGTTTCTGGAAAGAGGCTACCCCGTTCATTTAGATGAATAAATTATCGATTATGTGTCATCACAATGGGGGGGTACTCTATAAGCCATTGTTGGGTGAAGACCTCATATATCAGGAGGAAAATAATAATCAAAACCACACCTGTCTTTCAAAAGCCATGGTTTTAAAGTATAGTACTTATTCACCCATTATAAAATATGTTATATGTATGAATTGGAATATTTTAAGATGTAACAATGACGTTTACAATTCCTTGGGACATCAACCTAGGTTTGTATACAAGACTGGCAGGAATATGAAATTCCAACTGGAAAACAACCACAAAGACACTAATAAAAAGGTGGTCAAAGGAACAATTAAACGTGGAGCTTGTAATCACTGTGTTTACATATATGAGGAAAAGTGTGTAAATTTACAAAATGAGTATAAAAATAGGATTGTATTCCAGACGGGGAATTGTAATACTAAAAGGGTGGTATATTTAGCTATGTGTATAGCCTGCCCAGCATTTTATGTTGGGAAGACAGACAGGCTTTTAAAGAACAGAATTTATGAACACATATATAATATCCAAAAGGAAAATACAAACAATGCTTTGTTTAGACATATATTGTCAAACAATTCTAACCACAATTTTCGTTTTGCAATACTTGAAAAAGTACTTTTTAACCCCAAGGGTGGTGATGACAAACTCTTGTTGGAGGAGAAAGAAGTCATAGGGCAAGTTAAGCTAAATGCATCAAACCCCCTGGGAATAAATGATTATATTTATTTGAAACCAATTTTAAAGTCCAGGGCTTAAATTGTTTAAATTGTTTTAATATTTTTATATTAAGTATATGTAACACATTTTAACAGATGTTTTAATTATATACATCTACAGTACCTTACAAGTTAATTAAACTGTACATTTTTTAGATTTTTTTACACACTTAAAATATTTAAAGAACAAAGTATTTATTAAGCGATTTTAAAATGCATTATTTATTTGTTGACTTGCTTGTTTGCACATTGTCTACATATGTATATATATGGTATATAGGAAATGTGTATTTTGTTTGATTCATTTGAAAAGTTACATCATTTTCGTGTTTGAATTCATTAATTTCCTGTGGTTTTATGTATATAAGAACGTTATTTTTCACTGCCTATTTGAATCTGATGAAGGCCAGTTAAGCTGGAAGAAAGCACTTATTCATTAGTTTGGTTTCTAATAAAGTTTGCTTTTTTAATGGGAGTCATTATGGTCTAGGATTCTTTGCTCCATTTACTAGTTATTTTGTGGAGTCGTGATTGGATTCTTTGGTCTTTTTTCAAAGCATCATGGTCTGTCGATCATGTCGTCCCAGGCAGACAGATACTGGATCCCCTTTGAAGGACACCAGACGCTTAACCAATTGTTGAAGTAAATCATTTTGTCCTTATATTGTGGTATCATTCTGGGTGAAGGCAGGATGCTACTCAGGGCTAGGCTCATACCTGCCTAGGCCACATGATCCGAGAGCTCTTTCATGTCTCTTTTCATGTAGTCCAGGGAGGTACGTCTCAAGTCATTCACTCCAACATGGACAATGACAGAGTCATATGTGTACTTGTTGTGGAGTGACTTGAGTGCATGTGTAATGTGGCGGATCCTGGCACCCGACATGTAATTTTCTCCTTGTTCAGCCTGGTGAGTGGGACATCGGTGTGCCTGACTATAGAGTCACCTATGACTAAAGTGTTAGGTACCTTGTCTTGCCTTAGGGGCTGTTGCTACGTGGCACACTGGTGTTGTGAGCTATGTGACACTTTGGTTGTGATTGGTATTTGTTTGCGTTTCAGCTTTGGAGGTCCTTGTTGCTTGGGCAGGTTACAGTTAAGGACCTCCGCATATGTGGATTTAGTGTTGCTATGTGTGGGTGTTGGTAGTGTGTTGCTTGAGGTGCAGTGCGGGAGTTAACCATCTCCTCTTGACTGTCTAGCACAATCTTGGGTGGAGAGAGCTTTGCTTCCAGTTTGGCTATGTAAGTGCATCTCTCACAGGTTGTAGTGTTGGGTTGTAGGAGGAGAGGGTTTTCTGTGTACATGAGACAATTGCTGCATTTCCCCAGTATGCCCAGATTCACCAGGTAGACAGGAGAAATCATTGGAAGCTGACCCTTGGACATGACTGGTTTGGTGCTTTTTTTGTAAAGTACAAGAGCTGTTTTCCCTTACCTTAGCATGCTACTTTGCAGTTATAGGCTGTTTAGCACCTATGGTTAATTTCTCCTTATTAACAAGGAGAGTTGAGTGCTTGTATCAGTTTAAGGCTTCCTAGTGCTTTCCAGCAGGTATTAGAGCAAGTGCTAGTCACAGGGATGCTTAAAGGTAAGATGAAAAAAAATCAGATTTCTGGGTTTGTTAGTGCAATATTTAGAGAGTGTCCCTATTTTTGTGCCTTTGTCCCCCCATTATTTAGGGCTTTGCACAGCTTTCTTGCTCTAGGAGGCTGAGAAGTATGTGAGGCAGGCATCTGAGCATTCTGTAGTCACCTGTACAGTTAATGGCTATGGTTATATGGCACTTTCAAATGGCAGACATTTGTGTTTCAGTCTTCATACCCTTCAGGAAGTCCGTGCTACTGCAAAACTTTTATTCTATCAGCTTTCCAGGTTTGTCAGTGCAATATTTAGAGAGTGTTCCTATTTTTGTGCCTTTGTCCCCCCGTTATTTATGGCTTTGTACAACTTTCTTGCTCTAGAAGGTTGAGAAGTATATGAGGCAGGCATTTGGGCATTCTACGGAAACCTGTACAGTTGATGGCTATGGCCGTATGGCACTTTTACAATGTATGGGGTGTGTGACAGAACATTTCACACACACTCCTTCATTGTTTCTTGCTCCCCTATGTTCATTTTATTTCATTTCAGTGTCCGCAGACAATGAAATACTTTTAAAAAGTGCTGTATGGCACTTTCTGAGTGCAGGGGGTGTGTTAGATGTGCATGCACTGCTTAGACACTCCCCCTGCACTCAGTGTCCACATGGCCTTAACAGTAGCTTGCCTTCATGAATATGCAAGAAGTGCTACTGCTACAGCTGTGCTAGTGTGGGTACAGTCCTCTCTGTGTCAGAATAATGCTATTCTGAATTCCAGGGACAGGGTTACAGATCAGTAATTCTTTAAATATGGTATATGTGACTAAATGTCAGAACTGTTTGGTATTTTCTGTTGGAAAGGCAGGTAGTAAGCTTGCTTAAAAAGTTTTAGTGAATTATTGGAAGGTTTTAAGGGCTAACATGTCATTAAAGGAACCACTCAGAGAAAACCCTATTTTGCTTGTATGAAAAGTAGGTATTTTAAAGTAATGCTGGACTGGATTTTAATGATGATAATTATAAAAATAAAGTGAACAATAAGATATCTAAGAGTGGCTTTTGCCATTTTTATAAGTATATAGCTGAGGGTCCTTTTTTTTCAGATTACATGGCAGGACAGGAAGAACACATGAGGTTACAGGTCAGTTTAATTATAATTTTTTAAGTGTAGTATATGTGACTAACCTCCAGACATTTTTGTTGTTTTCAGTTAGAAAAAACATCTAGACAAACTTTCTTTAAAAATAAGGGGTCACAGGTAAGCAAATAAAACACTAATCATTTATAATGCATTGTGAAGACATTTAAGAAAAAATGCTAATATATGTCTCTCTCTGTATCATGTAGAAGCAACTAAGAAAGATTTTGACGTAGAATTTACTGAATAAGAATAAAATGTAATGTCAGTTGTGTATATCTTCTTATATAGTTCTTGGGATAAATAAAGTTGTCATCTTAAAACCAGAATTAAGAAAACAAATGTCTATTTTTTTAGTTATTTATTTATTTTGGAAATGTTTTACAATGTTAATGTATTTATTGAAATTTGTAGTGTAATTTTTGAATCATGTGATTGAGCCATTTTGACATATAAAGTGTAATATCGCAGTGGGTTTCTGATGAAGTTTAATTAGCAATATGGATTAAAGGACTTACCATTTTTAACTAAAGGTTGTTAATACTGCTCATTTTTCACCAGTTTTCCTTTTTTTTCACACACACATATACACTCTCACACACACAAACACACACACACACACACACACACACACACACACACACACACACACAGATATATATATATATATATTTGTTGAAAAGCATGTTTGTCATCATCTTTTTATTTGAAACAATTTGGTCACCTAAACGGACAGTAAAGTAGCAGATTTGACAATTGTCATGATTGGGGAAGTTGCTTTTCCCCTGAGAATTGTGTGATCTCAAAGTTAAAATATATAATAAGCAGGAGGTGTGGCAGATTTTCAGTTTATTGCCTCCTGCAAAAAAAAAAAAAAAAAAAAGCAATTTGTTTTTTTTTAATTTTGTTTCAAGGTTTTTCAATTTGGTGTCAACATTATCCACAACAATATTAATCCCATTCAGTAAAGGTAAGTGAATACACACACACAAACACACACACACACACACACACACACACACACACACATATATATATATATATATATATATATATACATATATATATATATATATATGTGTGTGTGTGTGTGTGTGTGTGTGTGTGTGGTTTACTTTTGAAATTCTGAAAATGCATTCGTCGACTGGTCACAATCTCAACCCAAAATGTGGAAATCCATAACGTCGAGCAAGCATACATGTCGAAACTGAATACATCGACGCCCATAATTAGATGTATTTGACATAGCAGTAAGTGACCTCAGTCCCCCACGCTATGCAGTGTAATGTACCATTACACTCTACAGTCAACTGCATGTATATTTTACTATTTTGCAGGGGGACAAGCCCCGCTGCGCCCCCATGTGGGGGCTATACCCACCCGCACCACCTGCACATTGTATATACCAACTCCGAGATCACACTACATTGAGGAAATGGGTTAAGTCCCTATTCCTCACTGTACTGCCATCTCCACTCACAATACCAAACTTAGATTATTAAGTTAGATTGCCCATAAGATATTGTGTATTTTATGTAGTCTGATTCGGCATTGTCCCCAATGGGAAAGTGCCTTTCAAACACATGTCGTTCAAGCACAGGCACTTTGAAATTTCAGTAGTAAACATATATATATATATATATATTCGGACAGATATGTGGCGGATACTACAGAAAGAGTATTAAAGAGAAGAAATGTTTTTTTTTTCATTCCAGTGATCAATTCTAGTAGGAATTCTAGTATTAATCAAATGGATTCCAATATGAGAATATCTAATTTAAAAGGGAAAAAAAATATTTGTAACCACATTTACAGTGGACATTAAGAGTATAGTGGATGTTTTATACACAAATTTGATACTATTTTCTAGTGATAGAGTTGTATTAGACAAAGAAGAGGAAAAAAACATTATTGTTTATAGAAACGGGAGGGCAATCAAAACTTATTTTGAAAGGAATTATAGCGCATTTTGTAACAACAATGGATTTAAAACTAATATGGATATGCACAAGTGTGGGTGTTGTCCCCAATATCCCCATATTTCTGTTAAAGATAGTTTTAAGGTAAATAACCATTCTTACAAAGTTCGGGGACATTTTTCATGTAATTCTAAGATGTGGTATACCTGGCACAGTGGAGAGTTTTTTTCAGCATTTTATACAGGAAATAATTCCAGGGAACTTAAAGAATGTACTTATGAGCACTTGGACATTCGGAAGCAAAAATCCACTAATGTACTATTTAGTCACATTGAAGTGGAGAACTATCACAGTTTCAGCTTTTCAGTGATTAAGCAGGTTCAAGTTAGACCGACAAGGATGTGTTGTAAATGAACATTTAGAAAAATGTGAACTTAAATGGCAGTTAAAATTAGATGCCATGAGTTTTCCAAGGTTAATCGAGTCACGGTCCATTACCTTTGTCTTAAAATTGAAACACTTAGGGGTTTAATGTAGTTAATTAATGGTTTTAATTATTGTATTAATGTAGTTTCACTATAGGTTATATTTTAACATGTGGTGTGAAATTTAGGATATTTAAATGTAAATTGAACATTAAATTTTAGTTCTGATGAAGTGCCTTTCAAGGGATTGAAAGCGCTCAACTTGTTGAATAAAGTTTTTATTCTTGGTGCCAGTGGTGGTTGTTCTTGCACTACAACAAGTTTTTGGAGTTTAAGTTTGTGGTTTTACTTGCATTGGTGTGAAGTTTTTAATATGTATGCACACACACACGCACACAAACAAACACACACACACACACACACACACACACACACACACACACACACACACACACACACACACACACACACACACACACACACACATATATATATATATATATATATATATATATATATATATATGTATATACACACACATATATATATATATATATATATAGTTTTATATATATATATATATATATATATATATATATATATATATGGGTCTACTTTGTTTCGTTGAATCTCATTTCATTTCACCCCACCCACTTCGCTGAAAACACAAATTACTGAAAACTCATTTCACTGAATCTCATTTTGCTGAACTGCAGTTAGTATATATGACATAGTGCAGAGTACTATAAAGCAAGTAAAAAGTATATGCCCTTTTCCCCACTGTAGTGCAGTCCTGGAATTAGTATATATAGTTAGGGGGGTGTTTTATATTCTATTTTACCAAAAACTTCAAAACAATACATTTTAAACAATAGACATGCATAGTTACAATAGCAATGACTAACTGTCTCCAGAAGACAATACTCATATTACCCCCGCTCCCCCCTAACTATGTATGCTAACTCCAGGATCGCACTACAGTGGGGAAAAGGGCATATACCTTTTACTTGCCTTACAGTACTCTACAGAGTGCCGTATATACTAACTGGAGTTCAGTGAAATTAGATTCAGTGAAATGAATTTTCAGTAATTTGTGTTTTTAGCGAAGTGGTCGGGGTGCTTTATTTAAATCAGGAACCAAATAGCCGCCATCTTTGAATCTGCGCATCAAGTCATCACACTGTTCATCATATTTAGTATCACTGCTACAAATTCTTTTAACCACAAAAACTGGAATTTTAGTATATTTTTCATGATGCGAACATATTATTTATTTTCTTGTTAATTCAAGCCTTGCTTTGAAGTATAAAATAATGTGGTGAGATATAATCGAAAGCACTGGATTGCTACTACTACTACTAATATTAACAGTAGTGTATAAAATCACTATGCAAAATATTTTTTTTCTGTTTATACTCTGACTTAAATGGTGCCAAACATGTATGACTGCAATGTACATTATACACCATATAAATTATCCTGATATTGTACTCACATCCCCAAACACTCATCACTCTCTTCTTACCTTTCTTTTCTAGTCTAATCGGAGTATAAAGTTTACTAAGTATAGTACTCAGCTTTTAGTTGTAAACAAGGGCTGCTCAATTTGCATTCCCACTCATCTCCAGCACCCCTTTTTATCCTTCTCTCTTTATCATTAATCCTTTTCTGCTGCCCATCTCTTTATTAGTGCTTCCATTTTTATGTTTCCTCACACTTCTACCACCTCTTTGCGAACAATTCTGTTAACTGCTCCTTCACATCTCTCCATTTCTCTGTAGGGATATATCACTGGCTCATGTATCTCTGTCTACCATCCCTTTATGCTTTCTTCTCCTTCCCTGGCTGGTATTATTCTTAGTAGCTTTATCTCCTATGTTCCATTCTTCTCTGACCATTGCACTTCAATTTTTTCCCTTTGTCATAATATCAACTTTCCTATACATTGACACATTTCTCCTAAGTGTCCTTTTTCATTCCTTTTTCAGTTCATTTTGCAAAACTCTTTCATTTCACTCATCTTTCTTAAATACTCTCTCTCTTACTAGCTGCTGAGGCTTTCTACTGATTACTTTCATGTCTCTGTTTCTCTTAGCCACTGCAATACATTACATTTCACCACGTAGATCTAAATGTTATCATCCCTCTCACCTGTACCTTTGTACTGGAATCTGTGTTTATCTAGTCTAGGCTTTTCCTTTCATAACACATTACTATCCTGGACCATCTATGTTCCATTCATTTGTTTCTGTATCTATATCCATGGCATGTGTCAAAACAAGTAAGTCACGTTGGATGGTGCTATTTATCTTTATAATATTATTTTTCTTTAAGATGGTTTAACATTCTCATTTCACTTCTCTGTTGCTTTTCCAGTTGTTTCTTGTAATATTCATTATTCTTCCTCCTTATTTACTAAACAAAAAATTGCTCTCCAGGGCCAAGAAGGAGTAGGTGTCAAGTTCAAAGCAATCTCTTCTTTGTCTGAACAAGCAAATAAGGTCACTGGTGAAATTCTCTAAGGTTAATATCGAGCCCAAATTATCCACATCCACTAAGGACAATCACAAGGCCTTCTTCATGTACATCTGCAATCTGAAAGGTAACACCCAAATCTGCTCTGAACTGGTGGTCAGTAACACCACATACACAAATGCCATAGATATATAGCCATCCTGATGGGAGACAGATTCAGTGAAAACGTCACTCCCCTGTTTCCCCATCAGTAAACCAGAACATCCCTGGCACCTCCCCCCTCCCTCCCCTTATCATCAGGGAACAGGTGTTTAATGCCCTCTCAAAGGCAAAAATTACAGTCTCCATGGGACCCAACAACATCCCTGGCTGTATCCTACATGAACTCAGGCATGAGCTCTCAGCTCAGTTAGGCACAATTTTCAACTAAACCCTGAGCACTAGCTTCATCCCAATGAACTGGAGGACAGCCACTGTCGTCCCTCTACACAAAGGTGGACCATCCACTGACTGACGCAATTATAGGCCCATCAGCCTAACTAGCCTGATCTACAAGGCCATGGAATGCATTATTAGGGACTATATAAACAAGGACATTGGCAACCTCCAAATACTTAAGCTCCCCCCCCAGTTTGGTTTTGTCAAAGGGAGATCATGCCTGTTAAACTCAGTCAACTTCTTTGAAACAGTCACCAAAGCCATGGATGAGGGGAAGACTGTGTACACCGCCTACCTTAAACTAGCCAAAGCCTTTGCCACTATTTCCCACTCTAGCATAATAGATAAACCCTCCTAGCTAGGCATCAACCCATATGTTACCAGTTGGGTAGCTAACTGGCTCACTAATAGAACCCACTCAGTAAAAATAGGGGAAGCCACCTATAGTAATAGACCTGTAACAAGTGGTGTACCCCAAGAATTGGTCTTGGGGCATCTACTGTTTGAGATATACTTTTCTGAGGTGCAAGCCAAAACCACTGGTCTGTGGCTGACCAAGTTTGCAGATGACTGCAAGCTGGGTGCTGTCTTAAATTCCCCTAGTGATGTGAATATCCTCCAAGAGGGCCTTATCTAAACTAATGACTGGTGCCAGAAGCATGGCTTCAAACTGAATGCCAAGAAATGCATCATTATCCCCTTTGGGGAAAATGGAGTCCCCACTAATTATCACATTAATGACAACATGCTAAGCATGCAATCAGTCATGAGGAACTTGGGCACCCAGGTTGATAGCAATCTGACTTTTTACCACCATGTTGCCTCCATTGTACAGAAGGCTTTCTACATGGCCTACGTCATATGTAAGGGTATTTCTTCCAGGAACAAGGAGGTCATAGTATACTCCTCCCTTATCAGACCCATTATCGAGTACAATGCCCCCTTTGGCATGTACCTTGCCAGGCACATGCAGCAGCTGGAGAGACCACAGAGGTTCCTGATCAGGAAAATCCAGGGTCTCAAACTTCTCTCCTCTACAGATAGGCTAAAAGCCCTGTTCCTCTAGTCAGTCTCATATAGACTACTCAGAGGTGACCTGTGTCTGGCATACAAAGCCATCTCAGACCCAGCCTTGATGGAGTTGATGCATATCCATAAGTCAAACTCCACTCATGAAACTCATATGCAAGGCCTCAACCTGGTCTGTGACATTAATAGAACTTATTGGCAGGATAGATTTGTGTCCCAAAGACTCCCCCGTCTATGGAATAGCCTCCCTCTCCATGTCAAACAGAGTACATCACTAGCTCTATTTAAAAGGAACCTGGACGACTGGATGGGAAAGAGAAACTACATCCCTGGGATCCCACCTGTGTCCCTGCTGGACAGGGGAAACAGGTGCTGGCTTTGTGGGAACATGGGCAAAATTCTTGGCTAGACTTCTAAGGGCCTCCTGGCCAATAGCCTAGTATCATCCTATGAACCTATGAATCCCCAGATATCTCTCTTCTTTCTAAAATACAGTTTAAGGATCTAAAATATATTCTTAGCTATTTGCATTACTTATAACACTAATAGGTTCATAAGTACTTTCTAGGCTACTGATCTTTGAGGATCTTAAAAAGCCTAGCCTTACATTCCCATTGTAATTTTAGCCCTTTCATTTCATGTACAAATTACCTAGAGGTTGGCAGAACATGGATATGTTTGGATAATTACATGTTTTGCCTATCAGTGAGGAATCAGGATGCTAAACTGGGGATGAATTTTCAGTTAGCCATTCATTCACCCAAATTACATTTTAATCAAGTAAGACAAGTACTTTGCTTTATACAGAGTGGAAGATGGCTTGACAGAAGTGGTATTCTCTACAATACAAGCCTATCCCCCCAACATGTTCTATTTATTTTACAAATGAGATTGAGATCACCCTTGAGCAGGCGTTTATGATACCACTGGACTCATGAATATGTAATAGGTATAACAGAACAGGGTCTGTTGAAACCCTATATGTGAGGCAGAGTTCATCCCTAAGTAGACTGTATGATACTGAGAAGAGTGACAAGGCTTTTAGATGTTCTGCACAATTTTTATGATTTACACTCGTGATTTTTTTGTGAGAAAGTATTATGGTCTTTCAAGTTGTAACAAGTGATTAGACAGGTATATACTGAAAGAGGATTCATACATAATGATTGGTGTAATAAACTCCATGTAAAGTAGCAATATTACATCCCTGAGTCTAGACACAATACTTTAAGATATAAACTGTGGGATGAGAAAGGATTTCCTTACAGCAGTGGATACATGGTTACCAAAGACACTTTGTTGTTGACACTTTGTCGTTGACATAGGTTCTGAGGTCCCTAACTACTGGATCAGGTTTCAGGGTTATGTTGTCATTATAATAGTTAAAAGGGGAGTCATACTTGCTAATGGATACAATTATACACATCTTGCCATTTATGGATATGATTATAGACATCTTGCTTTTTATAGATGCAATTATACACATCTTGCCATTTATGGATATGATTATAGACATCTTGCTTTTTATAGATGCGATTATACACATCTTGCCATTTATGGATATGATTATAGACATCTTGCTTTTTATAGATGCGATTATACACATCTTGCCATTTATGGATATGATTATAGACATCTTGCTTTTTATAGATGCGATTATACACATCTTGCCATTTATGGATATGATTATAGACATCTTGCTTTTTATAGATGCGATTATACACATCTTGCCATTTATGGATATGATTATAGACATCTTGCTTTTTATAGATGTGATTATACACATCTTGCCATTTATGGATATGATTATAGACATCTTGCTTTTTATAGATGTGATTATACACATCTTGCCATTTACTGTGTCCATGATTTGGACATCAGCTATTCATTTGGTACAAGCCCTCTTTGAGGATTTTAGAGTCTTCTTTTGAGTTTATGATGGCACCGTGTTTTTAACTTCAAACTTGATCAGCCATAATCTCATAACATTAGCCTTGACCTCCAGGAAGAAAATTCCAAAGGGGGGGTGCTGCAAGTGCTGAACCCTGTGGTACATGGCTAGTGACAGGTTTATTGGAAGAGATAGAGCTGCCTATACTACCTTCCTGGGTTCTATTTGTTAGCCAGTTTGCTATCCAATGAGTTACATGGGGATTGACTTTTACCTGGAAGAATTTATCTTTGATACCTGAGTGTGAGATGGTGTTGAACATTTTTATGAGATCTAGATATGCAGTATGTGCACTGTTTTGCCCTCTGCTTTTGCTTCAACAACCTTTTTGAAGAAGCAAAGTTAAGTAGGAAAGATGTGCCCTTAATGAATCCAACCTGCATTGAGTCAACAGTCTGTAGGCTGCCTACCCTTATTTATTAATTCCATAATGATCCTTTCCATAGCCTTACAGATGACACTGGTATTGGTCTATAATTACCTGGGTATATTCAATTTCAACCTTTCTCAAAGTAATGACTGTTGCAGTCCTCCATTCATCCAGGATGAAGCCTGTTTTGAGGCTGAAGCCTGTGTCAAGTGCTCAAACTTCTGAGAGTTTGAGCTTTTAGACATCAAAAATGGATCAGATTAAAAAGATAGAATAAAAAAATAATAATTTTTGCCCCTCTGCACCCCCCATATGGAGGGCTATGACCTCATACCCCTGCTACTTATATATATATATATATATATATATATATATATATATATATATATATATATATGTATATGTATATACACACACACACACACACACACCAACTTCCCAAAGTTTGCCATTGTTTCAAGTGCTTGAAGGAACTCTGAGGCTGACATTAAATAGCTTTGGTGGGGTATCAGACAAATCATGTTTCAGTCTGACCAGTAGATAGCCTGGTATGTTATCTGTCCCCATAGGCATAGTGGTCGTGGCTTTAGACAGCACATTGACAACTTGCTCTTAGTAGATTTTGTGTGAGACTGTAAGTGTGGGTGTGTTATCTGAGACTACTGATAGGGAGAGGGATTTGACATTTGAGCTAAATTTGTAAGCTAGTAGATTGGCTATATCCTCTGGATCCATGTATGTGAGATATGTGCACTGCTGAACATTGCTTCGGAGTTTATTAACATAGTTAAAGAAGGCTCTGTGATTAATTTTTGCCCATGTAGTTATTTTTACATCATTTGGGCTTTGATTGATTTGATAAGGGCCTTAAGTTTCTTGTTTAGCTTAGCAATAATGTTTTTGGCATCTTGATAGTTAGAATTAGTTTTCCTTGCAATGAGTTGTTTTCTTTTATTATAGAACCTTTTTATATTTAGAGTCCACCCTATGGAGTTAATATTTCTTTCTATGGGGGGGGGGGGGGCAGATGCATCTATGCAACTATTTACATGTACATAGAATTCAGCAGTTATAATTCCACTTAAGCACTGGGGTCATCAAGATGGAAGGAGCTTTTGAATTTCACCAGATCATTACTCAGTTTTAGTAGATTATCCTTTGCATAACGTCTGAATACAGAGGTACTGTAAGATGATTTAGACTTCAGTCCTATGATGAATGTTGTTGACTTGTGGTCTGATTTAACCAAGGAAGCTGCATTTAGTGTGGAGCAAAGCTGACCCATATTAATAAGGAAGAAGTCCAGGATTTTATTGCCACTACTTGTACTGTAGACTAACTGGTCTAATAAACATATTGATGAAGTCCAGAAAGCTCTGGGCATACATGTTTGAGGATGTATATATGTCTCCCAGTTTATGGAGGGGTAACTGAAGTTTTCTAGGAGAATGGTGCTTGGCTTAATACATAGGGACTCCATACTAGTCAGGTAACAAGGGGGCATGGTGGGGGCAGGGTGGGTCCTATAGTTGGCTTTGATATGGTAAGGGCTTTTGTTAGTAGTAAGTAGGATGTGGAGGAGTCCTCCATCATTAGCTTGTCTAATAAGTCTGAAGATGATGATGTGTGTGTGTGTGTGTGTGTGTGTGTGTGTGTGTGTGTGTGTGTGTGTGCTTTTTAAGAATATGGCGACATCACTGTCTTTAATGCCATTGTCTAATGTGGTGGGTCTGAACATATGATAGGCATTGAAACTGTGTGCTGATGGAGTGATTTCAATGTTCTTCAATCAGGTCTCTGTGATGATGCATGTATCAATGCTGTAAGACATTTTGTTGGGAGTTGTTTTTACTAACGCTCCTAGCACTGAGCAGCAATAACTTAATGTTATCTAGCTTCTGTTTAGTTATGTTGGAAGCTTTAGAAGACTGACATTGCCTAAAAAAGGCACAGTAGTGGTGGAATTGGATGTAGATACTACAAGAAAAGACTTGGGGGGGTAGAGGTGCATGCCATCTTTTGCAAAGCAGTTGGGACTGTTTTCCACGTCTTCAGTGGTTAATATAAATTGTACTCCCTTTGAATGACACCAGAAGTGTATCCAGTTGTTGAAATGAATACTCTTTTGCTTGTATTGTGGCAGCATTCTTGATAATGGTAGAATGCTGCTCAAGGCTAGGTTTATACCAGCCTCAGACATATGTTCCAAGAGCTCTATCATGTATCTCTTCATATGGTCTGGGGAAGTGTGTCTCAAGTCATTTTCACTGACGAGTACTAAGACTATGTCATACATCTGCTTGTGGTCCATGGAATTGAGAGCTTGTGTAGTAAATCCTGGCACCTGACAGAAAAATGACTATGACCCTGTCTTTTCAGTTTGATTAGTGGTGCATCAGTGTGTCTCACTATGAAGCTATTTAAGACTAAGTTTAGATTATGTGTAGGCTTGTTTTAAGGGTTTTTCATCTGAGTCAGTGTGACTCTTAGATGTATTTTTCATGGTGAGAGCTGCTTGTGATATTTGTTTGCGAGGTTACTGAGGGTACTTGTTCTTAGGTAACATTTAGGAGACCTTTATGATTTAGATAAGTTACTTTTAACAGCTTTGGCATACGCAGGTCTATGTGTTTGGTCTGAGCCATGTGTGTGCTTTATTTAGTTTTGGATTGAGAGTTACTAAAAACCTGCTTACTATTTGTTGTGACTTTCTGAGATAGTTTGGCTTCCAGTAACATTATATACCATCTCTCACACACTGTGTCTGCTGCTTTAAGTAGTTGGTGATTGTCAGTAAACATGAGACAATTGCTACATTGTCTCAGGATGTCCATTTCAACCAGGTTGGCTATAGAGCTGGTTGAAAAGTACAAACACATCATTCTGGTCCTTACTAGTATGGGATGAAAGAGCTAATATCCTGATCTCTCTGAGTTCCTTCACTGGTTTCATTATGTAATCCTATGTCCTTCCTTAGTAAACTGTGCTATTGTTTCAAATCCTCTCTGTACCCGCAATGATTACAAGGTGTTAGTTTTTCATTGACAAATGTGCCTTTTCTATTAGAGAACATGGAGCACTTAAATCATTTATAAATTGTAGCATCTTCAAATAATGCAGTAATACAGAAATTAGAAAATATGTCCATGATTTTGAACACAAAGATTGCATCTGTGAATGTCGTGAATTAATTATAATTTACAGGGTACAGTGGGTAGCATTGTTGCCTAACAGCAAGAGGTTCCCCGGTTCAATTCTCAGCTGGGGCGCCTTTTGTGCAGAGTTGGCATGTCTTGCTTCTGGTTGCATGGTTTCCTCCGGGTACTCCGGTTTCCAGCCACATTCCAAAGGCATGTAGTAAGTGGACTGGACACTCTAAATTGACCATAGGTGTGAGTGTGCATGCAAGAGTGTGGTGTGGAAGAACTACCACTGCAAGGCTAACCACCCAGAGGTGTAAACCTTGGCTCTAGATGATTATCAGTGTTGAAGAGACACCCCAACCCCATGTGCAAAAATGGGAAAAGGGGTTGTTGATGCATGGAAGGATGGATTATAGCTTGCCCTCATTCCCAGACACTACCTAAAATGAGTTGCTTGTATAATAATCCTGATGAAAAAAATTGTGCTGTTAATTTTAAATCTGAACATAAAAAGTGAAACTTGTCACAATGTGACACATCTAATAACTTTTGAATGTTTACAGATTGTACCTGTCATTAAAGTTTTTCCATATTAAACCTTTCTCCGGTAGTACTCTAAAATAACACTGGAAACAAAATTTAGATAGACCAATAACCTTTGGCTGTGTTCAGTAGTTTATATAGCAATAACCCACGCCTGGGTGTGGGTAATGCTGGATTTACCCACGGTTGGCGTGGTTTGGTCCCGAGGGTGAAGCCCGAGGGACCAAACAAAGACAACCGTGGGTAAATCCAGCATTACCCACACCCAGAAGTGAGTTATTATTATAATGACATTATTTTAGAAAAGAAATAATTACTTTTCTTAAATAATGGCATTGTATAATGCCTCTTTGCTGCCCTTCCGCAGCTGTCTGGTGTTCCGTGGCAGTTCTGATGTACTGCGCATGCCTACGCAGTACATCAGAGCTGTGGGCAAAAGCAACAGAGAACGCAAGATCTCCATTGCTTTTTACTGTCTCACTATGTTAAATGGGTTTAACATGAGACAACTTTAAAATAAGCAACGGAGATCTCCGTTACTTATTTTAAAGCTGTCTCGCTATGTTAAACTCATTTAACATAGCGAGACAGGTTAAAAGCAATGGAGATCGCAAGATCTCCGTTGCTTTACATTATGTCGCTATGTTAAAGGAGTTTAACATAGCGAGACAGCTTTAAAAAAGCAACGGAGATCTGCGTTGCTTTTTTAAAACCTGTGTCGCTATGTTAAACTCTTTTAACATAGCGAGACAATGTTTTATACTAACGGAAAAAGTCCGGCGACGGACCTTTTCCGTTAGTATATTGAGGATTTACAACGGGCACGCTGGTTGGGCTGGCCAATCAGCATGCACGTTTTAGAGGAGGCATTGTATAATATCAAATAAATCTGCAAAAATAGTACCTTCTCTGTAGTATGTAGAAATTTTGTGAATTAAAAGAAAACCCACAGAAAACAGAAAGCATTTGTCTTATTCAAATCTGCTTAAATTTATTTTGAGAACATCAGATCAGATGTGTGTTTTTTTAAAACAATGAATATTGTACTAATTTAAGTGTATATGACTATCTCTCTCTCTCTCACACACACACACACACACACACACACACACACACACACACACACACACACACACACACACACACACACACACACACACACACACACATATATAAAGAGCTTTTGCTAGTTCTGCATTTACTATAAAAGTTCTCACAGAATAACAACAACTATAACAGCTATTTGCTCTACTGTTAAAAAAAAAAAACAAAAAAACTAGAGGGTGATCTGTCTAGTATTACCACAGATCTTAACATCTGATAATACACCTGCAGGTTATTTATTTCATCATAACAGAATCCTCTACTGACTAGAAACTTAAACTTACAATGAAATAATGAAAATGTTATTAACCACTGTCACACTTATCATAATAGAGGGAGTAAATAGTTACCATTGCCATGCTCTGCTACACAAATACAAACACAGTCATCTTATACACTACATGATAAGACACAAACACATCAATTGATATATATTCCTTTATAAAGACTCTTTTGTTTATAAATACTCTTACTTTACCCTCATGCCAGCACATTCATAATAAAGTACCATTTAATGTGTTTCATGTACATATGCTTTTATTACTTTTCATACATTGTCAGTAGTTATTCCTTTAATATGATTGTAATGCAATTTATCATTTATTTCATTGGCTTACACTGTCATGTGGTGCGTTTGACTTTTGTATAAAGTTGGATGGTCTGATTAATGGTATTTGTTTCCTGACGAAGTTCATTTATTTATTAAACCAAAAAAAAGCACTCATAATACCTTTGTATCTGGTTCCTTCTTTTGTGGTCAAGCTTCACATTCATTGTGTTTTCTTTAAAGTACCATTTCAAATACACAAACTTAAGCAAAGTTTACACTCATGTCACATACCCTTTTTGTAATAATCTCAGTCGCTGTGGAGAAAATGAAACAGATCCAGGATCCACCTCCTATAATGAAACTACTATTTTGCCTTCACAAACAAAAAACAAGCTAAAACTATACTGTATGCATGCCAAGAGTATTTGTAATAAAATAAATGAATTATATAGTTACAGTCACAACTTAAAACACTTATATTAACTACTACTGAAACCAAAAAATGGAAACAATGATTCCTACTTACAAAGTACAATGTATAAAGAAATGTTCACCTGTCTAAACAAAATATCCATACATTTTCTTAAACAAGTTACAAGTTAGTATCACTACAATAACAGTGACAATCTTTGAAACATTACAAATAATCATTGTCTTAAAATAAACAAATGCAAAATGTACCATACATCACTGGTATATATTGCACATAATGCAATCCAAATAAACATTTTGATACTAGAAAATATACCAAGTGTAAACTATTATAATAAAATGGCCCTTTCAGGCAGTTAGCCTAGTATTCACCTGTGAACGTATAAAATTAACAAAGAGAAAGACAAAAATAAACTAAAAAGGTTTAATACATTTAATCCCTGACCAAACTCAAACAGGCAGTATATTAGGGACAGCAATTATACTGGATTGGATTTTAATAAACAGTCCTGCTTTTATTGAAAACTGATAATGCTCTAAGATGCAATCCTATATTTGCACTATATATATATACAAACAAACAAAAATACCAAAAAATAAGATTTAACTTGGTTAGGAACAAAAGACAATTTTCAGACAAACTATTCAGTACCTACTATCACAGTTTAGCTGGACACCACTCAAATACACTCCATTAGATGACATGTTATCGCAATTCAGCAAAAAGCTTTTTACATATCTGAAATTTGTTTGCTCCCCATAAAGACAAACGTGAAATCATTATAAGCTCCAAATATACAAAAGAAGTCATGCAATACAGAAATAAAGCTTAGAAAATACGAGCCCATCCTTAACAAGTCTATATAGAACACTTTGAAATCCAGCAAAAATTATGCTTCAGAATGACAAAAAGATTATTATAAAAAATAAGCATAAAGATAATCCTAATCAGTTCTGAAATTCTATAAATAAATGACTTAAGCCAGGAACACTGAACCAGCCTATCCCTCCCTCAAGTAATTGACTACAGCACTGCATGCCAAATTAATGATCACTTCACCATTGCAGTTACTTTCTCACTATAACAAAAACATACTACACCCACAATAGAACAAAAAATATTATTATTACATTATATCAACAAGCTCCCATTGAAATACTTGCAAATAGTAGCAAATGTCATTACCTACCCAATTTCAATCACAAATAATAGAGCAATCAAAGAACGATGGGTTCCTACTATATGAAAACAGCTATGCCACACTCCTCTCCACAAAGGTAGTACCACAACTGCTTAATCAAGCTATAGAATTGTAGTTATTTTATCACCACTACCAAAAAGTTCTAAAAATAATCAAGCCATCAACAAATTATGAAGCACTGGCAAAAAACTTCTACAGCTATAGGAGAAAATAACAGAACCACTAATTGAGCATGCTTTCATTCTTTTGATGTATAAGAACTTCTTCAGAAATAGGTACAAAGAAAATCAGTAAATATATATTCCATGTTGTCATATGGCAATAAAGCAGTAAAATAGTAACACACTAATGTTAATAATTTTCTACCACTTATACAACATGGTTTGGACCTGGACATAGTATAGTTACAACTTTACTAATATTCCTAATAATATTTTTTAAAAAAAGAAATTGATGACAAATGGTAATACCAGTAATCCAAACAGATCACAAAATCAGAACCAATTAATAATCCATAAAGCTATCAATCACTTCTGTGGCTCACTGTTTTCTGACTGTGTAACTAAAATATGGAATTGTTATCTCCTCCAACATATGATAATGTTGGTTTTTTTTTTGTTTTTTTTTTAATAAATTGCACAAATACCTGACAGCTAGTTGACACTGCTGTTGCAATGCAATAATACTTTTATTTAATAACAGCCATACAGCATAAACTATTTTGCTATTATATTTCATGGCTTACAAGTAGTATATATAACAACCATTGGCTTACACTGTCATGTGGTGCGTTTGACTTTTGTATAAAGTTGGATGGTCTGATTAATGGTATTTGTTTCCTGACGAAGTTCATTTATTTATTAAACCAAAAAAAAGCACTCATAATACCTTTGTATCTGGTTCCTTCTTTTGTGGTCAAGCTTCACATTCATTGTGTTTTCTTTAAAGTACCATTTCAAATACACAAACTTAAGCAAAGTTTACACTCATGTCACATACCCTTTTTGTAATAATCTCAGTCGCTGTGGAGAAAATGAAACAGATCCAGGATCCACCTCCTATAATGAAACTACTATTTTGCCTTCACAAACAAAAAACAAGCTAAAACTATACTGTATGCATGCCAAGAGTATTTGTAATAAAATAAATGAATTATATAGTTACAGTCACAACTTAAAACACTTATATTAACTACTACTGAAACCAAAAAATGGAAACAATGATTCCTACTTACAAAGTACAATGTATAAAGAAATGTTCACCTGTCTAAACAAAATATCCATACATTTTCTTAAACAAGTTACAAGTTAGTATCACTACAATAACAGTGACAATCTTTGAAACATTACAAATAATCATTGTCTTAAAATAAACAAATGCAAAATGTACCATACATCACTGGTATATATTGCACATAATGCAATCCAAATAAACATTTTGATACTAGAAAATATACCAAGTGTAAACTATTATAATAAAATGGCCCTTTCAGGCAGTTAGCCTAGTATTCACCTGTGAACGTATAAAATTAACAAAGAGAAAGACAAAAATAAACTAAAAAGGTTTAATACATTTAATCCCTGACCAAACTCAAACAGGCAGTATATTAGGGACAGCAATTATACTGGATTGGATTTTAATAAACAGTCCTGCTTTTATTGAAAACTGATAATGCTCTAAGATGCAATCCTATATTTGCACTATATATATATACAAACAAACAAAAATACCAAAAAATAAGATTTAACTTGGTTAGGAACAAAAGACAATTTTCAGACAAACTATTCAGTACCTACTATCACAGTTTAGCTGGACACCACTCAAATACACTCCATTAGATGACATGTTATCGCAATTCAGCAAAAAGCTTTTTTTACATATCTGAAATTTGTTTGCTCCCCATAAAAGACAAACGTGAAATCATTATAAGCTCCAAATATACAAAAGAAGTCATGCAATACAGAAATAAAGCTTAGAAAATACGAGCCCATCCTTAACAAGTCTATATAGAACACTTTGAAATCCAGCAAAAATTATGCTTCAGAATGACAAAAAGATTATTATAAAAAATAAGCATAAAGATAATCCTAATCAGTTCTGAAATTCTATAAATAAATGACTTAAGCCAGGAACACTGAACCAGCCTATCCCTCCCTCAAGTAATTGACTACAGCACTGCATGCCAAATTAATGATCACTTCACCATTGCAGTTACTTTCTCACTATAACAAAAACATACTACACCCACAATAGAACAAAAATATTATTATTACATTATATCAACAAGCTCCCATTGAAATACTTGCAAATAGTAGCAAATGTCATTACCTACCCAATTTCAATCACAAATAATAGAGCAATCAAAGAACGATGGGTTCCTACTATATGAAAACAGCTATGCCACACTCCTCTCCACAAAGGTAGTACCACAACTGCTTAATCAAGCTATAGAATTGTAGTTATTTTATCACCACTACCAAAAGTTCTAAAAATAATCAAGCCATCAACAAATTATGAAGCACTGGCAAAAAACTTCTACAGCTATAGGAGAAAATAACAGAACCACTAATTGAGCATGCTTTCATTCTTTTGATGTATAAGAACTTCTTCAGAAATAGGTACAAAGAAAATCAGTAAATATATACTCCATGTTGTCATATGGCAATAAAGCAGTAAAATAGTAACACACTAATGTTAATAATTTTCTACCACTTATACAACATGGTTTGGACCTGGACATAGTATAGTTACAACTTTACTAATATTCCTAATAATATTTTTTAAAAAAAGAAATTGATGACAAATGGTAATAGCAGTAATCCAAACAGATCACAAAATCAGAACCAATTAATAATCCATAAAGCTATCAATCACTTCTGTGGCTCACTGTTTTCTGACTGTGTAACTAAAATATGGAATTGTTATCTCCTCCAACATATGATAATGTTGTTTTTTTTTTTGTTTTTTTTTTTAATAAATTGCACAAATACCTGACAGCTAGTTGACACTGCTGTTGCAATGCAATAATACTTTTATTTAATAACAGCCATACAGCATAAACTATTTTGCTATTATATTTCATGGCTTACAAGTAGTATATATAACAACCATAAATCACCTTAGGTAACCTTATTTTCTTAATCTTTCCTTTTGAATTTTACTCATTCTTTTTCTCTTTTTCTATATATTAAATCTCTTTCTTTACATACTTTGCTATCTTTTTTAATTTAAACTTGATTTTTAGACTTACTTATAAAATATGATCCATATCTAACTTCTCATATTCTTAAACCTCACAATTAACTGAATTGCTTTCGCAAAAAAAAAAAAAAAAAAAAAAAATATATATATATATATATATATATATATATATATATATATATATTTGTCTTTAGTTCTTTATATTTTTATGATATTATTTAGCTTATATTCAAAATCTTAACTTGCTTTTGCTGCTGTTATTATGTTCATGATTGTCCAACTGAATTATATGCATAAATGTGTTTTTAATTGTAATTTTTATTGTTACCTTCATTTTTTAAGGGAATGTGAAATGGCCACTTTATTCACGGGCCACTCCTGAAAATGGTCTTTGTGCAGTCATATTAACACAGTTAACAAATAGAAATACATAATAAATAAATAGACACATAAATGCCAGCTCCATTGTCACAGAGTGATAAAGGCCTGAGTATGACTTAGGTGACCTCAGTTTACTAGATGCTGGAGTGTCTGTTGGAAATGGCCTGAAGGAGGACAGGAATGATGCAGACTTGTCTTTCCTTGTGGGGGGGTATTGGTATACATGCCTAGGATGCACTCTCCAATGATTTAACCCATGAAGGAGTCCTGAGACCCCAAAGAAGCACTGACTTCAAGAAGACAGTTGCAGAAATAACTGATATGCCCTCAC
Organism: Protopterus annectens; assembly: GCF_019279795.1. Taxonomy (NCBI): domain Eukaryota; kingdom Metazoa; phylum Chordata; order Ceratodontiformes; family Protopteridae; genus Protopterus; species Protopterus annectens. Next base: position 156,991,410 of record NC_056737.1, on the reverse strand, counting down.
TGATGCTCACTGAATGCAGAGCTCTAGGCATGTTACTGGGTATGTGCAGTGGGGATTAAGGATGATTAATGCAAGAAGAGCAAAAACTCCTGATGGCTTCCTAAACTCCTAAATGACAGCCTCTCTGTTAGCTCTAACCCCACTACAGATGGAATGAATGAGCAAATTGACTGAGAGAGAGAGTCTGAAGGTTGGCAGACAGTGTGGCCAAAAATTAAAAAAAAAAGAAAAAGAACTATAGTTCACCAATTACCAGAATCAGGGTAACTACCCAACGAGTGTAATTAGCATATGTATAGGTATCCTCCAGTCCTATACCTGAGGACAGAATTATACTTCACATGGAGTATAGCAATAAATACTTCTCCAAATATAAAGATAACTGCTGTCTAAAACTACCTGAGTGTGGCTTATACAAGCAAACATTAAATGATTTGCAAGATTTCAGACTGTTTGTTATGAGAGGATTCAGTACTTGAATATGACTTTAAAAGCAATGTGAGAATGACAATATTTTTAAATATTTACTTGTACCAATGAAAGAAAAAAATATGGTTACTCCACTGCCCCTCCTTCCTTACGTTACACTTATCATGTGCAGACTGAGTGACTTCTCTGACTGATGCCACTCATATGTGGGCAGGTATAGCACCTGTGTAGGTATAGACAAGACTGCTAAACTATTAATGAAAGGCATTCTGAATAAACAAAATTCATTAGAGATGGAAACTGAGTATTATAAGTTTCCTCTACCCCCTCCCAAAACAAAACAATATGCTAATAAAAAATCAATCTTTAAAAAGACTGTAACCAGTGGGCCCACACAGTTTTGCCAAACTTAGGCAGGTGAAGTACAACAGATATTTTAACCAGCAATTTTAACGATTAAAAAGAGTCATTCTGTATGCATTACAAACTAGGGTAAGAGTACATAGTGCCCATTTAAAAATGAAAGTGCCTCCTTGTATAGTCATATTAGTGGATCACCTTAGCCCACAGATACATTCTTGTTGTATATGGTATACTTCAAAACTATTAGTTAATTCTTTAGAATGGTAAGGTTGTGGTTTCTTTCCAAGAAGTGCCAAAACTTTATTTAGACTGAAATTAAGGATTCAGAAGTCATCCAGGCAGCTTGTTCCTTTAAGACCTAGATGTCAAAAGATTCACTTCTTCTTTAAGTCCAAACATTAACAAGATGGCCCTTTTCTTCAGAATATATAGATCAGCTAGGCAGCCTTTTTGGAGGAGTCTAGACATCTTCAGAACTCAGGCAGAGGAAGAGTTCAATTATACAAACAGTCCTGGCATTATTCTATAAATCTGTCAGGATATTGTTTCTCACTTCAAGTACATACTCAAAGCCCATTTTGTGTAAGAGATCCAAGTGTCCTCTGCCCCTTGAAGGTCTGTAAGCATGTCAACAGAATGTGAAATGGAACACATCAGTATACTGAATAGTTCACTTTGCTAGAGTGGTTCTGTAATATAGTATATGACTGATTACTGGCATAGCTTTGTGAAATCTGATAACTGCTCTTCTCATGTTAACATACATAAGACAGATCAACTTCTGATTGAAATGTTTTGAATAATGAATTCTTCATACACTTCTGTAGAAGGGTTGGCATAGTAACACAATTTTTTATTCATTCTGAACACATTCAAGTGCAATTCCTCTGAATTAAAATATAACTTTAGATATGTAAACAAGACAATATAATACTTTACCTTTTATTAATCATATTTTAATTAACTTATATTTTATCATTTGGGATGTCCATCTGGGCAAAGCTATTTTCAGTGGAGGCCTGTAGAAGGAAATCTCATTTAATTACACGAGTAAGAAGTGATACAAATTAATTAAGCCAAAACGATTACACATCTACTTTCACATAACAGTTATCTGCTAATGTTTTCTTCAGATCAAGAAATTAGAAATGTTACAGAGAATGTAAATAACTGTTAGCCTAGATAAAGAAGAAACACAAAATTGTATAACTAAGGTAGTGTGCCATCAATAAAAATCTTAATAACCATAAACATCATATATTAAGCAGTTTCTGGTTAACATTTACCAGTTTATGGATTCTATAGACTGTAGCCTTGATACAACCATGTCAAACATTATTACAGAATATTGCAGGAATCTGGCTCATTGCAGACTGCTGCACTGGGGTGATAGACTGGCATGCATGTATTGCACTCTACTCTGTCTGAAATCCTTAATCATTTTGGGAGATCCCAGAACACTTCCTTACCATCCCCCCAAAATGTGCAGGTGGTTCAGTGTACATTGTGTAAGACCCCCCCCATATCTTATTCATTCCTGCCAGTCAGGGACTTCCATACCAATCCATTACATTTTCTTGGCATTTACTGACAGAAAGATATATCAGTATCGATGAATGCTGATAGTCATATCAAATAATTCAGCACTTCTAATGCACTCTCAGAAAACATTAACCACTGTACCGTAGAAAAAATATAACATACAACATGCAGAAATGACTGTGATCTAAACGCTGTTAACCAGAAGAAAAATCAACATGGAAATGTAGCCACTTGTTCTCAAATGCTTGCTTAAGGACATAGTTACTTATGAAGCCAAGCTCTCTCTCCAGCCAAGACTATACTAGACAGTCAAAAGGAGAAGGTAAACACCTGCACCACACAACAATCAACACATAGTCCATCAAAACCTACACCACCTAAACCCACACATAGTAACACAAAACACACACCTACATTCATGGAGGCTCTCAATAAAAATCTGCCCAAACAACAGAGACCTCCAAAGCTGAAGCACAAGCAAACACCACCCCCCCAACACTACCCAAATGACACATAGCCCACAAAATCAGTGTGCCACTCAACTTCAGCCCATAAGGCAAAACAATGTACCCAACACACTAGTTATAGGTGACTCTATAGTCAGGCACACTGATGTCCCACTCACCAGGCTAAACAAGGAGAAAGTTACTGTCAGCTGCTTGTCGGGTGCCAGGATCTGCCACATAATGCAAGCACTCAGGTCACTCCACAACAAGTACAAATATGACTCTGTCATTGTCCATGTTGGTGTGAATGATCTGAGATGTACCTCCCTGGACTACATGAAAAGAGACATGGAGGAGCTCTCGGATCATGTAGCCCAGGCAGATATGACCCTAGCCCTGAGTAGCAACCTGCCATCACCCAGAATGATACCACAGTACAAGGACAAAATGATTGACTTCAACACATGGCTAAGCTTCTGGTGTCATTCTAAGGGGATCCAGTGTCTGTCTGCCTGGGAGCGACATGATCGACAGACCACGATGCTTTGCCAGAGATGGCCTGCACCTGTCACCCCTGGGATTCCAAATACTGGCTAAGGCTCTTGTCACCCCTATAGTGCCTTTTTTTGGAAAGGTTCAAATGACAAACTCACCACTGTAGCAGGTATAAGCAAGCAAAATCTGAGGGTAATGCTACTCAATGCTAGAAGTCTAAACCTCAAAATGCACTCACTCGAGGCACTCCTTAAAATGGAGAACATCAACATTTGTGATGTGACAGAGACCTGGTTCAAGGCTGAAGACAGTACCCCTGCATTACCAGGCTATAACTCATACCACACCTTTCGGCCACCTAACCTGGTCCAAAACACTAAAGGAGGAGGCGTGTCCATATTCATTAAGGATACCCACACCTCCAGGCTAGTTGCTCAACATAATGCATCCAAAATTATCCAAGTGCAACTAACACTGGGCAAGACTGCAATCCAGGTTGTAGCTTGTTACAGATCCCCCACCATGCCCCAGGATGCTCATGCCACATTTCTTGATATACTGGGTAATATTAAGGTACAGCCCAATACTCTAATAATGGGTGATTTCAACTTACCTACCATCAACTGGGAAAACTACTCATATACTAACTCATTTGCTTAACGCTTTCTGGAATTCATAAATTCCAATGCTCTGGATCAGCTTGTCTATACCCCCATCAGGGGCAGAAATATCCTGGACCTTGTCATTACCAATATGGGCAACTGATGTTCCACACCAGAGGTCAACTCCTCGCTGGTCAGATCTGACCACAAGCTAATCACCCTAGACATCAATATCCTGCCCCCACCCCCCACCCCTCATTAAGGAAACCACCATAAAAAACTTATCCAAAGTCAGCTTCATGATTCTTATGACAGAAGTGGCAAGCTTCACAACATCCATACAGATGGAAAATAGAGGTATGACTGCTGAATCCTATACAAATGCACTGTATAAGCACATACACCAGTGCATGGATCGTGCCATCCCCAACAGAACCAAGACGCTATCCTCCAAAAAAAGAAGCCAATCTGGTGGTCCCCTGCCATAAACAAACTTTACAACAGAAGGAAGAAGCTATTGCAAAAAAGAGTAATATCCCTTGATTGCAGGAACTCCCTGGTCAGCTTCAGTAAGAAGCCGAGATCCCTCATAAAATTCTCCAAAGCTAGTTGCGAAAATAAAATCACTACTGATTCTAAAGACAGCCACAAAGCATTCTACAGCTATGTCAAGAATCTCAATGGTGACACTCAAATCTGCTCTGAGCTACAGCACAATGGCACTAGATATACAGAACCAACTGATATTGTCAACATCCTGGCAGATAGGTTCAGTGCAAACTTCACCCCCCACCCCCCAAAGGACCCATCACTATACCAGAAGAATGCAAAGTCCCTGTAATCATGGCTGCACAAGTAAAGACCACACTCTCCAAAGCCAACAACACAGCATCCATGAGACCTGACAACATCCCAGGCAGCATTCTGGATGAACTACAGAATGAACCGGCACCCCACCTAAGTACCATGTTCAATCATAGCCTCAATTCAGGCTTTGTGCCTACTGAATGACACACAGTGATAGTTATCCCACTCCACAAAGGGGGTGTCACATTGGACCCTGGGAACCTTAGTCCCATTAGCCTGAAGAGTCTGGTCTGCAAAGCCATGGAATGTATCATCTTGGAGCTTATAAACAAGGACATAGGTAACCTCCAAACTCTGGACCCCACTCAGTTTGGGTTTGTAAAAGGTAGGTCATGTCTTCTAAACCTGATTGACTTCTTTGAAGCAGTCACCAGAGCCATGGACTAGGGTAAGATGGTGCACACAGCCTATCTTGACCTCGCCAAGGTTTTCAACACCATTTCCCACTCTGGAATTATAGATAAACTCACTAGACTGGGCATAAATCCCTATGTCATAAGATAGGTGGCCAACTGGCTCACTGACAAAACCCACACAGTGAAAGCAGCCGACTTCAAATCCAACTTCAGACCAGTGACAAGTGTAGTACCACAGGGCTCATTCCTGGGTCCTCTCCTGTTTGGCATCTACTTCTCAGAAGTCCAGGCTAATACAGCAGGTCTTTGGGGAGCGAAGTTTGCAGATGACTGCAAACTAGGTGCCATAATAGAATTGCCTAATGATGTGGACATTGTACAAAGGGGCCTCACTGAGACTGATGCTTGTTGTCAAAGTCATGGCCTAAAGCTCAATGCCAAGAAGTGCATTGTCATCCCCTTTGGAAAAACACTGTACCCATGAACTATCACATAGGCGGTAACCTACTAAACACCGAAAGTGTGATAAGAGACCTTGGGACACAGGTGGACAGTAGTCTCTCCTTTGATAATCACATCACCACAGTAGTAGGAAATCATTCTATGTGGCACACCTCATCACAAACGGGTTCACCTCCAGAAAAAAAGAGGCCATTGTTCCTCTCTACTCATCCCTCATCAGACCCATTATAGAGTATAATGCCCCATTTGGCATGCACCTCGCAAGGCATCTACAACAACTAGAAAGGCCACAGGAATACCTCACTAAGAGGATTACCAGCCTCAAACAAATGCCATATGCAGATCGTCTCAAAAAACTCCAGCTCTACTCCATCGCTTATTGCCTACTCAGAGGTGACCTCTGCTTAACATACAAAGCCATGTCAAACCCAGATCTGTTGGACATGCTACACTTAAAGAAACCTCAATCCCTCCGAGCTACATGCTCCAGGGACCTAAACCTTGCCACCACAATAAACAGAACATGCTGGAGGGATAGAGTCCTGTCCCAGAGACTTCCCATGCTCTAAAACAGACTACTCATTCATGTCAAGCAAAGCTCCTCATCAGCCCTCTTTAAGAAAAATCTTGACAATTGGATAGGAAATAGGAAATTCACCCTGGGGATCACTTCTGTGGCTCTGCTAGACAGGGGTGCAGGAAAATAACTTTCTTGGGTGGCAAAAGCCAGGGAACTTTTTTGGCTAGGCTTATATAGGCCCCAGGGCTGATAGCCTGGTACCTAACTATGAACCTATGAACCTAAGGTTTAAATGGCTCTGGTTGTCTGTAGTTCCTATTTTCAGTAGAAAATGGATCCTAAGTCCTTCACAGCAATACCAGAAATTATGGAGTAGGAAACACTTGTTGGTTGGCTAGTGAGTATTCCAATGTATGAAAGCAGCATTTATTAAAAAAAAAAAAAAAAAAAAAGATAATCTGCAACAAAGGAAAACATGATGAAAGAAGTAAAAAGACTATTGAACTGGTGTTCTATAAAAGCTGGGAGCCAATTTAAAATACCACTTACTTCCTGGTATGTTGAAAGAAGAGTATGCAGATATATAGATAAGCATGAACCAACTTATAAAGAAAGACTAATTGCATGACTAACACATTGTACATTTCTTTACAATAGAACATTTGTAAGCTGTCACAAACTGCTAAATAAATGCTTCTGACAGTGGAACACCTGGTATTAGAAGAACAAACAAATGTGAAGGCTCGTGAAATTTTTTTAATTTTTATATATATTGTCATTAATTAACTGATTACACTGGCCCTGGAGTATACTGTTTATAAGATTGAACTGCAGCTGAGATTTGTACATGAACTTCAAAAGGACCTATAAGTCAAATAAATATTTGAGGGTAAAGAAGCACCATGCTCTTTATATAACTCTTTGTTGTGTCCAAAAAACTGATCTGACTTCATCCAGTAAGATAATGATCAATATAGCAGCTCAAGTAATACTGACAAAAGTCAGTGCAGAGAATCGTATTCTTATGAGAACACAGATAGTCTCTCATATTGATTTCTTTGAGGAAGCACTAGGCAGGTATCTTAGTAGATGTGCCAAATAAAATGACGCTATTGTATCACCATTGGGAAGGAGAACTCTATGACTACATTCCCTAAAAAGAGTTACTGATAGAGTCACTTCTAACTACATAGTGAGTGATGCCGGGACAGTTCCTAGATAGTTTTCAATGACCATTGGTAAGATAAGGCATAACTAGCTGAGTCATGGATTTGTCATCTGAGGTTGTTGCCCTGGGGTAATACTTCAGCACTGCCCTTGCCTCAAGGAGCAGCCTTATTGCTGAAGCGTAGAGGTAGTGAAGCCTTCTACATGGAGACTGTGCACAAAGAACTTGCCTTGTTACAACATGTGACTTTTCTTTTTTTGTTGAAAGATATTTTGAACACTTTGCATTGGTTCAACATGTCTTTCAGCAAAACTTTTCTCAACAAATTGGATAGGAATAATATAACACTACTGGTTATTATTCTGTTTTCACTTTCCCTCTGTCATTCAGAGATTTTATAAAGTATATAAAATATAACAAAAACAAGCCAAATAGCTCAAAAACTTGTAAACAGTAATAAAAATAAAAAAGCGAGCCACCAAGGCAGTATTTGTGTGAAACAGTAGTTTATTTAACATTAAACACTGTCAAAGTAAAACCAACTAAGCACTTTTGCCAAGAAACGTCAATTATGATGCAACTTCCTTTATATACTCTAATTACTTAAGCAACTATTCATGATTTTGCTTGCATCAATGAAATAACCCTGACTAAACTTAAAGGCATACTTTCCCTGAATATGTAATGTACACAAAAACATGCTGTAACCCACAATAATAAGTACATTCAAGATAAAAATATTAGTAATAGTACTCATAATGAACATAATAATATAAAAAACATACTTAAAAAATAAACTGTTAATAGCAGCAGCCTGTATTTAAAGTGGAACCTGTGTGTTGAGAGACAGCCTTACAAGACTATCTGCAAATATATAGAGCTGAGTATATTTTTCTGTATTATTCTGTATTATAGAGCTAAATTGTTGCTTAGATATCTGTTGTCTTACTGTTCTGCAACTATACAGAGATCAGTATATATTTTTTTGGTTTTATAATTTGCACTCTGATTCCTCACATCTCTGTTGAAACTTTTCCCCACCCCCCCTTCCTGTTTTTGGTTGTAGTTTAAATTTGGTGGCTTTTGCAGTGCCCGCCCCACTGTAGATTTGATCTAGGACACTCCCCCAGTCCCATCTCTTTACCACATTCTATCTAATAAACCCTTTCTGCACTTACTTTCAGTCCATTTTAATTTAATTACATTTTTTCAAACTGTGTGTGGACTAATATTGCTACATACTCAAGTGTGCCAGCTTGCACTGCATGTGAATTGCTTTTACTACTGTTTTTGCTACTTTTCTGAAAAAAAAAAAATAAATTGTAAGCCTGTTTCCTACCTTTCCTGTAATTAGTGTTCCAGATACAGATTTGCTGTATCCGGGACTATTTGTAAGCTTCTGAGCCCCCAAGCCTTTCTTTTTTTTTTTTTTTTTTTTTTTTTTTTTTTTCTCAAAAAACTTTTTATTGAATTTTTAACAAAACAGAACTATATCAACAACAACAAAATTAGAATACATATGAAAAATGAAAAATGAAACATTAAGAGATATTTATGAAGATACAATTTGTAAAATGAATGTTTTGTCACAATGCATTTTGAGAATATACATTTAACTATTTACATTATATACAAATGTTAACCAAGGAATATATCTAGGTAAGTATTAGTCTAAAATAAAAATAAGTATAAAAATATAAATGAGACTGAGGTCTACAAATCCCAAAAAGAAGGTGGCCATCTATACGCTATTAATAATATGTAACACCTTTTCTATAGCTTTGCTAATAAATGTTAACTTCTTGGGACTTTGCACTATCATTTTCAAGACTGATGTATGTGTGGACCAAAATTTTAAAATTATTCCAATTCAATTTGGTACGATCCAACCAATTTTGAGTGATATATAATTTCATAAGTGAACATATGTATATTAACACATGCATATCCAATTTAGAGAGATAAGTATTTGGTAAGTGTAGTAGTGCAGTTTCCCAAGATAAGGTAGATTTATGATATCCCATTTTTTGTAAACGAACTTTTAGGGAGGTCCAAAGTTTGTGTGAATGATGACAAGACCAAAAAATGTGTAAAAGATCTGCATTAGGATGTGAACAACAAGAACATGAGGGTGATTTATTAGAATCAAATTTATTAAGTTTAGAAGGAGTAAAATATGCATTATTGTTAATCATTAGTTGAGTGTAGAAGAGTTTTTTGAAGGGTGAGTATTCTAATGTAATTTTGATAGCTGAGAGTTTCTGATTTATAGATATGTGAGAGTTGTATTTGTCCCAATAAGTGGAAAAGAGACACACTGCATTATGAATTATTTGATTTATAAGATTATAAGATTTAGATAACATTTTCTCTGGTAGCATGAGGACTTTTAAAAACACTTTATAGTTATTAATATCTGTGCTATCTACAATGATGTGTATAAATTTAGCATTAATAACATCTCTCAATTGACGTAGAATGGTTAGATAATTAATATTAACTTTGAGAGTTTTACATTATATTTGAGAGAGTTTCGTTCTTGTATTGTATCAGATCCCACACAGTAAGATCCTTAATCAGAGGAAAATTTGAAAGATTAAAAGAAATACTATCTAAACTAATATTAGGATTTAAATGGAGAGGTTGCATTAATTGAAATGTATTTTCTAAATTTACAAGTTTTAACAGTTCTTGAAAAGCAATAATTTTTGTTTTAAAGAATTAGGAATTTTAACTTATTCATGACACCTAATGAAAGGAAAGGAAGAGCTAGAGGATTGATGTTTTTAGTTAAAATATATTGATACCATAATTTTGTCCAAATAGGGTATTGACTATACTTCTCAGTCTTTATATTTAAGATAGTTAATAATTTATTGGCCGAGATAATCAAATAATAAAGATGAAAATTGGGAAGACCAAGTCCTCCCCTATTTTTAGGTGAGATTAGCTTAATGTAAGAAATTCTTACTGATTTAGGAAACCATAAGAAGTTAGCCAAAGTTTTATTAATTTTTGAGAAAAAGGATTTTGGAATCAGCTGATCCACAGCATTGAATTGAAATAGCAATCTGGGAAGAATATTCATTTTTATTATAGCTGCTTTGATAAGAGTGATAGATTTAGTAGTTTCCATCTATTCAAGTCAAGTATAATCAATGACCACACTTTAGCTAGATTATTTTGAAATGTGGAGAGACCATTATGGTTTATATGAATACCTAAATATTTGAAATTTTGAACTATCCGGAAAGTGAGGTCAGGAAACAAATATGACTTGTGAGCAAGTGGATTTATAGGAAGAATATGTGTTTTTTGAGTGTTAGTCTGATATCCAGAGACCTTTGAGAATTTTTCAATGGAACCAATTAGTTTAGAAAAATCTGAGCTGGGTGTTTGAAAATATAATATAAGATCATCTGCAAAAGCGGACAAACAAACTTTAGTGTTAAAAATTCTAGGAATATTATGGAAGGTATTTTGTGTTATATATAATAATAGAGGTTCTATATATAAATTAAATAGGAAAGGAGATAATGGGCATCCTTGCTTTGTGCCATTAATGATCTTTATATTTTGGATATTTTCCTATTGATGTAAAGAAAAGTATAAGAGTTTTATATAGTATTTTAATAGTGTCTATATAAGTAGATGGTATATTGAAACAAGACATAATGTGAAACAAAAGTCCCAATTAACCCTATCAAAAGCCTTAGCGTCAAGAATTAATGCATACATAGGATTTGAATTATTTTTGGTAAAATGGATAAGAGCATCAATTGTCAAGGTATTATCCCATGAATGTCTATGTGACATAAAGCCCGCTTGTTCCAGAAATTAAAGATGATAAAACATTTTTTAATCTATAAGCAAGTAAAGAAGCTAAAATTTTAATATCAATGTTAATCAAGGAAATAGGCCTATAATTATTAGGATCAGTTTTTTCTTTGTCTCTTTTCAGAATTAAAATGGTTTTTGAGGTATTCCAATACAAATCAGATATACCATGAATCATTATATAATTAAAAATTTCAAAAAGAAGGGGTGAAAGTTCAGATGAGTAAATTTAAAAAATTCGGGTGTGAAGCCATCTGGTCCCGGTGATTTACTAGTCTTAAGTCTACTAATAGCTTCCGATATTTCTTTAACAGTCAGTGTGGCAGAGAGTGTGTTTTTTTGTTGATCATTTAATCTAGGAAATTTAATAGAAGACGCAAAGTCCACTATCTGTTGTTTATCCCTAGAATTATTTTCCTTTGAGTATATCTCTGAAAACAATGATGTAAAAAGCTGCAAAATTTCCTGATCAGTGTTGTAACTCTTGTTATTATATTTTAGTGACGAAATTCTAGGAAGAGATTGATTACCTTTTATTATTCTGGCTAACACTTTAGAAGGAACCTGTGCCCATTCGGAGTATGTAGCTAATAACCTTTGCTCTGAAATGGTAAGGTTATGTTGATGTAGAAGTAATAATTCTTTTTGGGAACTCAATAATATTTCATATGTAGAGGAATCGGGCATGTTCTGTATTGATTTTCCAAATTTTGAATTTTAATTTTAACTGTAATTCTTTATTTTTGTATTGTTTTTTAACATATGATGCTTTGTTAATTAATATACCTCTAAGAGTTGCCTTGCATGCTGCCCATTGTATATCTAAAGGGATATCTGTTTTGTCCAAATTAAGATATGTTTCTTTTATTGTTTCAGTTATTAATTTATGTGTGTTTTCATTTGAAAGTAAATTATTATTCAATGTCCAACTATTATATGAGAATAATTTTGGTGCATGTGAGTCCAAGCTAATTCCAAGAGATATTCTGGAGTGATCAGAAAATATCTAGGTTCTAGAGAGTAATTAATCTTCCTATGAGTAAGACAGTTAGAAATAAGAAAGAAATCTAATCTTGACCATGATTTATAACATTTTGAATAATATGTGAAAAGTCTTTTTATCATATTGTGTTATGAGAGAGATAGGGTCTGTAAGATTTAAATCTATTATAATTTCTTCCAAAGCAATGGATGCTTGAAAGTTGTAGGAGGAAGATCTACTAGTACGATCAGTTTCAGGATTAATGATAGCATTCCAATCCCCCCCCAGAACTAAATAATGATCTTTGTAAGAAGATAAAATATTATATATTTGTATAAAGAAGATATGTTGTTGTTCACAAGGGCCATAAAGATTAAAAAGTATAACTGGCTTGTCAATGTTATGAAAACTGGAGATAATGTAACACCATCTTCCATTCACATCATGTTTCACATCTGAAATAGTTCCCTGAAATGTGTTTTAATTATAATGGCTACCCCGCTTGATTTTGTGCTATTACCAGTTGCAACTATCATTTTAATCCATTTCTTGTTTTTTTCCTTATCGAAATCTTCTTTAGTTAGGTGTGTCTCTTGTAAAAGCAAATATTAGCCTTTGATTTGAATAACAAATGAAATAGTAGGGATCTCTTTTTTATTTTGCAATCCTCTCACATTCCATGAGTCAATATTTAATGTCATAATATTAATTAAAGATAGATATATTACGTATAACTAAGACTTGACAAAATGTAATATTAATTTTAGACCTCAGTATCTTATACCAGTTATATTGAATCATAATGTCTCCCTAAAAAAGTTGTTTTAAAGATTCTATAAAATTTCTTCCCAAGTACCCCAGTGCCTATCCACCACCCTACTAGAGAAGAAAAATAATAATGAATTATATAAGTGAATTTGGTTAACATTTTCAATGTCAATTGCAATGTATGAACATAATAAACTTTTTATATTTGCTTAACTAAACAAAAACCTTATTACAATATCACACATATTTACATATATAACTGAAATCAAGATGTCCAACATGCACAATCCCTACTCACTTATTCCTTGTATAAGCTCCAATTTTGAGTAGAGTATATAGCAAATTAAAGAAATTCCTCAACATTGTATTTCAGATATTAATAAATCAGATTTATGTATATATTACTACATAAGAAAAGTATAAGGAAAAATAGGTTTGATGTTACCCCATATATATAATGCTTGCTGAACTAACTAATATTGATTGTGTCAAGATAAATTACTGTTATAACCAAGCATAGGATAAACATATATATAGCATAAACAAAATGTATTGACATCAAACAAATACTTAAACTGTAAAACATTGTGATTCATTCTGATGATATTTGTGAACAGTAATAACCATAATGACTAACTCAAAGTGCAAACATATGAAACTTAGTTTTGAAAAAACATTCATGACTGTACCCTCTTAAGCACCTTTCAACTTTCATCCCTAGAGCAAATGAATGCATTGTTATAAAATTATATAGTTGAGAGATATTTCTTAAATTAAATAAAACAGTAAACTGTTAATATATGCTCTCTGTCATTCTTCTGTATGTACCCTTAAAATAGTTTAAACAGAACAATTACCCTTAGCGTATACATGTTTTTAACTGTGTCTGTTGTTTTTTGAGGTGTATGTCTTCGTTTAGACTTGCCATTCCATGACTATAATTCACTTAGTACAGTATAGTTTTTGAATGATTTCTTATATATATTTTATATAATAGCTATATATAAAACTTTTCTCCCAGTGCAATCGCTAAAGGTGAGATCCAACCCATTCAGACTTTCCTGGTTAACAAATGTAAAATAGGTAAAGTAAATATGTCTGAATACCATTTATGATTTCCTTGTTACTGGGTATTTGGGTTGTATGTTTTATATGTATTCAAAAACCTGCACACTTAATACATATTTCTTTCAAGGAGTTTCCCTTCAACAAACATTGTCTCTCTCCTTTTGGGAAGCTGAGGTGACAAATATCTTGTGAGACTGGTGCATTTATGGCCACACCCATCATTCAGTATCCAAGCCAACAATGTCCCTCTGCAGAATCATCTAGTACAGATCTCTCTGCATGGAACGGCATCCTCACAAGCGCACCAGTCATTTAATCTCTGGGCTTCAGGACATCCAGCACACCTTGTCTTAAGGAAAATGACAAGACTGAATCCTGTATCATTCTCCGATAACCCCTACAATGATGTCTAAAGAGATTCCCCCCCTCAGGTCCTGTATAAAGGCCCTTCATTTCTCTTATACACCCGAGAATCACACCATTCACCTTTCAAGACTCTGTCTATTCAGTTCGACAAAGCCACTAGGATATGACTTCCTTGCACACCCCCAACTCACTCTCTTCAAATTTGTCATGAGGTGTTCCATTATATTATTTAATTAGTGTCATATCGCACTAACACAAACAGTCTACACAAAACCCTCTGTTTTTGATGAGACCCAATCAACTGGTCCCGAAGCCGCGATCAATACCCGACCAGCTGTCAACAGATGCAGGACCTTCCCCTCCGAACTTCCATCTGTACATAAATGCCTTTTATTACTGGAACACTGAGCTCCCACTGTGCTTTCCGTGATATGGTCTCAGAATATGTTATACATTTCAGATCATACAAAATGTGTTAATTATATATGAGCGAATCGCTTCTGAAGCGATTCATCCAAGGGATAACAGAAACAAGTGAAAGATTCAGTGTACGTGAATTAGTGCATTTTCATTTCAAAAGCTATCTCTACCTTAACACTGCGAGTCTCCGCTACAATGGTGACGCCACCCGAGCTCCGTGATCTTCATGAAGGTGCGTGGCTTAGAGCTAGCATCTGTTGTTGAGGTAAATAGAAGGTTTTCTCTCAGGTTAGTCTCGAGTGTCTTAATAACTCCTCCAAAATGCTTATGACTAAACTAAGGCATTGTAGAAGCCTAAACTAAGAAGAAAAAAAAAACACTTGTACGCTATTTGGGGAGACACAAAATAAAAAATATTTACAATGCTAAATCAACTTTAAATGCCTGCACCTTGCTTGTGAAAAAAACATACAAGCACATAACAAATTAGCGTTTTTTCCCCTTTCTTCAAGAAAAAGAGATATATTTGTGTTTATATATTTAGGCACTGTACATATTCTTGACAGAAGCAAATATTAATGGATTTATATCTCTTATTTTCTGTAATAGCCTATCATTTATGAAAAAATTGTCATAGTAGCATTTAACATGTTGTAATTAAACTATACATAAAAACTGAATCTCAGACAGTGAGGGAACCACAAGACTTATTTAAGGGCTGAAAGCTGAGTTTAAATTTCTGACTTCACCATAAAGAAAAAAAACACTTCCTGTTTTCTAAAGAGAAAAAGGAATGAATAAACATATTTGTGTATATATAAACATTCTGAATACCCTTGATAAGAATATAATTCACAATAAAATAAACTTATTAACTGTATGTAAATATCCTGTATAAGAAAGAAATATATATATATATTTTCAACACATCTGTACCCAAACAGATATATAAAATGTTAGGAAATTGAATCCGAAGCTTTTTGAATGCTTTAAAAAACATCTTTTGCTCCCTTAGGATCAGAACAGATAAACTTTTTTCATTAAATGTAAAAGACAAAGTATTTGGATAAGACATGAAATCTTATCCCTCTTTTGATTAATTCTGCACAATAGGGAGAAAGCTTTTGCCTGTTTAGTTTTATTTGAGGAGGAAAATCCTGTGAGAATGATAACTTATGCGATTTCCATACAAACTGTTTTTACTTTTAGCTGCTTGCAAGATTTGAAAAGCGTCTTGAAAATTTAACAATTTTGTATATATTATCCTTGGTGAAGAAGCATCTTGGCTTGCACGTAGAGCTCTGTGTGCTCTCTCAACAGTTATGTTTTTGAGGATGCTTCACAGTTTAGTAATGCTTCAAAATACACTTGGACTCAGACAACAGATTATTATTATCAAAAGATTCTGGCAGACCACGAATAATAATGTTGTTTCTATGGCTCCTGGCTTCTAAGTCTATCAATTTAGATTGTATTTCAGAAATAGTTTTATCTTTGGATTTTAAATCGCTTTCCAATGACTCAATTTTTATCTCCAAAGCTGAGTTACTGTTTTCAATAGTACTCATTCTGTCATTTATTTGTTTTAATGTATCACCAAAGTCAGTAAATTTTTCTGAAAAGTTCTGAATGGCACTATGTATAGGCTTTAATGCTAGCTTTAGCTCATCTAAATAAAAGTTTGAGTCATTTAATTCTTTGTTACTTACTTTGGCTGGTTCAGAAGAATTTTTGGATGTTCTCAATCTTTGGAAGTGTTATCTTTTTCAGGTGAGTGAACTGAAGAGAATTTGGCCTTCGTGGCCTGAGCATCCATAGACTCCGATTTAGTAGCCATGCCCAGAGATTAGATGTTGTAACCAGGGTGACAAGTTCCAGGAGAATTCTGAAGCAGCAGGTGCCCAAGTCAGATAGCTCCACAAACTGTTCTGAGGTAAAATGTGTCTCAAAATAAAAATTCCAAAAACAAAAACATTCCAAATATATATAGAATGCTTTGTATAATCCTTTTATGGAAAAAACTGAGGAAAAATATTAATCCCAAGTTGTAAAAAAATAAAGGTGATTCTAGTCTGTGAGGAGCTCAAAGAATAGGGACTAGTCTAGTCGGCAGCCATCTTGGAATCAATCTGCCCCCAAGCCTTTCTGTGTTGGAGGGAAGCCTTCTAGTTTATCAGTGGGAGTAGTAAGCACTAGGTAACCTGTCTACCACATAAGGACTGGTTCTGGCCCAGAATTTGTAGTTATTGGCCATTTGGGCGGTCTTCCATCTCTCTCAACTTTCTGATTTGAAGGCCTGCATTTGTACTTGTTTCTGTCCTGTAACTCCTGGGCCCATCTCATTTGCTCACTCAAAAAAAAAATGTATCTGCTTTTACTGTAGTTGTGTTTCTTCCTACTTTATTTTGCTTTTGCGTCATCTTAAAAATACTCAGTTGTATTTATTACTGCTTGGTGTAACTCATTCTAAGCCTTTTAGTTTAAGCACTTGGGCTTCAGACCAGTTGTTTTACATTAGGAAGGTTTGTGGTCTGCACTGTAGTGGCAGGACAGGTAGCTTACATCCTTTTAAGTTGGGAACTGCTGATTGAGGGCTCAGTGTCTATAATTCTAAAAGTGTATTAATTCTGTTTTAAGCACCTGGGCTTCAAGCCAGTTATTTTACATTAAAAGGGTTCGTGGTCTGCACTCTTGTGGGAGGAGAGGCTGGACTCTGCCCTTCTGAGCTGGGAATTTCTGGTTAAAGGCTTATAGTGCCTACATATTTGAACTGCTTCTTACTGAAATTGGTACACCTTGTTTGCTGTAGCATAGACTAGATCCAGGCCTGCTGAATCTAGCTTTGTTTGTATAACTTGAGCACTAATCCAGGCATTCTTTAAAGTATTCAATTGTATTTATTACTGCATGGTAGTAACTTGATTAAAGTGTAGCTATCATTCTAAGTCTTTTGGATTAAGCACTTGGGCTTCAGACCAGTTGTTTTACATTAGGAAGGTTTGTGGCCTGCACTGTGGTGGCAGGACAGGTAGCTTACATCCTTCTAAGTTGGGAACTGCTGATTGAGGGCTTAGTGTCTGTTATTCTAAAAGTGTATTCATTCTGGTTTAAGCACTTGGGCTTCAGGACAGTTGTTTTACATTAAGAAGGTTTGTGGTCTGCACTGTAGTGGCAGAACAGGTAGCTTACATCCCTCTAAGTTGGGAACTGCTGACTGAGGGCTCAGTGTCTGTTATTCTAAAAGTGTATTCATTCTGATTTAAGAACTTGGGCTTCAGGCCAGTTATTTTACATTAAGAAGGTTCGTGGTCTGCACTCTTGTGGGAGGAGAGGCTGGTCTCTGCCCTTCTGAGCTGGGAATTTCTGGTTAAAGGCTTATAGTGCCTGCATATTTGAACTGTTTCTTACTGAAATTGGTACACCTTGTTTGCTGTAGCATAGACTAGATCCAGGCCTGCTGAGTCTAGGTTTGTTTGTATGCTTGTTGTTTGTTTGCTTGTTATTTCCCTGAAATGCTAATTCCACCTAAAACTCGGCTTTTCAGCGCTTCTGTGGATCCCTAGTAATATCTGCATTGCTTACTGTACTTATTTCCTTGTTTCACTTGAAAGAAAGTTACTGTTTGTCATTTTTGTATTTAAGTTACCTATAACACATTGCATTTAAGTTACCTGGCACTTGCTCACTAAAGCAATTATATAAGTCAGCACTAAAATATTAAAAGCACTACACCCTCACAAACTCCCCTTGAGTACCTCGTTCCCCATTGGCCCTTTTTTTTTAATTATAAAGGAATTCCCAATACTATTCTAGCATGTCCAAAGGTCAGTTGTCAATCTCTTCTCCGGTCCAGCTGGTGAATCTGGGAATCTTGAGGCAATGTTACAACTGCCTCATGTACACAGACAACCCTCTCCTCCTCCCAACAAATTCCAACACATGTGAGAGATGCAACCATATAGCCATACTGGAGGCTAAGCTCTCTCAACTCAGTACTGGCGAAACCAGTCAGAAGGAGAAGGAAACCACACTCACTACAATTCCAGTCTCACATTGACGTACCACGATAGCAAACCAAACACATAAACACACAAAAACATACTCGGAGGCTCTAAATAAAAATCTGCCTAAGCAGCAGAGACCTCCAAAGCAGACACCCAAGCAACTGCTACCCCAAAACAAAACACGTGCAACACATAGCTCACAAAGCCAGTGTGCTGAACAGTCACAGCCCTTAAGGCTAAACAACACACCTGATACACTTGTAATAGGTGACTCTATCATCAGGCACACTGACGTCCTGCTCACCAGGCTGAACAAGGAGAAGGTCACGGTGAGCTGCCTGTCAGGTGCTAGGATCCGCCACATAACACAAGCACTCAGGTCACTCCAAGGCAAGTACAAATATGACTCAGTCATTGTTCATGCTGGTGTGAATGACCTGAGACGTACCTCCCTGGACTACATGAAAAGAGACATAGAGGAGCTCTCCGAGCATATAGCCCAGGCCGGTATGACCCTGACCTTGAGTAGCATCTTACCCTCACCAAGAATGATGCCACAATATGAAGACAAGATGATCAATTTCAACAATTGGCTTAAGTATTGGTGTCATTCAAAGGGGATCCAATGCCTGTCAGCCTGGGCTGACATGCTCGACAAGCCACGATGCTTCACTAGGGACAGCTTGCACCTGTCACCCCTGGGCTTTCAGATATTGGCAAAGGCTCTTGCTACCCCCATAGTGCCTTTTTTAGGCAAGGCTCAAAAGACAAAACCACCTCCATAGGTATCACAAGGGATAAGAAACTAAGAGTAATGCTACTCAATGCCAGAAGTCAAAACCACAAGATGCACGCACTCGAAACTCTCCTTAGCATGGAGAACATCGATATCTGTGCAGTAACAGAAACCTGGTTCAAGGCTCCCGAGAGCACCCCAGCACTACCAGGTTATACCTCATACCATGCTTTTCGGCCCCATAACTTGGACTGAACCATAATCCCCAACCCTAGAGTCACTCTGTACTCGTATCAAAAACAAAGAATAAAAATCTCTTGCAGTTGGGACATTCTAGATTGTGAACATATAAAGCATTGTTCATTTTTTTTATTTTAATGTCTCTAAGATGCTCAGTAATGTGATTTTGTAGCCTTCTTTTGGTTTTGCCTACGTAGAAACCAGGGCATGATAAGCATGTAGCTAAATAAACCACCATAGTGGTGTTGCAGTTGCACCTGCCCGGGCATCCTATAGTACATTCAAAACTTCCTGTAAAGACATTCATACCATCATTTATATTTTTACAGGTCTTGCAAACATGACATTTGTACATCAATGACCTGTGCTTGCCTTGTTTTCTGTTGACACTTTCAAGAGTATTCTTTATATTACACCCTCTACTGTACACAACCTTAGGTTTATGCCCCAACTTTTTGTTCAATAGCTCCGTTTTTTGAAGCAAAGGGCAGTAGAGTTTTAATTTTAAGTGTACTGTGAAAACACTTATCTGACTGCAACTAACAGATTAACTATGTTTTGAATTTTTGTTTATTTTTTAAGTATGTTTTATATTATTATGTTCATTATTAGTACTATTACTAATATGTTTATCTTGAATGTACTTATTATTGTGGTTTACAGCATGTTTTTGTGTACATTACATATTCAGGGGAAGTATGCCTTTAAGTTTAGTCAGGGTAATTTCATTGATGCAAGCAAAATCATGAATAGTTGCTTACGTAATTAGAGTGTATAAAGGAAGTTGCATCATAACTGAGTGGCTCTGATGAAGCCAATTCATGTTTCTTGGCGAAAGCGCTTAGTTGGTTTTACTTTGACAATGTTTAATGTTAAATAAACAGTGTTTCACACAAATACTGCCTTGGTGGCTCACTTTTTTGTTTTTATTATTTTATAAAATATCTCATTAACTTTATATCTGCTACAGTACATTTTCAATGCCGTTTCTTCCTCTGAACTTTTGTTTTTGTAGAACTCCCTCTCATTTTCATTTGCCATCCAGTTGTGTGACAACAAATTCTTCTGCTAAGTATCTCTCTCTGCCATACATCTAACCTTTCTTGAGCTCCTCAAAATTCAGCTGAATATATCTCATGTTGCACTACACGGCTCTTTTGTTTTCAGCCTTTACTCAGTGTCCACTAAGTAAAACAATGGACAACTTATCTCTGGTAGGGACCAAGACACTGCCACATGCAATATTCATTCTTACCTCATTTTTAATAGCCTCATATTAAGATTATGTCTAACTACTGTTGATAAAATTTCTGCTGTAATTGCCCTTGTACAGAAGTATAGCATGTCTCTTTAATGTTTATTTTCCTGTTATCCTTTCTGTCACATAATTGCACTTAAATTCCATAGCTCTTCTTTGATCCCATTTTCAGGAAAGCTCTAATTTGTATCAGAATTTCACTCTATCACTCATGAAACTTGTATTTTTGTAACAGAACAAAAAGGGCCACGCCCAGTAAGTAATGCTAAACCCTAAAATCTTGGACTTCATATTCTTCAGAAAGTCTTGTTTAAATACAAATATTCTTATTAATTTCATTTTTTTCAAACCAGTCATTATTTATTTATTTATTTATTTTACATTTTTGTCATTGATGGCTAAAATACCTTGTTAGGCAATAACAGGAAATCTGACTTTCATTGTACTAGACCAGTGACCATGGAGAGCCAGCTGAAGGAAATGATGTGCTGTGCTAAAGCACTATCTTGTGACAAAGGTAAAGATTACATGGTTCATTCAGTAGTGCTGCTATGCCTGTTTTATGATTCCTTGCTGCTCACTAACTAAGCTGTTCTTCTATGTGTTCAGTAATGTAGACAGCCTCTATTGCAGGGTTGATAAATTTCCTAGAGCGACATCCCTTAGGCATCTCAGTGCTCCAGCTTGACACAGCTGATCTGAAGTGAATTCCAGAAAGCCACAAGCAGTTATCACTTAAGACGGCACAACTGTTGTAGCAAACTGTGCAACATCTTCTCTTCTATTGATCTTTTGGAAGAGCTAAAATTCTCAAATGGCAACAAACTTTACATTTCCCATCCAGCAATAAGTTTTGTCATTCGCCATTTGTGTGGGTCACTCCAGTGCCATAATTAAGGTGGTGTGAAGGGGTGCTAATTATTAGGGCACATGATCAGTAGGTGCCAGTGGTAGGTGGGTGAAGTAGCAGCCTATAGAATCAAATGTTGGTACTGCATTTTTGGTCATTCATGGTCATGGCTGAATGGATGAAGGGTAGGAATGCTTAAGCATGTGACAATTTAACAGTAGTAAGCCACCTGCTACATTTGTTACAGTTTTAGTTGTAGCAAGCAGTTTGCTACAGTATCAGAGTAGTATAGCTTTTTTTCACCATTAAATAAACATAACAGCTTAATGTAAGTAATGATAACAACAGCATTTACCAACAGTTGTAAATAAAATATAACATAGCACACTGATATCACTGATTACTTTTTAAAGCTGTTCCTTAATCAAAGGGATACTTTATTTCTACTCGTAGCCAGTTGTGTAGAGCTAATGGTGTTAAAACTTTCAATGCAGTAAAACACTTTACACTCCTACTCTTTCTTTGTAATTTGTAGTACATTAGGGCAGCAAAACCTCCATATGCTGCAAAGAATTATGCTTGAGTCATTGACCATAGTGACTTGTTTATTTATCAGAGAAACTTTGCTCTTGGGGTTAATTTCTTGATTTAATTTCTCAAACACCTTAACAAATTGGATATTATGGCAGAACCATGTGTGTAATACATATAGCAAAGAGATCTAAAACTGGCAATGAGCTGTGAACACTATTTTTTCTTATTCTGATGATCTCTGTTTTATGCTGTAAAGTTTGGCATAGCTACCTTCTGCCACTTATGTATATTGAAAGAAAGAATATACAGTATCAAGCTAGCGATGTAGGATGCACATACAGGAGTTGCTTGCAGTTCATGTCTTTAATGAAAAGTGGCATAAGCTCAAGTCACATGACTCACATTCTTTTATATTAAGGCATTTTAATATAGACCAGTCACATACACTATATGCGACGTCCTTGGTGTGCTAAAGTTGCTTTTGTATATCCCTTATCAAGATATATTTATTCTTAATTGCATAATTTATAAAGTATAATTCACTATAACTAGCTATGTGAGGCATATGAAAGTACAGACAATAATAAGTTTACCTGCATAAAAGGTTTCATGTAGCTATGTGTGTTTTGCTATCTGAATTACTTCTTGATGAGATGACCATACATAACTTAGTTGCAGTTATTGCTTTATTCCAGTAATGACCTTACATATCACCATTCAGATAAGTAACAATTAGAGTAGAAACAGCTGGAGGAAGGCTCATGGTGAGAACTCAGCACATCATTGGTAGATTCAGGTGTGGTGGTTTGTAGTGAAGTGTCAGGTGTAGGCTTTATCAAGTCTTTTTCTGAGCCAAGCTATAATATAGCTATAATATAATAGAGCTTGATGGAATGGTACTTCTGGCAATTTCTGAGGGATACCCCTGCTCCTGCAATAGATCAGCATGCCTTCACTTTGTATTAGATATGACCTCATAGAACTTATGTGTCCAAGCACTTTCACTTGCGTTATTATTATTTGTTTTCAGCTTGCATTATTGTTTTGTAATCAATACTGATTCTTGGTTAACTATGGTTTGTTTGTCCTTTCCCATCAAGATGAAGGGTCAGTCTAATTTTCTGACAGAAAATTTTGTTTCTGGTTTCTGGCTTATAAGCATTCTGTTGCTGTATGTTTGCTTCCAGGCACTAACAACGGAAATGATGAAGGACTGACTTACAAGAGGCTGTGCTGGAGGTAATCCCAGAGGTTGTAATGGAGTGTTTCAGTGTTTAGGAAGTGACTTGTAACAATATTTTTTTTTCTGAATATTCACTTTTCTTTGGAATATATTTTAGTATCTGTACCAACATTTCAACCTGTGCATTGGATTGTGGATATCAGTGACTTGACATAAACTGGTTGGATGCCAGGCTTGTTTCTGGCATGGCTCCCTACTAAAATGTCAGGACTTAAAATTGTGAACTCTATACTGGCAGAAAAAAAAAAAAAAAAAAAAAAAAAAAACAAAGCACAGGAAAACAGCAAATGTTGAACATCTCTTTCCTCCTTTAAAGTTGATTTTTTCAGAGGAGGCAAGCCTCACACACTCCCTAAATGTATATCTATATCATCTCCAAGTTTGCAATACCTCAAATAAAATGGAATATTCCTAGGAGCAGCGGTCTTGGACTTAATATATGTTAGTGTGCATTTTTGGTTATTCAGACTCACTCTTTCATGACTCACACTAAATAGTCTGAATTTCAAATTGTTGTCTCCTGACACACTAGTGAGTGACACTCTTACTTGTAATCACTAATATATGAAAATTTGATTTTACAAAAGAATACTGAGATTGTGGTATCATAGGGATTTATTATTTCCTAGAGATTCAGCAATCTTTGATTCAATATATGTAAGTAAAGATACAGGGATACAGGGAGGGGTTGTCACCCTTAGAAAAAAATGATTTTGTTGATTTCTTTTAGTATGACTGATGCTCACAGATGATTGTTTGTGATCCATTTGAATTACATTTACAAAGTTCAGTTACAGAATAGTCATAGTTATATTAGGGAATTGATATGAGTGTATTTCCATTGCTTTGTAAAAATTCTGAAAATCTTGACTGACTGATGACCATTGCCAGATACCACATTTTCTGTAAATCCACGCTGAAATATACCTTCTTAGAGTGCAGGGATCACTGACTTACTGGTAGTATCTTTCCAATGCACTACATTAAGATATTTCAACTAATAATCAACATGGGCTAGAAAATATTAATTTCTCTAATGAAAAAGGTCAACCTTTTCCCAGTTTCAGCCATGCCAATGAAAGAATTTCATGTGGTACAAGTTCTTCCTTTTGGATTTGATTTTAAACCTTTCACAAATCTTAATGGCTCTATTTGTATAGTCATAGCTTGTTAGACATGGTGTGCTTTTGCTCTCTCAGTGTATGCCCATGTGTGATTATTTTTTTATTGCTAATATGTAATTAGACAGTTATGTAAGAATGATTACTTTGTCACCTTTGATCTTGAGCCTTAAACTCATGACAGTTCATCTTGAAATGGGAAATATGATCTAATGAGTAGATGTAGTGCCTTCATCCTGTCAGGCCATCCTGTCATAAAGATAACTTTGCGCAACTGTACCTCCAAGCCATTACTAATGTATCTTTGCAGTTCTTATAGTTTATCTGTGGTCAGTCGTGACTGTGAAACAATCCACAGCACCTACAAATCTTCTTTGTACTCATTCAAATATCCCCCTACTTAGAGTATCCATAATCTGTATATATTTTCTTAGTTTGTACTGTACATGCAAGTCATTCATCTGTAAATTTAACAATTTCCTTTGTAGACATGCTGGAGCTTTAAACAAAAACTTTTGGAAGTACTCTGAAGTGGCATGAGATCAGATTCTACAGTAATGCTCTTGCCATAAATACAATTGGGGACTTTCAGGCAAATTTCATTCTTTAATTGTCCGTAATCCTTCAGGGCATCTGTTAGTGCCCTGGATGTATAAGCTATTGATCTGCCCTCTTGCAGCAGAACTACACCTTGCCTTTGCTGAATAGCATCAACTAGCAAAGTTGGAGTTGGTGTCACATCATAATATTCAAGAAGCGGTGCTGCAGTGAGTAGATAATTCAACATCTCAAAATTATTAATTATTTTCTTGTTCAGTTTACAGACACCATATTACATCATGTTCTAACAGGTTCCTTAGTTGTTCCATGATTTCTGACACATGATGTATGAACTTGGACATGTTCTGTACCATGACTAAGAACTGTTGAAGAGATTATTTTTTCCCAATGGTTTCTGCATATTAACAATAATTGTAATGTTATCATCTGGCTGAAGATCATCACCATAGTCTTTTTCCTATAGTCTCCTGTACAGTAACCTCTGTTTTAGCTTACAAGATGATAAAAGTCCAGATCCCACTGGATTTATTATTAAGAAAATATTAATGCCACCAATGCCCATGTAAAGATTTATCTATACTTGTTGCCATTGTCTTCCATGCTAAAAGCCTCAGAATTGCATGACAAAAGCAACCACAGCCATTATACTGTTCGTCATGCTACAGAAGTCTTCCAAAGAGTGACCTGAGGACTAACAGAATACAGAAAGAAGCAGAAACTCTCTTAGCTACAAGTGAAGAGAGGTAAGAGTTCTTGGAAGTGTTTTTCTTTTTATTTTGTATGTAACTATGCTATACTCGAGTGTTGTTTGCACTATATGAAAATGAGTTGGTGGAGGGGGTTGAGCTAATGGTGTCATTGACAGCATGACATACTATGTGGGAACAATGTGAACAGAGGTCACTGTTTATGCCATGACAGGAGAATTAGATGTATTATACCCTGATAATTTATCTAGAAAAAAAATTGTGTTTTGTATTAAGATGGAGACATAATGATTGAGTATGTCTCAGATGTTGATATGTATGTCTGACAAGATGGTTATTTGATGCTAAGTAACCCTCATATGCTGTGAGATATAATATGATGTCTTAAAACAAGGGTTACTTATATAATCTGATTAGTATATTGTGCAAGCCCTTTAAGTACTACATGTTTCCCTAATGGGGTGTGGGAATACTAATTCATTACATTGCCACTGTGAGAAGACTGAAGGTGTCACCTGCATATTCCAGAGGCATACCTACAGTGCACCCTCTGTTCCACATCACTCCATGGTGTGAATGTGTGACTGTCATGTCCATGTACTTGTCACAGTCAACTCATTGTATTGACTGCAGATGTCAGTTATGTGTGTGTGTAGTTGCATTCATTGGGTTGGGGACCTATAGTAACCCTAAGTAAGAGTGCTGGCCCTTTCTTGGTCCATTGTTCTTTTAGCACACACACTTGTCTGCTTTGGGGATAACTGTAGGAGAGGTCTTTCCTAAAGCCTATGTAATACACTTGGCTAGCCTCTTCTTACATGTGCAACAGGATGTTTTATGTCTATATTTGCTTTTTCTGTTACTGGAGGGGTAGGAAAGGCCTGCACACATACCCATGTAGGGGCATGTATGTGTATAATAGTAAGGATTGCAGTCATGTCCTGTGGGTTGTCCTGTCATCGGCCCAAGCCTACCTTTGGGAGGCAGGCATACTCCTCTCATGGGTCCTATGCCAGTTAAATGTGGTGTGAGCTGTGGGGGTGGACACTTTGCATGTGACAGTTATGGTGTTTGGCACTGACAGGAAGGCTGTTGAACACTGACAGCCAAATCCTATGGTGGGCCTGTAAGAACTTTAACAATTTTACAGAGTAACAAGATACACTTCACTACAATTGTAATCCTCAATTGTTTACATATAGGTAGTATATTTGCCCTTCTAGCCCATGGACTTGCAGAAGACATTAGCTTTCCCAGAAACAGCCATGTGTCTGCAATGTTTTCTGCTTAGGGCAATGGGACTCATCCTACCAAATGTCAGTGCAACAGCCACAAAAATATCATCATAGTTACCACCACCACGTAGTTGACAGAGTTTTCCTCCATCATTTCTTCCATGTAGCAAGGGTCTTGCCAACACTGGGGAATTTTATGTGTTACTGAGTAAGGGTGGACTGTGTATGCCCTACCACTAACCTAAATGTTTATTTCTTTGATATTCTAGGTTGTCATACCTGAAGGTGACTGTCTCTGAAAGGGTAAATTCTCCAAGGCAGATAACAACTTTCTGCTGCAGGGCTTCCATGAACAAGATTGACAGACTGACAGATGCTTTGATATGAGAGATCTGACCAGGCCTTCTGTGATAATGTCCAGAAAGACCATATAGAGGAGATAAATGCTGTTACTGGCCAAAACTGGAATATATGGACAGGTTCATAGAAGGGTCACTGACATAGTTGCACAGGCATGCAGTAAGACAGCCTACCTGACACAGGAGTGGAGAGTCACATGTGTGGGGGGTGTTGACAGAGTTACAACTGACAGACATGAAGGAGTTTCTTGCATCTCTTTCTGGGTGTTCAAACAGTTCGGGAATCCATGGTGGAATATTATATTTGGATCCTGACTTGCATATGGTACCTCAAATATTCACCAGTGATGCCACAGGTGGGTATGTCTGAACATGTGCCACTATCTGCATTACTTGTACAGTTCAGGGTCATACATGTAATGAATGTGGTTTCTTTGCTGTTAAAGAAACATCAGGCTTACAAGTACAAAGGCAATCTGCTTAAGGAGCGTTAAACATATTTCTTCCACACACTAGCAGTAGTTTTGTTGGCTGTGGGTGATGATGAAGGGTTCTTTCTTAGACTGTGTAGTGCTTATATGTTTTCACAGGTGCTGTGTTGTCAGGTTCCTCCATTATGGATATAGGCTGGGTGATGTCAGGGAATTGCCTGGGCCTGATGATGAAGATGGCAGCCAAATCATAGCACAATCAGGAGTCACAGCGTCAGTGGTAGAGTTGGGTAATATGATGGCCAGATTCCTACCTGCTTCCATAGACGCAGTTTCTGTTCCTATGCAAATCAACTGTTGGACCCAGGAGTCCACCTAAGGACATGATGCGACCAACACATCAGCCCAGGGAGTGAGTGACCTCATCTGAAGTGGCAAAGTCACTCTTGGTTGCTGCCAGAGCCACTGGACATGAGGATGACATCATGGTTTGTCAGCATGGTGATGATTGAGCAGGCACTGGGTACAGCTCCCTACCTGGGCTGTGTCTCTATTGCTACTACTTTGCATTTGCACAGGGCTAATATACAAGGACAGGCACAGATCAATACAGCTGCAGCTGAGCTGGTAGGGCTAGTTTATGATTTGAACGATGACCTGCAGGAGTACTTGGAACTGGTGGAGTACCCTTGGGCCAGTTTCCTGGGATATACTCACTATGTCCTCCACTGGTCACTGAAAGACCACTGTACCTAATATTCTCAATACCACATGCACACATCTTGATCTCCACAAGAATGAGTACCCTATGTGTTCCATGAGCCTGCATATGAGGGTGTGTGTGACCATGTTTTATACAAATTTGGCTACAATGACATGCAACATGTTTCAGAATCCCAGGCAAATGTTAGCATTTGGAAATAGCATATTGTATTTGTTTCCAACCAGGCTTGACCCAAAGGTTTGAGTTTATGCCCAGAATAGGACAGTAATGTACTGAGGCTCGTACAGCTTACTGTTTAACTTCAATATTTTAAACATAAATTCTGGCATTATGTTGTATTCTGTACCATTATCCAGTTTAATACAGCTGCTTTACCTTTAATGCACAGCTTTCAGGTAAAAAGTCACTTTTGCCCTCATTCACAACTTGGATGGAATGCATACATTTGTTCTGGCCATCAGTGAATACACTGAGACTTTATGCAGCACACAGTATATTCATTATATGTACTTCAGAAGCGACAACAAGCACTTTGATGCTGCTTTTTTCATGACATTAATATTTAGCTTTAGCACTTGTCTCAGTTTCTTACGAACTGCTGAAATTATTATTACCATCACAGAGAGTTCTACTGGTGTAGAGGGATAAAGCCCTGCATTAGACTCTACACTATATTGTGTTTAAAATCTGGAGACTTTTATTGCCTGCAGCTCTGAGTTTTTACTGGATTTGACTCTACACTGGATTTGTGTTTAAAATCAGGAGACTTTTATTACCTGCAGCTATGAGTAACTGGGGTTTTTGCTTGCAACTTTGACTCATATTTTATTTCTCCTGACACTTTATTTTGGTATTTGGAGTTTATAACTTTTTCATACCATCTATCTTTTCCTCCTCCAAACCTCAATATAAAGCCTAACCTGCTTACCAGCAGGGGACCCCAAAAGCCCATAAGGTAAAGGTCAAACAAAGGATGTGTGGAACAATCAGAGGATGTGTGGTACTGAGGCAGACACAAGCTCATGGAGTACAAGCCCAAACTCACCAAAGCAGAACCTGCAGCAGAAAGAAATATCCTCACAGAGCTTAAAGTTGTAATTTAATGCTTTGCATCATGCTTTTTCATGTCTGTAGCCATAATATGCTCACTGGTTGTAGTTTATACCTTGCTTGTTTTTCACCAGGTGCCATCATGGTTACCATGAGTTCACCTGCAGTTTTGTTTTTAGTTATTTTAAGTGAACTTAGGCTTTGTTTTGGCCTGATTTTATACACTTGCAAGTCATCTACTATAATTGTAAGTTGAATGATAGCTAGTTAACTTGATCTACATACAAAAATTTAATTTTCTAATTCTAAATCTCTTTCTCTGTTTGGTCTTTCCCTTAGCTGATCGTGTTGAGTCCGTGGACAATTCTTTCCCTTATAAACGAATCAGCCAAGTCACCAAATTTAGAATATTGCACACTATATTTCAGTTTATTGATGTAAACATCTATTGTTTCCTGAGCCCCTTAATTTCTTCTGAAAAACAAATGTCTCAAATATGGTATTTTCTGGCTAACAATATACCTGATGATACTTTTTAAAACTGCAGTGTTATCTCTTTGTTCCTCTCTAACTACATAAGAAGTGCTAAAATAATGAATTGCTCATTTTTAACAAGAAAAAAACATTATTTTGTATCTCTTCAATTGTGGCCCAAAGTCCAGTCACAGTGATAAACAATTCAGAATAATAAATCCATAAATCTTGGTTTGCAATAAGGTTTTCCTGCAGTTTTAGAGATGCTGGTATCTGTAGGGTGGTAACCTGGAGCCAAAACATGAAGAAATGAAGCAAGAATGTGTTAGAAGGTTCAGTAAACTGTGAGAGTAAGAAAAAAATAGAAGAGGTGAGAAGTATGACTGAACTTTCTGGAATCAAAGTTTTTTTCCACCAAAACAACTTTGTAAACAGAATCAAAGGAGACCAGCAGCAGATTATGAACACAAATGATTATTTCTTAATATTAAATGATTATTTGTTTCTTCTCTGTACCTACCTTTTTCTGACTTGATTTTGATTCTTTCAACATGCCAGCTCTGATACCACTTTATATATAATGCATTTATATATTGTGTTGTCTCAGTCACTCTATATATACCTATAGCCTACATGGTAATTTTTCACCTTGTGCGCATTGCGGCTTAAAATGCACATGACCATGGAAACTTTTGGATTTGGTAAGCATCATGTAGCAGTGTGCACCACCTCACAAATGAGTTAAACACTGTGGCATGTTACTTACAGCATAAGCGGCTGAATTGTATGCTAATTAATCAATCCAACACAGTTTAGCTTCTCAACAAGCTATAATGCATCCATGTAGACTCCATGCTGATTTTTCCTGTGGATTCCAAAACATTTGGAATACAGACATGGAAAAGAGCCTACACAGACAGAATGTTAGGGGCTACTGCTTTAATTCATGTGTATCTGCTACTGGCTGAAGGCAATGATGCTGCTGCTAATAGGCATAGGCTGAGAAGGAGAAGGGTTTTTAGGCCCCATTTAACTTCTCACGTTAACATGATGTGGAAATTGTGGAGTGCTACAGGGCGGACAGAGACACACTACTGGAACTCTGTGACCTTTGTCATCCTCAGCTCAGAGCCAAAGCCAACCGAGGGGAACCCATTACAGTGGAGACAAAGGTATCTGTAGCCCTTAGAATCTTAACTACAGATACATTTCAGAGGCCAACAGGTGACGTGCTGGGGTGTTACAGGCATCAGCATCCAGGATCCTCCACCAATTCTTGAATGCTATGCTCCAACATGCCACTGTCCGCATATATTTTCCCCATAGTTCTGAGGAGAGGGACAGAAATATGCAGGAGTTCTACCATGTAGCACACTACCCTGAAGTACTGGGCGCCATAGATTGTACACATGCAAAAATTAGGGCACCACCTGGGGAACAGGGTAGACTCTACATTCAACTGTACCAGATGTTTGCTAGGGGGGATATCCCACAGGAGCATTTACTGGGGGATGCAGACTATGCACTGAAACCTTGCCTGATGACACCCATTGGAAATACACACACACACCTATGGAAGAACGCTATAATGAGGCACACGCTCAAATAACAAATATCATAGAAAGTGTATTTGGGCTGCTGAAGTCACAGATACAGTGCCTTGAAACATCTGGAGGAGCCCTGCAGTACAATCCATTGACATGTACAGAAATATTCATAGTATGTGCCATGATACACAACATAATCCTGAGAAAACAGGTTCAGCAGGATAAGCAAGGGGAAGGGGCATACATCCCACCACCAATGTCAAGGTCACCACAGCCACAGGCAGATGAGGCATCACAGGGAGAACCACCAGCTGCTGTGGGTGTAGGCAGATGTAGGTGTCCTCAGTATGCCCTTGCATTGACTAAGAGACAATGCATAGCACACTCACTCACCACTTAGGGGCCTATAACCTTCCTCCTATGCACATCCATATAGTAACATTGATGCCAGGCAACTCTCACAACCTTTACCCCCCAATGTATTGTCTGTGTCTTCTTTCATCAGACAGAGTCATCCCTGAACTAAAACTGTGTCAACTGCTGCATTTACAAGGTAAGTCCTGAACCTGGAGTGTATTGTTTACTAATATAACTGTGTGACATATTCTTGTATTTCATTACTTGGTCTGGTAAGCTAGTAAAAGATGTAAGGTCTGTACAGAACGTATATTAACATGTGACAGCAGAAACTTATTTGACTTATGTGTCCATTACTACATAGTAGGCCTCAGGCATCAATGATTCATGCAGTCATACCTCTCAAAAGTACTGATGATGATGAGGGGGGCGGAGCCCAGATGGCCAACTGAGATCAGTGAATTTTGAGAGCTCCATAAACTAGAATAATAATATAGGAAAATGTTATTATTTTCAAGTTTAAAATGTCAGAAATCTATAGATAAACTACTAAACTACATAAATATTAATTTTGGTGGAGATATACAAAAATGTTCCTGTCAAGTAACATGGAGATATATTGAGTCACTGAATATGAACAACTCAAGGAATTCTCATCCAGATGCCGCTTTTAAAAAAGAACTGCAATTGATGACATCTACCTTACAGGAACTATCTTTGAAGATTGATGGCTTTAAAAATTACTTAGAAAACCTCAAATTAAATTTTCAAAAACAGACTCTTAAGGAACTATTACAGCAACACCATACAAAAAATAACAAATATAGAGACTTCTCTAAATGACATTGAAGGGAGGCTCAAAGAGGAAGAATTCCAAAAAGAAGTTCTGCTTAAACAGAATACATGGCTGCTTAATAAAATAGATGACTTAGAAAACGGAAAGGAGAAACAACATAAGGATTTTTGGTCTGCCTGAAAACACTGAAGGAGAAGACATTATTTCATTCTTAACAACCTGGATTCCTGAATTTTTAGACTTGAAAGAGGGACTTTCATTTGGAATTGAAAGGGCACATAGAGCACTGAGGAAACCTACTTCTAACTCAACAAATACTCCACCTAGATCCATAGTTATAAAATGTATTTCATTTCTGGAAAAGGAACTAATATTAAAATCTGCTTGGAGAAAATCACCCTTAAAATACAATCAAAGCCTGATAAGGTTTGACAGTGATTGTTCTTCCAGAATACTAGAACAAAGGAAAAAAGTCTGGCCAATAATAAAACTGTTGAAACAAAAAAACATGAAAGCATAGCTGGCCTTTCCAGCCAAGATAAAAATGCTTTCTGCCAATGAAATGAGAACCTTTAATGACTTAGAAGAAGCTACTATATTCATCAAAAACAACAACATAGTGTCTATCCCAGAAGAAATGGAATGGATGGCCCCTACTCTTAAAAGAATAAAAGAAACAAATCATTGGACTGATGCTAGAAAGAAGAAACAAAAAACTGATTCAAAGATAGTAGTCTCAAAAAAATAACTCTTACAGCTACATCTCTCAAAATATCAACTGGTATGGTACATTACTTGTCATCTGTGTTTATTTTTAAAAAAGCAGGGTTTCTTAAACAACTGAGAAACAGTAATGGTTTATTCAGAATGTTCAGAGTCCAATAATTCTTCACAAACAAAGGTAGGTCAAGATGGGTTACTATTTATATTATATATAAGCCAAAAAACAACATATAATACAAACATAGAAGTTTCTATTCCCCTTCTTTAACTCAATGAATACTTACCTTGTTCATTTTTCATTGATTTTACTTATAATAATTTAAGTAATTAATTAACTAATTCAACAAGGTACCATTCATCAGAGTTAAGACCTGGATCTAACAAATTAACATCATATATAATACCAGTAACAGTAGAGTGTTTTGAAAAAAAAAATGCTGTCATGGAGACTAATGCCTTCAGTTAAAGCATGATTTAGAAATGTCATGTATATCCTGGTTAAATAATAGTAGCAAGCTCTTAGTACAAATGTCATCATTATCCTGTCTAAATATAGTTAATATCAATTATGGCAGGTATCACATCTACAAGTGCTGTTTGATCAATCCTGATATGGTGTGCATGGATGCAGCCATGTCTGGCAGTTAGTACAAATTTCATTATTATTCTGTCTAAAGTAAAACATAGATTAATATCAATTATGGCATGTATCATAGCTTCGAGTGCTGTTTGATTAAGCCTGACATGGTGTGTGTGGATGCAGCTGTGTCTGGCAGCTGTTATATGTTGCCGTTTTCATCTCTGGGAAGCTGTGGGTTGCATCTTGTGATCGACGTTTACTGATGCTTGTGTATTAGGAAGAGACATTTGGTGTTTTAGCCTGGATCCAGTGAAGGGGGTGGATAAAACTGTGATTTGGGATATTTTGGAATAGAATAGTTCATTTATACATCTGCTGAGTGGGAGGTGGGAAGGCTGGAAGAATGTGTTCTCTTGTTGTGGTGGCTTGTTGGGAGTTTTTTTTTTTTGATCTGTTTGCTCTCCACTGTTTTCCTGGCTGCTGCCTCGCTGAAAGGGAGGAATTTAGGCTTAAAGTTCCAGTGAAGTAAAGCTTTGCTTCAGGTGCATCACGAGCCTCTGGTATACAGTACACAGACACACTGACAGAAACAGATGCTCCCAGGTTGCTATGGTAACAGAGACATAGTGACAATAATGCTTAAAGGCTCTGAGGAGCCTCTGAGATAATTCTTGGCAATGAAGTTTTTGGTTTAAAAAAAAATAAATAAAAGGGCTGCTTTAAACCACATTTACACATATTTATGGTCTCCCAACACTTTGTTTAGCTCATTAAGTTGATTCTTGATAAAAAAAAATAAAATAAAAAATAAGCATGATTTTATATTTAAAATGTATTTTGGTCCAAATACATTAAGGACTTGCATAAGAGTGGAAGTCTGAGTTATTGTGAAAGACTAAGACCACTTGGTCTTGTGCAGTACCTTTTGCAGTGTCTGGGAGGTGAGCTTATTCGGACATGTTGGGTATATGGGGATAGCTAATTCAGGGGTGCTTGGGATTGCCAGGAAGTGATAGAGAGTCATCAGATTTCCTTTGTGGAAATATCTGTGGGAATGGAAGTGTGTTGAGTGATTCACTGGCAGAGTGGTCACTGCATGGAACAGGCTGGTAAAATGGAACAGGACAAATATTAGTCTGGATATTTTAAGAACAGCCTGGAAACACACCACATGAACTCGTGAATGGTATTCTGGCAAAACTGTATGGGCATTGTTGCCCAGGCTTGAAGTACTGATATGTGTGTATGTAAGGATAGAAATATACTTATAATAAATAAGAAACTAGAAAGGTCTCATAATTTAAAGTCTATGGACTGTATAAACATGCTTGGAAAGAGCTAATAAGAATAAGCATTACAGCTTGTGGTCTCTGAAATAAGTAAGCAAAAGCCAAAAAAAAAAAAAAAAAACACACACACAATAGTTATGTAATGTATAATTTTAGTAAATCTAGACATAAAATATATAATCGTCATATAAGATGAAGCAGTCTGCTGAATTTACATATTAAAGACAGGATTTAATAACATGGGCTTGTGTATAATATCACTACTATCTTAACTTGTCATAAATGACATACACTACATTGAACATCAAGGGGAAGCATGATGATTTTCTTATATAAGTAAATATGCATAACAAGTCATATAATTGCTTCAACTTGAATTGTAGTTTTTCTAACCCATCTTGACCATATATAATACTTAAGCAGTTACCAGTGTAACTAATGCTTTATACATGACATCAAACTGACAAAGTTATTCAAGAGAAACAATAGAAGCCTGAACTTGAAATGCCACAGAATGTAACAATCATATTCTGAACAAATAGTATTAAATTGACAATAGACACTCAGTTTAATAACATGTGGATAATAAATCTACTGTTTTAACTTGTCATAAATGACAAACACTATATTGAACATCAAGGGGAAGCATGATGATTTTCCCATATAAGTAAATGTGCATAACAAGTCATATAATTGCTTTAACTTGAATTGTGATTTTGTAACCCATCTTGACCATACATAATACTTAAGCTGTTACCAAGGTAACTAATGTTTTATACATGATATCAAACTGACAAAGTTGTTGAAGGGAAACAATAGAAGCCTGAACTAGGAATGTCACAGAATGTAACAATCACATTCTGAACAAATAGTATTCAATTGACAATAATTGCTCAGTTTAACCTTTGCTGATTATACAAAATAGAATGTTGCCATTTAACGCTAATAATTTTCAGTATATGCCATAAAATGGCAATTTATAAATATGGAAAGGGAATTTGTAATTATTAATCATAATAAGTGATTGTTTTGTTTTTAACCTATAATTTCACTAATTTTATAATATGAAATGACAGATATGAAAATCCTTATGTGTAGAAAATGGGGGGGGGGGTGCACTGATTAAAATGCACTAACTTTCATCAATGTTCACATAAAACAAACTTGATGCTTTAAGTAAGTTAGCAACAAACAAAGTGATTACTTAAATGCTGGCAAACAATGAAATATAACTTCTGATATATCCAATAAAATACATTGTATTATAAACATTAAGTATAAGCATTAGGTATAAATATTATTACCATCTATTTATATTAAGTAATAAGTTTTGAAAGACTTCATTAATAAGGATGAATGTTAACTGTGTGCTATAATCGTTTACTGAAGTTTTATATACGATACATCCTACTTTACTATGATTGAATTGCTTGACAGCTATCTTTCATGTAAATATTAATTGCTTATACAATAAGTAGACATTTACATTGTATTAGAATTCTGTCTAATCTAAAAAAACATTTTTAGTATGCCTGACCAAAACATTACTTTATTGGTAAACACTCAAAGTATAAAACTGATAATTTTCTTTAAAAGCTCAAACATATAGTTATCAGAGTAAATGTTTAATAGCCACAATAAAAGAAAAAATACATAGTCTAAATAACCTAAGATGGATATAACTTTATTATCTTTAAATACCAATGGCTTAAACAATCCTAGCAAGAGATCAAATCTACTGAAATATTTAAAATTGAACAAAGCACAAATAGTCTTCCTTCAAGAAACTCATTTCAAAACAAATGACAATTACAAATGGAATCCTAAGGAATGTATGATATTGGCGCAGTCCACTTATAAGACAAAGACAAAAGGGGTAACAATTTTATGGAAAACAAATGTGATTAACCCAGAAATTATAAGTATGAAGATAAAGAAGGCCTTATGGCATTAGTAATACTTAAATATAATAACAGAATATGGACCCTAGCCAAGCTATACTGGTTCCCAGGCACTGGAACAGGAACTGATAAAAAACACTTGGATTTAATTTCCAATAATTATAAAGGCAACTTAATATTAGGAGGAGATTTTAACTGTATATTTGATATTTCTGAAACTACAAATAAAAGACTACTGCATACATCTTCTGTATCAAAAGCTTTAAACAAGTGGGTAGAATCATTTCATCTTGTAGATACTTTCACATTTAAAGAAGATACATCTTTGTTGTTTTTCCATCAAGATCACAGATTTGGTACCCAAACTAGAATAGATATAATATTTGCTGCTCATGACTTACACTCCAAAATCATTAATTTCTCAGTCACTCCCTGTCCCTTTTCAGACCACAATTCATTATACTAAAACTTTTAAATGGGTACAAACCATTAATCTTTAACTCCAGAATTCCAGCATATATAACTAAAATTAAAGAGTTCAAACCCTGGTTATTATCTGAATTACAGTTCTTCTTAGATATTAATTACACCACAGAGATAAATAAAATAATGAAATGGGACTCATTAAAACCTTACATATATGGTAAAACCCTAACTTGGTATAAAAAAATAAGAGAATAGGATTCTGAATTATTAGGTCTACAATCCAAACTTTTGTCAGTAAAAGCTGAAAAAAATCAAAATCATTTGGAGATGAAAAAGAAAGTAGAAGTATTACACAGTAAATACAATGAAATTATAGCACATAAAACTAGTTTAGTTTTAGAAAAACTAAAAAAGTAATCCTTGGCTACTTCTCCCAAATATCTACATAATTTATCTACAAGAATCAAAATACAATCAAAAGCTAATAATATTAAAAGTATCTTCCATGAAAAGAAATGGAAAAATGTCTCTGATATAGGTGACATTCTTGATGCCTATAGAAATCACTATATGGAACAGTTCCAAAAAGAAAATATACATGTCGATCAATTAAATCTAGATGAAAAATGTTCTAATATAAATAAACCCAGAAAAATTAAAGCTAGATCTGCAAGCACCCATATCCTACAAAGAAATAACAGACACAATAAAAGAAGGTTAAAATAATAAAGTTCCAGGTATAGATGGCATAATTATGGAAATATATAAATTTTTTCCTTCAGGGCGGCCACGGTGGTACAGTGGTTAGCATTGTCACCTCACAGCAAGACATTCTCCGATTTGATCCTCGACTGGGGTGCCTTCTGTGCGGAGTCTGCATGTCCTCCCTGTAGTCACGTGGGTTTCCTCTGGGTGTTCCGGTTTCCTCCAACATCCCAAAGACATGCAGTAGGTGGATTGGACACTCTAAATTGGCCCTAGTTGTGAGTGAGTGTGTGTGTGTGTGTGTGTGTGTGTGTGTGTGTGTGTGTGTGTGTGTGTGTGTGTGTGTGTGTGTGTGTGTGTGTGTGTGCCTTCTGTGGAAGGTTGGGCACCAGGCTAGCAACTCGACACTGTAAAACTCCACTGCCAATCATGAGCGGACAGGTGATCCGCTGTGGCGACCCCTAACCGAGAAAAGCCGAAAGAAGAAGAAGAAAAGAAGATACATTTTTTCCTTCAAATATACTATCCCTCTTCCATAAAACTCTATTAGAAATTCAATCACAAGCTTTAATACCACCCTCTTGGAGATATTCCTTAATCACACCAATCCTAAAGGAAAACTCCCGAAAACCTCAGTACCTCATATAGAACTATATCATTATTAAATAATGATTATAAGATATTTATGACAATATTAACTAACAGAATGAAAATACCATTATCTAAAACAATAAATAATGATCAGACTGGATTTATATATCATAGACACACACATGACAATATTAAAATGATAATTTCTCTTATAGCTTATGTTAATAAAGAAAATAAGCACTCATAATTGGCTTAGATATAGAGAAAGCCTTTGATTCCCTAAATTGGTACTATTTATTCAAAATTCTAATGCTTTTTGAATTTCCTAAATCCTTTGTTCATTTCCTAATGAATATATATGCAAATAATTTAGTGTCAAGTTAGGTCATTTTACCTCTGAATCTATACATATAACAAAAGGCACTAAACAAGGATGTCCTATGTCACCAATTCTATTTGCTCTGGCTATTGAAATATTGGCAGATTCAATTCATAACAATATAAAAATCAAAGGAATAGATGTTTATGAACAATACAATTCTAAAGTAATGCTGTTTGCTGATGACATATTACTAACAGTATCTAATACAAAAGAGACATTTTCAAATGAGTTAAGGACTCCATTTCAATAAATCAAAATCAAAATTTTTATTTTTAAATAAAAAAGAACTGCAGATTAAGGGGGATCACATCATAGGGAAACAAGAATATACCTTAAAATATCTAGGAATTGAGTTATGCAAGGATAATAATGAATTAATATCAAATAAACTACAATAATATCATCAACACAATTAAAATCTCTGTGGAAAAATGGAACAAAATAATATTAACATTTGAAGATAGACTACAGTTAATAAAAATGGTTTTACTGCCCAAGATCCTATATATAGCCTTGGCAATACAACTGTTACCAGAAAGGAATATACTTAAAGAAATAAATTCATGCCTAATAAATTTTGTATGGTTTCCCAAATGAAACAGAATAGCTTTAATACATCTTATCAGACCATGGAAACAGGGAGGATTAAACTTTCCTGATATAGAAACATATATAAAATCATCAATATCTAAAACAATCTCAGATTGGATACATCCAATTTACTCTGAAAATTGGAAAGATTTGCTAACTGTAATATCAATAAATGAATTTGATTTAAAAAAAAAATTCAAATAACAGATAAAAACAATTTGCCATGGCACATATGTATTAGTATGCAATATAACATAACTAAACCTACTAAAACTTGTATGATTAATTATTACATTGACTCATTTAGTAAAATTATCAATGCAAATATAGATTTAAAAATCTAGTTTGATCTTTTAACACCATTTATAGTCACAAAGAACTTTCCACATAAAATATATAGAGAAATTATTAATTCATGGGAACAGAATTTGTTTGTTGGCTCCAATGTATCAAATAACTAAAAGTTTTAGCTATGCAAGTAATAAAAACAACATACAAAATTCCACAACAGGACTGACTAACTTTACAGAGTATTCTGTCATATTCGCAAAATTTAACTAGAATAATTAACAATCCTTCATTTAAAGAAATACCTAAATTTACGAAATACATGTATAAAATCATATATAATGACTTTGAAATGGGAAACAGTATTTCAAAATTTTACAAAATATTGATAAACTATAAAACAGCACCCAAAACCTCATATTGGAAATATATAACAAAAGGAAACTCAATGCAATTAACTGAAGATATTAAAACAAATATCTTATTATCGGTAAAATATACATCCTTTGCACAATACTGGGAAGTTTTTAATTGGAAATGCTTGCACAGATCATTCTTAACTCCAGATAGAATCAGTAAAATTAATTCTTCCATAGAAGGAATATGCTGGAGATGTGAGCAGGTACACAATGCAGACTGGAACCACATTTTCTTTGATTGTGTTAAAATTAAGCCATTTTGGAATGGTATTAATAACTTTCTAAAAGCTGTATTTAATAAATCATTTTATTTAACTAAAGCTCTTGTATTATTAAATGTGAACGAAGGTCCTCATTTGAATAGGTCAAACATGTATCTAGTATGGACTATACTTGAAATTTCAAGGAAGTGTATGACAAGAAGATGGAATACAAACACAATACCAACTTTGGAAGGCATCTACAGCCTACTGAAGACCACAGAATTACTGGAAATGAAAATTAAAGAACTAAGAATTTATCCAAAGCCATTTATCAAAAATCCTAGGGGAAAAGTCTTATCGTTGATTGACACTATACAATAATTGATCAGACACTTTGATAATGGATTGAACGTACTTATAAAGTAACTTTATACATTAAGATATGTTATAGTGCCAGGCTAATGTAAACAGTGTACATAATTATTTAAGCTCTTATGTATAAATACTATAGAATTCATTCAAATGTATTTGAAAAATAAAAAAAATTTTGAGAAAAAAGAAGTACTGATGATCACTGCGTGCCCTCAGTTTAGCACCATATGTCTGTACTGGAAAATGATTAATGAGAGAAGTTAGAAAGTAATTATACGCATTGCAGTTTCTGACTTCACAATGCTGACAAGATCATTCCCTATAAATGTAGGAAATTTGATGATATCAACTGTCTAACTTTACACGGCCATTATAAGTCAAAGGTACAATTACCAGTTCAATACCACAAATGCAGATACTAAGCACTAAGTTCACTAAGCATCCTGAGTATCAGAAATAAAGGCTTTGTATCCCTGAAGCCAAAAGACAGCAAATAGGGATATAGCACAGTTATCATCACTTGCACAGGGTGTTGTGTGGAGAGGCAGGAAGTCTAGGCTGACACAAAATGTTGGTGAGTGTGTGAGAGCAAGAAAGAGAAGAAGGCAGACATGTGGATAAACTACAAATGGCCAGTAAGACAAAATGAGTAACTGTTGTGTGTGTCTGTAGGGGTCCTCCAGGTAAAATTGGTGTGTGAGTGTCTGCATGAACAGAACCAAGCTCTGTGCTGGCTCTATGTCTTGGTATTTTGGACAGGTGTGAGCTGTGCATAGTACAGGTGGTGATTTATCATTGTCATCCCTGACCATGAGAACTGGCTCTGCCAGGAGTTTCACTGGCACCTCCATGCTCAAGGTCAGATGCAGTGCCTGAACATGACTGATGTCTGCTGGATGGGTTCCTTCACAGGGACGCCCAGGACCATGTCCCCATGACCTGCCATGTCACTGCCACTGAAGGAGCAGTGGAAGTATTGCCACTATGAAAGTGTGATTGTGCATGGCCACGTTGACTAACAGCAGATGATGTTGCTGACCTACACCCCTTCCAAGCAGATGTTCCATCACAGACACTGCTCGTTCCATGACAGCCACTCCTCTGTCCATCACAGACACTGCTTGGTCCAATGTGTCATTAATTCAATTCAGTGAATCAGCAGCATGATGGAGATAGTCATGCATGTCAGACTGTGTGACATCCACAATCCTGAGCATTTGTCTGGAGTACCTATGGGAACATGCCTGTGCCTCTATAACAGCCCTAAACATGTGTTGAGTGGCATGGGAAGAGACACCTGCAACATGTGGATGAGGGACAGCAGGCTTCCTCTGAGCACCACTATCAATCCTTCTGTGTGGCACATTGCCCACACTTTGGCTACAGCCAGACTCAACAGGCACTGAAGCCACAGTACCCACACTTCCCTGATCAATGTCCTTACCCTCCACCTGTCCAATATCTGTGAGCTCACTGGACTGGGTAGGTGTAGACCTACTGGCTGTATCCAGTGGAAATGCAGGGCATGGCTGTATGTCAACCTCAGTGCCAGATTCAACCTCTGCACTCCCTAACTGTGCCTCACTTTAGTCACCATCATCATCAGCATCTACTGATACACTGCCATCAGGTGGCACATGGCCCACACTCCCACTGTCATGATCACCTGTGATAAAAAGCAAGAAACAGAGGAATGAATCAATACCTGCACTACTATAGTGCAAATATGTTAACAAACAGTGCTGCCACTATCACAGTCAGTACAAAAATACACACAACAGACCACAGATCAACATCACACACTACAATATTTAAACTGCTCAGCAGTACTGACATAAACTGTTTGCATTACCATCTGCAGATGGGATACTCCTCTGTAGTTCTGATGGTCCTGGAAGAAGTTAAGCAAGAGGTAAGGGCAACATCATCACAATTAACAGTAACACAGGGGGTAATAGATTTAACTATTTATATGTCAATTAACTATAATTTCAACAAGAATGTGGCTGACAATTCTAAGCTAAGCGTATACCTGTAGCAATCTTCAATCCCCCCAAAAAAAGACATGTAATACAGAATTAACTTATTGATTTCAATTGTTTTACTACACAACAGTATGCAACAGTTCAGATAACAAAGCCTACCTAGAAGTTCCTCCTGGGATGTGCTTGCTGTCACAGAAACTGTTGCTCTGACATCCAGGACATGCTGTACTGCATGCTCCTGGGAGCTGTCTGGATCTGTGATGTTGGCCAGGAACTCTTCATTGGGGGTAGTGGTGGTTACCTAGCAGGCCCTCCCCTGGTAACCATCTGGTCATGGTGCACTATAGCTGCTCTCCTCTGTGCAGATGTGATCATGTGACTGGTTGTGTGGCACATCTACTCGTATGTCTTGACATGGCCACCCACAGCAATGAGATCATCTACTATGTGCTACCATATTCGCATCCTATGTGCCATATCTCCCAGACCCCTTTTCAGTAGAAAAGCAACACTTTGTCTGAAGCCATCTACAATCACTTGGTTCTCTGCATCAGTGAAGGGGGGTCTACATGGATTAACATGCCTGGGTTGCATACTCGTATGTGTCCTAAAAGACAAGAGAAGGATAATACACATGAGCATCACATACCTACAAATTAACTGTCTCCAGATAAAACAGAAAAGGTAGCCAGTCAGTATTACTCACTGGAGAAACATAAAACAGTCTAGTAACAAGAGCAACATATCCTTGTTTGTGCTATAACTGTAACTCACCTTTGCTCCCTCCAAAACAACAATCCATCCTTGTTTGTGCCATAACAGTAACTCAGTTTTGCTCTCCCCAACCAAACCAACAGGCAAATGACCCATTTTGCTAAAAAAAATATTTGAAATGCTAAAAGTGCTATCAAATGACCTCCCCTTAAACATTTGTACATATTTATCACACAGAATTCCATTTTCATAAATTGGAAATCATGTATACCTCTGAAATGGCTTGACAAACATGCCCATGCCATCAGTACACTTCTAACTAATGCATACAGATAAAACTGTAAAAGCTTTTGCTTCAGATTTTTCTTAAATACATTCCAGCATATGCAGTATGCAGGTGACAAAATGAAAGCATAACTTCTGAAGTTAAATACTCCTCTGTATTGATATATCCTGAAGAAGAAGGGTTTCTGCAGTCTTTCAAACATATACATCTCTCCTCACCATTAGTTTGCCTAGCTACATGGTTACCTTTTTATATGGTGTAGATTCAGGCTGTTAGCATGGTGAATATATAAA
This sequence comes from Protopterus annectens, assembly GCF_019279795.1. NCBI lineage: Eukaryota > Metazoa > Chordata > Ceratodontiformes > Protopteridae > Protopterus > Protopterus annectens. The sequence continues at coordinate 156,946,744 of NC_056737.1, read as the reverse complement.
TGAGGTGTGAACTTATTAAAATTGCTGAATCCCCAAAACTTGGATCCATATTGGAGATGTAAACATCGTGCAGGCACTCCTTCAATGTTTTTTTAATGAATTGCACATGTGAATGATTAGTGGTTGGGAGAAGGAAAACACAACAGCACTGCAGGCTTCATTACTTCTGGTGGGTGTGTGTCAGATATATTAGAAATGTAAGTAAGCAGCACACAAGTGACAGGTTTTGTTCCTTAACATCCTACCTGCCCTTCATTTGTTGTCAACTGCATATGATATTATTTCCACTTAATATCCTCATACATTTTAAAACCAATGATATAGAATGGCTTATTCAGATAAATGAAGAATGGCCAAAAAACATAGAAATGTAAGAGAGTTGTATATTTACAAGCAATAATCATGATAGGTGATGCGATCACTAGGTACACTATATCCAAAACTAATACATGTACAAATAACACTTGCATGGTTTGATATCAGTGTAAATGCTGTTGCAGTTGGTTGTGTGCATATTGACTAAGTTCTTTGCTCCAAAGCTGTTTATGTGGCAAAGAGGAATAAGCCACCCATCGTGTGTTCTGACAGTGCATTGGATTGTGAGTTTTAATCCAGACCTATGTAGAAATATTTTATGTATGCTAACATTTTCAAGTGTACATGTCATAGACTGATTTTCCTCATTTCAAGTACCTCTCCCTTTTTTTCCCTTTCTTTTTTTTGGGGGGGGGGGCACTGTTTGCTCGATCTACTGCTTAGAGCAAACTGGACAACTGGCCAGACAGGACTCAGACAGAAATCAGAGGTATTCAATTAATACTATTAAGCATTGCACAGGCCCACTAAGCAATGATGTGCAGTGGTTAACCATGAAACATTAAAAATGATTAGTAAGATAGGGAACATCATATAACTATTCCTGTGGCAGCAGGTGTAAGTGTAGGGCTGGAGTATAGAGGGTCTTGGGTTCTAGCACAGATTACGCAACTTTTGCTTTACTTTTGTGGCATTGCAGTTTATAACAATGTATTGCAACATAGCCAAGTGCTTTCTCAGCTGGCTTGTGGCAGCAGGTGTAAGTGTAGGACTGCTGTACACATGTTCCTGGTTTCGAATACAGCCTGTGCTGTACACTTTTACTGCTGTTCCACTTCCCATTATAGTCACTCTCACTTATAATACTTGACATGGTGTAACTGATATTAATTATATGTATGAGACCTGAGGCAGCAGTATTGCGTCGATTATGTATTCATTTATCTATGTATTATCACATTTATTCTCAAATGTATGACTGTGAGTATACTGTGTACGATATTCCTGTAACAATATTTCTGCTCTCTGGACTGCCATAGCCTTCACATTTGTTTAACACACATACACAACTGCCTGTACATCCAGTAACCTTGGATTTGCTTTGCTTGCTACTGTTGCACTCCACTTAACATCATGCAAACACGGTTCTCGGTAGTGCGCAATGCCGAGTACCATGTTTGCATGATGGTAAGTGGAGTGGAACATTTTCAAACAGTGTGTGTGCTCCCAGTAAATGTGATGACAGGAATTGGTAGAAAAGCATCATTCTCCATTGCTGTAGATCCATGGCAGACATGGCAGGGATTTGTGGAGAAGGTGTCAGGTTTAGGGCACAGAGATGTGGGGTCCAGGAGTCTAAGATTTTTATTGGTCTCCTAGTGAAAAAACATGGAGCCAGGGTTTTGCAGGGGGACTATTCCAGCTCCCACTATAAATCTGAAGCTTGGGATAGTTTTGCCCTGGTTGTAACCAGTGCCACCTGAGTCTCCTGCACTGGCGAACAATGTAGGCATCACTGCAATAACCTCTGGAGGAGGAAGAGGTATATCCTTGACCATTGGACTGAGGAATTTAGGACTGCGGACATTTGACAGCTGTGTAAGTATCAACTACAGAGAGTACTTGTAAGACTTAGTTGAATATTGGCAAAACTGGTATTCACAATGATATTCTCTTCTGTTCTGTTTTTTCCACAGCTGTCAGGGACTGTGAGGTCAATGTACAAATCCATGGGGTTAGATTGGTGAGGATGAAGGAAGCATGTGGTATGTATGCAGCAGTAGTATTATTCTAGCATTAAAAGTTAAAGATAGCTTTTTTGTATTTGATAGAGTTGTATTAAATTGAGCATGCATATCTCAACTGTAAAAACAAGTAAGCATACATTAGTCTGTTGTACAAACCAAGAGTGCAATATTAGACTTAAGTCAGAGGTTGAGGGTTCAAAGACCACTCTTCCCAACTATACAATACTGTTATTTCTTCAATGATGTGTAATTTAAAGGTTTAAAGTAAAAGCTCTATACCAGTGACACACATGCCCTGTAAAGTGTAATCTGTATAACTGGAACATGCATATGTGCAATATATGCACATGTCAAGGAGCACTTGCTGCAATCTGTAGTATAGTGTACATCTGTTAGGCGCTGGTAGTCTTAAAAGTAAAAGTTATCTGTTAGGAGCTGGTAGTCTTAAAAGTAAAAGTTGAGATAATGCACTCAATTAATTGTATCAATGCACTGTATGTCACATATGAGGGTACTAATCTTATCTGTTTTTTTTTCTCTCACTCCAACCCTTATCTTCTCTTTTTTTATTTATTTATTTATATTTTTTTATTGTGTGTTGTCAAATTTGTGTCTGTGTTTTCCATGTGTACCACATCACTAAATGCTCCACAGCACAGCAGCGTAGGCCTACCCTACAGCATCTGCCTGCCCTCCCTCTACCAGCTCCAGGACCGTTTCCCAGCACACCTGGGAGCCAACCTGGCAGAACTGCCCATGCTGTCCCTGCACTATGTGCCCCCTCAGGTAGTCCTGCCCCAGAGGCTGGTCCAGTGGTACCCTCTAGGATCAGTGGTAGAGGTGGTGATTTTATCATCCATGCTGAATTGCCAGGAATAGTGCATAGTGTTGTGCACCGCACTGTTGTTGCACACCTACTCTGGCTGGAGAAACTGCTCTCCCTCATTTTATGTAATACCAGGAGGGGGAGACACAGATGTCAGGCATTCCAGCCACAGCAGAGTGAGGTAGCAGTGATGACAGTCCAGTGGGTGAGGACTTGATTCTCACTGTCACCCAGCTTAATGACCATGGGCTTGTGATGTCCCCCACCCTCACCTCAATCATGGTGTTCCTAAACTTTTGTGTCCCTCACCATCCCTGTCTCTTGTTTGTCTTGCCTGTCTGCACCCAACTTACCTCACCCAGACATTCCTACGTCCCTTCCCCAACATTCCACTCTCTCTCAAAAATTGGCACTGGTTCCACAAAAAAAATGATTTTATATATATAAATTATTATATTGCTCTGATGATACTGCTTTTAAACAGGAGCTTTCTACTCTTAGGAAACATTTTTGTAGCAGAGGTTATGCCATCGACAAGGTAGAGTCTGTCTGCAATACTGTTACAACTTTAAGGACCAGTCTTGGGAGACCCTATTTTTCTAATTCTACACACCACAATACAAACAGAGTATGTGACAATAGACGGCTATCAATGGTTATACCGTTTGCAAATAATAATTCTGTAGTCCATCAAACAATCATCAATAATTGGAACATTTTGATGATCGATAATGATGTCCAGCAACTAGTTGGTAATTGCCCACGATACACCTATACGAACACCAAAAATCTTAAACAACTTCTCTGTTTTCCTTCTTTATGTATGTCCTCTGATTTAAGCAAGAGTTTTAACTTTCATCATACCAACAAATGTGGTCATTGTCCCCAGTGTAGATACATAGACACTTCCAGATTTTTTCGCTCTCCTAATGACGGCAGGCTTTGGGAAATTAAGTGTATGTTGCCTGCTGTCAATCATGCTTTAGATTCTATGTGGGCAAATCCAACAGGTCCTTGAGGGAGAGGATTCGTGATCATATGTATTGCTTTACCAGAGGTGACAATTGTAGTGCAATATCTAAGCATATGCTCTCCTATGAGCATCATACCTTTCTATTTCAAGTAATACATGTTCAGCCAAGTTGTTTAAGAGGTGGCGATATTGTTAATCGCACTGAAGCAGCAGAAACCCGGTGGATTTTATGTTAGGCTCATTGGAGTAGGGGACTTAATGAGTCCGTCCCCTTAAGCCATCCCTTAAAGGCAGATCTATCAGATGAATTTAGATTCAATGTTTTATATTTGACTGTCATTGCATTTCAGTGTAGCTATGCTCTTTATATTTAGCGCCATGGTAGTTGTAGTTTTTTATATTTTGTATTTTGTAGTTTTGGGCTAAGGAAATGATGTCTTTGTTCAGGAAGTGATGTTCTTTGTTCAGGAAGTGATGTTTTTGAATTTCACTATATGTAAGCATCATCATTAATGTTTTTATTCACGCCTGAAGAAGCGGCAGGACCGCGCTCACGTTATTAAACTTTACCTTTTGGAATACACGCTGACTGGTTCTTTGAAGTCACGCATCTACTTTGGTTCATATATTTCTTGGCTGTTATATAATTTTTGGCAGTTCCTTCCGCACTGGGATTGTGTGTTTCATATATATATATATATATATATATATATATATATATATATATATATATATATATATCTCCATTTCACACATATGTCTTCTTGACATAATTGATTTGGACCAGTTGCCTATACAACATGATTGTGCTGTGGTCACCCCTTTTTCTGGAGGTGACAGTCCAAATCCATCTAATATTCTGCATATATGATCAGTTTTTACTGTTGAAGAAATGGATAGCTATGCTTGCTTCCTACCTCACTCCTGCACATTCCTGTATTGCTTTCCCTTTGACTTGCCCCATTTCACCACTGTCTTATCTTCCCCATTTCTTTACTTTAATGCATTATTGCATTATGATGTGCATTCCACACCAATGCACACCAACGGTAATGCAAAAGTAGTTAAAAGTATTACATACAGCTGTATTCAAACCCAGTACCATCTGGCCCCAAAAAGGAATGTTTCACTGTACTAACTGCAGTAACACATGCTGCCTCAGAGTCAGTTAAGTAGCAGGGGTATTCCAGACACTTGGTACTAACTGACAGACTTTTTTCTTCCCCCTGTTTGCTCCCATTTTACCACTTTCCTATCTACCCCATTTTAACACCTTTAATCTGGTCAAAAAATATAATCATGCACAAGACACATAAGTAGCAGAAAAAAGCAATGGATCTCTTCACTTTCTGGGCTCCATGTTTGTGAGGAGGTGCACCAATCTGCAATGACAGTGAGCAGCAGAAAAATGCAGCAACACATTTCATATAAATAATTCATGTCATTGCATTATCACTTTGTAATAAACAGTATTTTAGAGTATTAAATATGCCTGTATTTGACCCAATACCATCAGGACGCATACCTCTCAATTGTACAGATTTTTGCAGAATGTCCAGATTTTTGCTTCATATTTTTGGTGTGTTCCTCCTAAAATCTGCACCTGTCTGGCAAATAGCTGGGAATTGAAGTCATTAAATAATAACAAATATTTGAGTTTAAGACTCTACATCCTTCAGAAAATTCATGCTAATGCAAAACCTATTATGCTATCAACTTTCTAAGTTTATAAAAGCAATATTTAAAATCTATCCTTATTTTTCCCCCCATTATTTTAGGCTTTGTCCAGATTTTTTGCTCTAAGAGGTTGAGAGGTATGCCAAAAAGGACTGTATCAATGAATTAACACATGCTGCCACAGAGCCATTTAAGCAGCAAGTGTATTTCATAGGCTTATTACTAACTGTCAGACTTTAGCAATGCGGCTTGCATTTGCGCACTGTTTACCTATGTGCAATGATGTACCTCGCATGCATATGCACTTTTCTAACCATCAAGAAAATCCGCTGCTCACCGCGCTATGGAAATGTTTATATTATGCTGTATTAACTGCTGTCCATTTCCTTTGTATGACACAAGATTACATGTGTAAACATTGCAAACTGAGGGCACTATCTAACAATATGTCACATATTTACACTCCATCCATCTGTTGCCACACCCCCAAGCACTGCAACCCTTGTGTCTCAGTACTTTTCCGCACATATATCAACCACAGTACAAAATGTAATATCTAATGTTATGTGCTATGCAATGTACATCAGTATGGCAGCATTTAGAACTACAGCTATTGACCCATTTGCCTAAAAACATTTATCTACAAGGCTAGGGAAGGAATCAGCATGGACCATATCCACAAAGACATATGTGACCTTCAACACACTTGACCCTACCAATTTTGTTTTTGTCAAGGGTACATCTTGCTTATTGAACCTTTTGAAATTCTTGGATACTGACCCCACAGCCCCGTGTTGACTTATCCAAGGCCTTTGACACTATCCCCCATTCATATGTCATAGTGAAGATCTCTCATGTGGGAATTAAGCCAGACAGTAGTACAGGGATAGGCAACTGACTCACTGACATAACACACAATCTCAAAGTTGGGGACTGCACCTCCACCAGTAGCCAATTACCATTAGAATACCACAAGGATATGTGCTGGGTCTGTAGCTGTTTGCAAAATACTTCCTTGAAGGGTAGGCAATGGTAGATGACCTGTGGTTTACCAAGTTTGCAGATGACTGGTAACTGGATGCACTAGTATAGAGTCCCCCAATGATGGTAACATATTAAAGAAGGAGCTGTCACACACAAATGATTGGTGCCAAACTCACGGACTGAACCTTAAGGCATACAATAGCTCATTTTCCCCTTTGAGAATAAAGTACCCCTGCTAATTATAATGTAAAAAGCACCCATTTAAGCTCAAACACAGTGTTGTGAAACTTGGGAACACTTTCATCACTATGTGTCCATAGTGGTAACACACACATTCTGCATTGTGCACATCATACATATTGACATCACATCCAAAACCAGGGTGGTCATACCTCTGCTGTACTCTACCCTTATCAGAGCATTAACTGAGTACAATGCCCCCTTCTGTCTGTACCTCACCAGACACCTACAGCAATCGGAGAAAACACAGGGCTGTTTCTGGGAGAGTCCAGGGCCTTCAAAGATTACTTACTTTACTCGCTTGTACCTGGCTGGTACTGAAAACCTAAACATAATGGTCTTTGCACTAATAACAATATTTCTACTTATTTTTTCACTTACTACTTCATTTCCAATTCTTAGCATCCTTTTTCATGAGATGTATCACCATACGAACTGTATGGAGATGCATGACCACTGCTGTCTGTTTTCCTTTGGGTGGCATGCACACTACTTCTACACCTATTGGGTGAGAGGGTACAGAATTTTGAAGAAAGAAAATAGCTTTAATGGAATGCTTTTAAAATGTATGTGGCACACTTCTGGGGTGGAGGTTGTGGTTCTCACTAGAGAAGCCATTCTAATAATTATAGGAAGTAAAATATGGGGTGCAGATTGTACTTTCCTATTTTTCAGTACCTTATCAGAATTTTGAGTCTTTTTAATGTGAGTCCTGAAACTCCGAAGATTGGCCTCTTACTGCCAGTACATTCATCATGGCTTTAAATAACAGAAGACCCTGATTATTGTTGAAATACTTATAAAAAAACAACTCAAGTTATTACATTTCTAGGTATTATGGCCTTGGCTGTACTTAACTGTAAGGTGACCCATGGTATATAAATTGGAGTCACACCCTTTGAGGTAGCATGTGTATGAACCACAATCCATAATGAACCATATTACATTGCTGAACCCAAGAAAAACACAAATAAACAGCTTACTTTTTTTCATTTCTTTGTAGAAGTAACACACAACCAGAGCAAGTCCATCATCATTTGCTTTAGCAATGTCTCACACAAGTAAACCAGTTGCTGATTTACAATTCTGCAGCTAAGCAAATAAATTATATCAGCAGGTAAAAGATAAAACACGCTGACAAGCAGCTACTAAATTTTTAACTTGAAAAAGCACTGGTGACACTAATATATAACAAAACATTCAGTGGTAATATTCAAATGCCTACCTGTGAGTTCAGAAATGAAGTCAGGCAGAATTATAGGGCAGTATTTATAGTCAAGCCTTTCACATTTTTGTAGTGGTAGTTCATAAAGAGCAGCGCTAAGTGGTTATATAAATCACATCTTTTTGTTAAACATGCCTCTCTATTACAAAGGCTAACATGCTTAGGACATAAGCAATAGGGGGAGAGCTAATAAGGTGCATTGCATGTTTGCATACCAATAGAATTCATAGAGATGAATCTAAAAAGACCTAATCTGTATACTAAACAAATAAACTGCCTTCAACTTACGCCAGTAAGCAGGAGTTTACCACAAGAATATGGATCTGTGAAGGGAAGGAAAAAATGAATATGTACTATATATTTTAAAAGGAGATATAATTATTAACTTTATTTAAAGAACATTTTTATCATATTTTAGTGCTTCTGCATAAATAGACAAACTATTAAAGGGGTCAATTGGGGAAATGTTCCATTTTAGTATCAGTTAAATGTTTGTGCTTACTTTGTGAAACTACTGAATGGATAGCTGGGGGAAATGTTTCATTTTGGTGTCAGTGAAGTGCTTATGCAGACATGGACAAACTACTGAATAGGTCATTGGGGAAATATTTCATTTTGGTGCTTGTTCATACTTTGTCAAACTATTGAGGGGAATGCTGGGGAAATACTTCATTTTGGTGCTTGTGCATACTTGGTGAAACTACTGGAGGGATCGCTTGAGGAAATGTTTCCTTTTAGTGCTTCTGCATACATGGTAAACTATTGAAGGGATCGCTTGGGAAAATGTTTCATTCTGGTGCTTGTTCACACTTGCTGAAAATACTGAAGGTATTGCTGGGGAAAATGTTTCATTTTGATGTCAGTGAAGTGCTTGTGTATACTTGGTCAAACTACTGAAGGGATCAGTTGGGGAAATGTTTCATTTTAGTACTTGTGCATACTTGGACGTAGTACTGAAAAGATCGGTAGGGAAAATGTTTCATTTTGGTGCTTGTGCATACTTGGACATACTACTGAAGGGATCATTGGGGGAAATGTTTCATTCTGGTGCTTGTGCATACTTAATGAAACTACTAAAGGGATCACTTGGTGAAATGTACATTTTCCTCATTCAAGACTGCAATGCTCCACCCCAATACATATTTGATACTAGATGGCAGACCCTGGTTTGAAAGCATTCCAGCTAAACTATGTAGAAGTTCCCTTTAAGAGTAGTATTTATTTCCAGGGTGATATTTTGAAGGTGTGTGTGTGGGGGGAGTGGTAAGTGTTTGGCTGTTACTGCAAATTGTTTTCATCTTCGCTTATGTTATTTCCACAGCTACACAGCTAGGCTGCATGCTAGAGTTTCGTATATTGGATTTCTGGCAGTAAGTATCATTCTGCATGCATGTGCAGTTACAGAAAATGAAGCCTCTGAAAGATGCTGTGTGAAGTCAGCATTACCTGGTTGGCCTGCTTCACTTTACCTAAACAAAGATAATACATGCTTTCTTTTAAAGAAGGCATGTATGTTATCTTCATTTAGGCACTGTCTCTGAAAATAAATGTTAAATGAGCCAGCCTCCTTTCCTTTAGTGTAGAGAATACTCAGTGTATCAGTGTCCCCCACTGCTAATTATATACAGTAACTCTGGGGATGCTGTTCCTCAGAGAAGAGCAAATACTCCCTGTAATTGCACTTAAATTCTCACTTTTCCAGTGATCACAGTTAGAATCATCAGACATGGAACAGGAACCTCTGTTTTGGTACTTCATAGGTTCATAGGTGTTACTAGGCTAACGACCACAAGGGCATTTTTAAGCCTAGCCATGCACTGCAAATCTCTGCAAGTTCTGGTACCCTTGATAAGTATAAGCATGGGCCTGGGAGATGAACCATTTGCAATCTAGGGCCTGAGAGATACAATCTAGGGCCTGAGAGATGAACCATTTACAGGTCTCCTGTGTCCATTAGACCATAGTCCATAGACATAGGTGCCAAGCCAGGGATGAATTTCCTGTTCCCCATCCAATTGTCCAGGTTGAACTTGAATTGGGTTAGGGATGACCTCTGCTTCACATGGATGGGGAGCCTGCTCCAGAGAAGGGGTAGTCTCTGGGATACATACCTGTCTCTCCAGCAGGTCCTATTTATATCACAGGTAAGGTTTAAATCTTTAGAATGGGTAATTCTGGTGCAGTTTGATTTGCGGATATGCAGGAGCTCCATCAGAGTCGGGTCTGACAATGCCCTGTATGTCAGGCATAGATCTCCCCCCTCAAAAGCCTGTAAGAGACAGAATACAAAGAGAGAGCCTTGAGGTGGTTTGCATAGGAGAGTTTACTTAAGCCCTGTTTTCTTTTAGTGAGGAACCTCCGTGGATGTTCCAGTTGTTGGATATGCCTGGTTAGGTACATACAAAAGGGGGCATTCTACTCAATGATAGATCTGATTAATGGTGAATCCAGTGTAACAATGACTTGCTTGGACTTAGATGGCATACCTTTGTTTATAAGTTGTGCAACATAGCAGGATTTCCTCACTACTCTAGACACATGATAGTCAAAGGCTAGATTACTATCTATGTGTGTCCCTAAGTCCCTGACTACTGGGTTATGTCTATGGGGTGTGTTGTCAAAATGATAGTTACCAGGGGTGGATGACTTCCCCAAGGATACTAGTATGCATTTCTTGGCATTTAGTTTTAGTCCATGGCTCTGACGCCAGTTGTTTGTCTGTGTCAGTCCTTCCTGGAAAACATTTGTGTCAGTGTGGGATTCAATGACAGCTCCTAATTTGTAATCATCTGCATATTTAGTCAGCCAGAGATCACTGACATTGGCCTTGATGTCAGAGAAGTAAATGTCAAAAAGGAGCAGTCCAATAACTGATCCCTGTGGCACTCCACTTGTGACTGACCTCTTAGTAGAGGTGGACTCCCCAATTCTAACTTCCTGGGTCCTGTCTGCGAGCCAGTTTGCTATCCACCAGGAGACATATGAGTTTGTGCCTAATCTTTTGAGTTTGTCAGCAATGCCCAAGTGGGGTATTGTATAAAATGCCTTGGCCAGGTCAAGGTAGGTAGTTTGAACCATTTTGCCTTCATCCATTGCTTTGGTGACCTTCTCAAAGAAGTCCACCAGGTTGAGTAGGCATGATCTGCCCTTGACGAAACCAAACTGGGTTGGGTCCAGTGTCTGGCAGTTTACTATATCACTGTTGATCATTTCCGTGATAATTCTTTCCATGGCTTTACATATAAGACCAGTGAGACTTATGGTCCATATAACTAGCAACAATAAGAAAATTTAGACCACTGGTTCAGACCCAAAAGTATTTCATTCTCTAGCGCCTTGGTACAAAACCTTCTAGTGAGACTTATGGGTCTGTAGTTTCCAAGGTCTGTAGATGGCCCACCTTTATGCAGAGGGATGACTGTTGGTCTTTTCCATTCATGCAGCACAAAGCCTGTTTGAAGGCTATAGTTAAATAGCAATTCCAGAGGCCCTGAGAGGTCATGTTTCATGCTTTTTAGAAAGTATCTTGGGATATTGTCTGGGCCCATTGATGCAATGTTTTTGGCCTTAGAGAGAGCATTAAGTGCTAGTGATAACAGGGGGAGTTATATTAGATGGTATTTTCTGAGGGATGGTTGAGGGGAAAAGGGGTAAAGTTTGAGCTAAATTTATTGGCCAGTAGGTTTGCTATATCTTCTGGTTCAGTATAGGTATCTCAATTTAAAATGAGCTCTGCACACAATTGTGTATTGCCATTGAGGTTGTGGACATAGCTAAAGAATGCCTTGTGGTTGTCCTTGGCCTGAGAATCCAGATTCACCTCAAATTTGGCTTTGGTAGACTTTATTTGTCCTCTGAGTTGTTTGTTTAATTTGATGAGAGTGCTTTTATCCTGCTGGGTGCTGCACCTCCTACGTTTTGCTATGAGTTTCTTCCTTCTGTTATACAGCCTACTGATTTTGCGATTCTACCAGAGTGGCTTGTTTTTTGAGTATGTTCTGTACTTCTTCCTGATGGGTACAGCTGCGTCTATGCAACTATTAACATGCTTGTACAGCATTTCTGTGAAAAGTTCTGCCTAGGCAGCAGTGTTCTCAGGGATTATGGGGGTTTGAAATTTTGCCAGGTTATCACATAACAGCAGGAGGTTAGCCTTAGAGTAGTTCCTGAATAGTCAACGTTTGGGTCTATGTTACGTTATCGAACATTGAAAAGAGTGAGCGCTCTTTCATCAAACTGTAAAAGTCGACAACACTAAACAGAGAAGACATGGAACATCGATTTATTTCCCCAGGAAAAAAAAAATGGTGGGCTGTCTTCTGGACTGTGCCATTTCCTCCACTATGGTGCGATCTGGGAGTTGGTATATTTAAGTAGGGGGTGTGGGGGGGGGGGGGCAAAGCCCCTCACTTTATTTTGTATTTGAATTTTTTTTTTTTTTTTTGGTGGAGCAGCGATTTTTTTCCCTGGGAAAAAAATCGCTGTTCCATGTCTTCTCTGTTTAGTGGTGTCGACCTTTCAAGTTTGATGAAAGAGCGTTCACTCTTTTCATTGTTCAATAACATAACATAGACCCCAAGATTTAGCTGGGGGTCCAGGTTTTATTTTTACTTCAGGAGATCATTTTGTGGTCTGACCTTACCAGGGAAGACATTACAGTAGAGGGTGTGCAGCACTCTCCCATATTAGTGAGGACCAGATCCAGTATGGCTGCAACCCTAGTTGGTGTATTGACTATCTTGTTCAGGGAGTTTGTGTTTACAAAATCCAGGAATCTCTGTGCCTGTATGTTTGGTGTCATATAGGATTCCCAGTTAATAGTGGGGTAGTTAAAGTCACCCATTAATATGGTACTGGTTGGCTAGTTAGTGTTTCTAATAAGTTTATATACATGGTATGGGTTTCCTGGGTCATAGAGGGGGACCTATAGCTTGCTAGGAAGTGATATTGAATTTTGGCTATGCTGATTTGAACATGGAGAAGCTCAGGTGCATTGTCCTTCTTGACCAGCCTTGAGGTATATTTATTTTTTATGTAAATAGAGACACCTCCACCTTTAGTCCCTGTCTGTGTAGTAGCTGGTTTAAATGTGTGGAAGGCATTATAATCTTGCACTGTTGGTGTATTCTCTGGAGCTTTAAACCATGTCTCAGTCACCACACAGACATTGGCATTCTCTAGGGTGATGAGAGCTTCTAGGGAGTGGATATTTTTGTTTAGACTCCTAGCACTGAGCAGTAATGCCTTTAGATTTTCTTGGTTTTGATTTGCTATGTTGGAACCACTTATAGTTTGGCATTGCCTAAAAAGGCACTATGGGGAAGACAATGTTTTAGCTAATATTCAAAAGCCTAGAGGGAAGAGGTGCAAACCATCCCTGGCAAAGCAGCATGGTCTATTGACCATCTCCTTCCATGCTGACAAATATTGCACGCCCTTAGAATGACACCAGAAACTAAGCCAATTATTAAAGTCAATCATCTTTTGTTCATTTTGTGGCATCATCCTTTGAGAAGGTAAAATGCTGCTCAGTGCTAGGCTCGTACCAGCCTGAGACACATATTCTAAGAGCTCCATGATGTCTCTCTTCATATAGTCTAGGGAGGCACATCTCAGGTAATTTACTCCCACATGGACTATGACTGAGTTATACTCGTACTTGTGGTGAGTGCATGCATAATGTGGTGGATCCTAGCCCCTGAAAAGAAACTGACTATGACTTTCTCTTTACACAGACTGGTGAGAGAGACATCAGTGTGTCTCATGATGGAATCTTCAATAACCAGAATCTTGGATTGTGTGGTGGCTTGCCTTATGGGCTTAGAGGAAGTGGCTCCATGATATGTGGCTGTATGTGTTGATATGGGTGTTGTTTTGAAAGAGTGCATTTAGGGCTGCTGATGATATTTGTTACATGTACTTTGTCTAGGAGGTCTTTGTGGTTTAGGAAGATTACATTTAAGTGCCTCAGCATATGTGGGTCTATATGTCTGCTTTGAATTATGTGTGATGGGTGCAGCATGTGTACTACTGACAAGCTTATTGACATTAGGAGTACTTTTATGTGAGAGCTTTGCCTCCAGTGACATTGTGTAAATACATCTCTCACATACAATATCAGTTTGTTTGAGAATTAACTGGTTGCCAGTAAACATGATGCAATTTCTGCATTGCCTCAGGATCTCCATATCCACCAAGCTGGTAACAGAGACAGTGGGAAAGTTCATATCCATTGCAAGAGACCCTTTTTATTAATTAGATAGCGGGTACCATGGTTAGCACTGACTTGCTTTCTATAGATTGCACCTCTGCGGCAAAACTCACAAGATGTATATTAACAAATGTGGCTTCTGTCCCATTTACTGAACAAATGAAATGCCACTATAAGTACTGTTCTACCAATAAAATACTGTTCATTATACATATCAAAAATGTGATTATATTGGCTGCTTTCTATCTTCAAATGTCCTACATCCGCTGTTCAATGACAAAAGACTATCGTGCAATCATGTTTGGAACTCTGGTATCTTTGGACTCTCTGCCTTTGTGTCTCTTGAACCTGCTACTTTATTGTTTATTAGTTATTCTCAAAATATAAGCCTGAATTTGAGAATGTACTATGAAGGATTTAATCATATTGTGACATAAATATGTTGTCAACACTATTAGAAATTACATATTAGTGTAACATAGCTGTACAGTATCAGTTATTTGGCATGGAGCTTTTCTCCAGTGCATACTTGGCAGTTAGTATTGGTCTAAGAAGTGTGCAGATTTCTTCTTTATTTTTACTAAAAATAAGCTGGCAAAGCTCTTGCTAGTACACATTATTAATTGGTATAACTGGAACTGTGTGCCATATCTAAGGTGGAATCACTCCTCTTGATCCATGAGGGCTTGTTGAATCAAACAGCAGGAGATCCTTAAAGACTCCTGTTCTCTGGAATACCTGCCACTTGGCATAGAACCTACACCACAAAGAAGCTAATCAAATATGATCTGTACAGAGCCAAGACATACAACTAATGAAAGTGCTTACCAACTGCATACAGGGACACAGTGTTGGAATGAAACAGGCCAACTTAACATTTAATTGTATTAGGTATGTAGCTTAATTAGCAACACAGAAAAGTGGGTCTGTCTTTACATTTACAGCATTAAACTGGACATATGAGATATTACATGCCTAGCAAATCATTTATAAATAATCGGTGAATACCAAGATTGTGTATTCCCATTCCCTTGAGCTTGATTACATGTATAGATCTGTAAACACAGAACTGCATACATATCTGCTGAGCTCACAAGATCCAAACATAGTGAAAGTTTTAAAACATGAGTCTAAGATGATCTCCCTGCTTAGTTTAGCAGAAGCATATTGGTGTCAAGTGGGAATGGAAATCAAACTAGAAGTGGATAAAAATCATGCAGCAAACGAATGTGCCAAAAAACAAAAGAAAGAATATAAGAATGATCAGATGAGAAGATAAGAAATTTGGAAAATGCATAAATATAGTTGCAAGTACAGAAAACTCCTCATGTCAATCAAGACCTAACCTAGCAATGATTAAGGAGATGTGAATTTAAAACAAGACAAAAGGTTAACATTGATGGCCCAGGATTGTGCACTATGTACACACTGGTTTACAAAGTCCATTGAACATGTGGGAGAAATAGAGAAATACAGGTTTTGTAAAACAGAATTGGAAACATTTGCACATCTTGTTGCTGGGTGTGATACACTAATAGCAGAAAGCCTGTATAATGAAAGACATGATAAGACTTGCATTGGGGATTGTGCAAACTTTATAATATTGAAGCAGCTGAGAAGCATTGGAAACATGAGCTACAAAGCATTTTACAAAATGATTAAATTTATATCATATGTGATTACCCATTACCCACAGTTCAAACAATAGATGTGATTAAACCAGATATATATGAAAAGAAGACAAAAGTAGCATTGATCACTGAAATTGCTACACCCAGTGTTTACAGTGTCTTATGTACAGAGAGACACGAAGTCATAAAATACCAGGATTTCCAGGCAGAAAGGAGGGCATTGTGAAAAAAGGATAACCACAGTTCTGATAGTAGTAGGAGCAATGGATCTCATAGTAAAGAATTTACATATATCACTGATACATGTAACTCCATATGAATTGCAGAAAGAATCAATTCTGGGCACATTGCTGATGCTGCGAAGAGCACTTTTGGCTAACATCAAGATTGAAACAATACTAATTTCATGAACTTTAATTTCCTGTCTTGGTATTAGAAACTCAAAAGACATGGAGAAATTATACTGACATATGAGAGTTTAAATTATATTAATTCAAGTGAAATAATCACATCTAAAGATAGGTGGTTTATATTTCAGCCATATGATGCTTGGTTTATTACCCTCCTTGTCATTGATGAGCTAAATGTTTTACAGTTTGCTGACTTTGGTCTGATGGTTTGAAACATTTTTATGTAAACTAAGCAAGTTTAAAGATATATTGTCTAATTCAGCAGTGTACTGATTAATACTCTGAGCTGTTATGAGTTGCTTCCCATGCCCATAGGAGAAGGTTCCTTTCAGCTTCATTCGCCTACTTAATGATTCTGAGTCACTTAACCATATAGTGCTCCTAGGTTGCTCCTGAAAAGGAGCAGTCATATCTAATGGGCTTACCTGGTCAATGAATAGGTAAAATAAAATTAAAAAATTGCTATCACTTGATTCATATGTTTGATTTTAAACCCTAGTACTGTTACTTGGAAATTAAAAAAAGATGTGGGGGGTTATCATTGATGATATCTGTCCAGTCTGTATATCTGGGGTCATGTGTCTGAGTACCTGAAACGCTTATTCTGAAGACATGTTTGTGGTATAGTAGCAATATCAAAGCATGCACCTACATTTTTTTGTCTACAAGCATTTGTGATTTATTCTTTGAATTGTTTGACTGCTGCTCTCTGCCTCATTCTGTACATTGAGTGAGGACTTGACATTTTCACATCATTACTTGTGCTGTATTTCTACTCATCAGGAACAATTTGGCTGCACCATGTAACACTATCTGCATCGTAGAACAATAATGGCACCATGTTACAGCAAGAGCTATTTACCCTGGTAGTCATAGCAACACTTCATCAAAACAATTATTATGACACACATGCTGTGCCATATGAAACATAGACACTTTGTTATGCAGAATGTAACAGCTCATCCTCCACATGCACTCCTAGGACAATGTTCCTAGGGAGTTGATGTAGCAGCATTTATGTCCTTTCAACCCACCAGCACATAGTCATGGTGACCCCACTATATGTCAGTTATAGATTGTGCAATATGTAATGCAGGATGTGTAATCTGAGAAGTATCAATAGGTTCCCACCTTGTAAGTTCTGAGAAATGTTACTATTACAAAGATTGGGGTGATGCAAATGGGCTTTCATATTGTAAAATCTTTGAAGTGTTACGTTCCTTTACAAAATATGAGGCAATGTGAACGGTTTCTCATCTTACTCGTATATGTTCTGTGAAGTGCTATTTACCACTACAGTGAATTAAATGGTGTGAGTGGGTTTTCATTTCATCTTATACATTTTGTGAAATGCTATTTACCACTAAAATGAATTAACTGATGTGAATGGGTTTTCATCTTATATGTTTTGTGAAGTGTTAATCATTACAAACCATGAAGAGGTGCACAATTTGCAATGCTTATGTGGCCATTAGAGCAACAGTAAAATTAAGCTACATTGTTTATATATTTTCAGCAGTGAGGGCTACATGGTACAAATGGCCCATGTAGTAAGCTTACTGTTAAATAGGTGCATCTTGTTCTGCGGGTTCACATCACCCTCTCCAGTCTGTATAATGATGGGCATGTAACCATCCCACGTAATTTCATAATTTAGACTATAGGTTTGATTATACTACCTCTTCTTTGAGATTGTGCTCAAACTTCTCCACTGTCTCTGGGAAATAATGCATCTCTGCCTCTGCCATGTGTTGCACAATTTTATTCTTGAAATGTGTCCTCTCTGACTCACACATCTGCTTTCTTGAAAGGCAGTGCCCACTTGAACTCCATGTACCTCCTTTAAAATTTCTTACATATCTTTTCTCTCCCTTTGTTTTTTCAGGACATAATTCCTTGTTATGATTTAAAATGCAAATACTGCTCCTTTCTGAAGAAAATGGTGTTGTAATATAGCCACAATTTCAAAATGTTTCGGGTATTAACTGCATACATTTGAGCACTTATGATAAGGAAATGTGTACAATTTCTAAATTAGCTTGTGCATAAAATAATATGTACCCTGAGATATAAAATCTTTATGTCTTCATTTACTGATCAATTCCCATAAAATTTTCAACTGGACTGTACTATATCAGTACAGGTTCTACAAATGTTACTATAATGTCCTGTTTGTGTGGTTTGTTCAAGATTTTACAATTTTACATAATGAGAAGAATTAATATCTCTGTGTAACAAATCTGGTATAAACAACAATTTCTGCCTTACTAAATGCTCTGCAATTATGCTCTAATCTAGTTACCATCCTCTCTGTGAAGAGATATTTTCTCTACTCTTTTGAGTTTTACATGTTGTGCCCCCCTGACAGTGTCATGTTTTCTTGTGGTACCCCCACAGTACACATTCATCTTACTTCATGCTCCCTTTCAGTGTCTCCCATTAATCACTCACAGTGCCTACTACCCTGCTTTTCTATTTTCTGTCCCATTGTTCCCCTACCATCCCATTATCAGTATTCCTTATTGTAGCTCCCTTCCAGATCTCTGCTCTCAATTCACAGTATACTTCCACAAATTGTCTCAACATTCCGAGTCACTGTGCTTATGATCTTGTTTCCTCAGTAATTAGCATGCTTTGTACTTCAGGACAGGAAAGAAGTACTTCAGCAGTGCTCATAGGCTCAAAGGTTGGTACTACGTTAGCTGCCCTTGTGGGCCATTTTAAGCATAGTCAGTTTCTCAAGGATAAGAGCCAAACCCTGTACCTTGTGTTTGTGAAGTAAATCCCTTAACCAATTTGCCAGTCCCAGAGCCCCCAAGGGATCATCTCTACAGAACTTGAACCACAAGCGAAATTAAAAAGTCTGTTACTCATACCATTAAATCAACAAACAGCTGTTTGGCTCAGCTTGATTTGCAAGGTGAGCAGTGAGCACTAATCCATTTTGAAAAGTGTGGCATTAACTTTTTGCCTGCTTAACTCATTCCCTGCAGTACAGCTTATTTGAATGTGTACCTTTAACTACCCGTGGGTGTGGCTTGAGTCTTTAAAAAAATGATAATTCATATCTCTGGAACCGTAAAACTGGAAATGGCAAGCTATTCAGGAAAAATGAATCTTTATATTGGTTGCATTCATTCAATTTAATGCTTTAAACTGTATTTTATAAGCCAAAATACAGGCAGTGTATATTAATTTTGTAATGTTTTATAAACAGCTTATGATATCTCAGTAACTATTCAAGCAAGACACATACTGCCAGCAGGATTTTCTTTATACAACTGTGAGCTTTCATATGAGGCTATGCAGTTCTGTCTGTGTTATCTGAATGCTGAGAAATTTAGTGAAATATGAAAACTATTACAATACATATAAACAGTATACAAATTATATTCAATATCTCTTTAGCTGCATTAGATGAAGGTAAAATATCAATACAATTCTGTTTGCCATCATGTATGCTTACATATGAAATCTTCTGATACCTTGTATGTACCATGGTTTTGGAAATATTAATGCAAATATGAAATAGCAACATTCACATGGTAGCACACAGTTTTAGATTCAGTAAGAGCCATGTAGAGGCGCACACCACTGCACAAACACAGTAAACACCATGGCATGCTAATTACAGCATAAGCAGCTGAACTGCATGCTAATCAGCCAATCCAAGATAGAGGAGCTGTTCAACAAGCTATAAAGCAACCATATAGACTCAGTGTTGATTTTTCCCGTGAATTCCAAAACCTATTGGAATACAGACACAGGAAGGAGTCTACACAGAATAAATGTTAGGGGCTGCTGCTTTAATTAATTTGTATGTGCAACAGGCTGAAGCCTATGCTACTGCTGCTGCCAATAGACCTAGGCCTAGAAGCAGAAGAGTTTTCAGGCCCTATTTAACTTTTCTCAAATTACATGATGTGGAAATTGCAGAATGCTACAGGGTGGATAGGGACACACTACAGAAACTCTGTAACCTCTGTCTTCCTCAACTCAGAGCCAGGGCCAACCAAGGGGAACCCATCCCAGTAGAGACAAGGGTATATGTAGCACTTAAAATCTTAGCTACAGGTACCTTTCAGAGACCAACAGGGGACACACTGGGGGTGTCACAGACATCAGCATCTGGGATCCTCCATCAATTCCTGAATGATGTGCTCCAACATGCCAGTGACCACATATATGTTCTCTGTACTCCTGAGGAGAGGGCCAGAAATATGCAGGAGTTCTACTGTGTAGCACATTGCCTTGAAGTACTCCGTACCATAGATTGCACACATAAAGAAATTAAGACACCACCCAGGGAACAGGATAAGCTCTACATAAACAGAAAGGGCTACCACTCTATTAACTGCCAAGTTGTAGGTTATTACCAAGGGAATCATCTTGAACATGTGTGCTAGCAAACCTTACTATTACTGTGACTCACATATCTGGCAAACCTCCCAACTGTACCAGATGTTCAGCAGGAGGATATCGCACATGGTTATTTACTGACACAGGTTATGCACTGGAACTGTGGCTGATGATACCCATCAGAAATGCACACAAACCGACTGAAGAATGCCATAATAAGCACATACTCAAACCAGAAGTGTCACGTGTTTAGACTGCTGAAGTCACAGTTCCAGTGCCTAGATACATCTGGAGGAGCCCTGCAGTACAATTCATGGACATGTACTGAAATATTCACAGTATGTGCCATGCTACACAACATAATCCTGAGAAAATAACTTCAGTAGTATCAGCAATGAGAAGGACCACACATTACACCACCAATGGCAAGATCACCACAGCCATAAGCAAATAAGGAGTCATAGGGGGAACCACCAGCTGCTGTAGGTGTAAGCAGATGTAGGCATGCTCAATATGCCCTCACATTGGCTCAGTACAACACATAGCACACTTACTCACTAACTAGAGGAGTAAAACCTTCCTTCTACACACATACATATAATAACATTGATGCCAGGCAACTCTCACAATCATTCCCTCCCCATTGCTGTGTAGTGCTTGCATCAGAGTCAGCCCTGAACTAAAACTGTGGCAACTACTGCATTTGCAAGGTAAGTCTTGAACCTGGAGTATGTTGTGTAATAATATGAATGAGCGACATATCCTTGTAGTTCATTACTCGGTACTGTAAGCAAGTGAAAGATTGGCAATTTGTACAGAAATTTCCTTAACATGTGACAGCAGAGACTTATTTGATTGACTTATATGTGTCCATTATTAAGTATTAGGCCTCAGGCATCAAAAATTCACACAGTCTTACCTCTCAAAAGTACTGATGATCACTGTATGCCTTTTGTTTGGCACCATACGTTTGTACTGGAAAATCATTAAAGAGAGAAGTTAGAAAGTAATGATACACATTGCAGTTTCTGACTTCACAACCCTCACTAGATCTTTTACAATAAAGTTTGGAAATTTTGATGCTATCAACTGTCTAACTTTTCAAGGCAAATATAATTCAAAGTTACAATAACCAGTTCAACACCACAAATGCAGATATACTAAGTACTAGATCAGCTAAGCACCTGAGCATCATACACAAAGCTTATGTATCCCTACATCCAAAAGATAAATAGGGATATGGCACAGTTATCACCACTTGCACAGGGTGTTGTGGGGGGCGGCAGGAAGCATAGGCTGACACAAAAGGTCAGTGAATGTATGTGAGTAAGAAAGAGAAGCAGGCAGACACTTGGATAAACCAACAAATGGCCAGTGAGACAAAATGAGTTATAAGCTGAATGGCTGAACTATGTAACTGTTGTGTTTGAAATTGGTGTGTGAGTGTCTCAATTAATACAGCCAAGCTCTGTGCTAGCGCTATGTCTTGGTATGTTGGACAGGTGTGAGTCATGCATGGTAGATGTTGCAGTTCATTGTTGTTGTCTCTGACCACAAAAACTGGCTCTGCAAGGAGGGAGTTGCACTGACATATCCATGCCCACCATCAGATGTACTGCTGCTACCTGATTGTGACTGATGTCTGCTGGATGAGATACCCTCACGGGGATGCCCAGAAGCATGACCCCATGGCCTGCCTGTGTATGGACAGCTCACTCACTGATGGAGCACTGGAAGTACTGCCACTATGGGAATGTGATCAGACATTGCCACGTTGGCTTACAGCAGATGATGTGGCTGGCCTACACACATGAGGATGTCGTTCTCCTCCCAGCAGACGTTCCATCAGTGACAATGCTCGTTCCATCACAGACACCCCACATTTCAATGTATCATTCATTCAATCCATTGAAGCGGCAACATGGTGGAGGCAGCCATGCATGTCAGCCCGTGCTACATCTACAGCTCTGAGCATTTGTCTGGAGCACCTATGGGAACATGCCTGTGTGTCCATAATGGCCCTAAACATATGTTGAGTGGCACAGGAAGAGACACCTGGAGTAGGTGGAGGAGGTACAGCAGGCCTCCTCTGAGCACCCCTAGCAACTCTTCTGCATAGCACCTCACCCACAGTTTGGCTATGGCCAGAGTCAAAAGGCACTGAAGCCACAGTAACCACACTTCCCTGATCAATTGTCTTTCCCTCCACCTGTTCAATATCTGTGGGCTCACTGGAATGGGTAGGCATAGGTCTACTGGCTGTGTATGATGGAATTGCAGAGGATGGCTGTATGTCAACCATAGTGTCAGATTCAACCTCTGCACCCCCAACTGTGCCTCTGTTTGGCCACCATCATTATTAGAGTTTGCAGATACACAGACATCAGGTGGCAGAGGTCTCACATCTCCATTGTCATGATCACCTGTGATGAAAATCAACAAGCACAGGAAATAAATTAATACCTACCCTACTATAATACAATATATGCTAATAAAATAACAGTGGTGCCACTATTACAGACAGTACAGAAATACATACAACAGCCTGACATCAACATCCCACACTAAAATATTTCTTTAAATTGCTCAGCAGTACTGACAAAAATATTTTGCTTACCATCTGCAGATGGTATTCTCCTCTGCAAGCCAAATGGTTCTGGAAGAAGTTAAGCAAAAGGTAAGATCAACATCAGCACAATTAACAGTAACACAGGGGGTAATACTTTCACCCCTTTATATGTCCATTAACTATACTTTCAACAGGAACTTGGTTGACAACCCCAACCTAAGCTAATGTGTTGTCTTTAGTCCCCCCTCAAAAAAAATTCTTTTGACACAGAAGAAATGTATTGATTTAAATTGCTTTACTATGCAACACTATTCAGCTGTTGAGATAACAAAGCCTACCTGGAAGCTCCTCCTGAGACATGCATGCATTCCTTGACACTATTGCACTGATGTCCAGTACATGCTGTTCTGCACTCTCCTGGGAGCTGTCTGGATCCCTTACAGTGGCCAGGAACTCTTCATTCAGTGTTAGTGGTGGCTCTATAGCAGGCTGTCCCCTGATAACCATCTGATTATGGCCCACTGCAGCTGCTTTCCTCCATGCAGATGTAATCATATCAGCGGCCCTGTGGTGCCCCTGCTCATATATCCTGATGTAGCCACCCATGGCATTCACATCATCCACAGTCTGGCATCAAATTTGCATTCTTGGTGCCATATTTCCCCATCCCCTTTCAGGCAGGAAGGCACCATATTGCCTAGGGCATCCACTATCACCTGATTCTCAGCATTGGTGAAGGGGGGTCACTGAGGATTGACACACCTGGGTGGGATACTTCTAGGATTCCTGAAAGACAACAGAAGGATAATACACATTAAGTATCACATAACTACAAAATAACTGTTCTGAACAGTAAAGGTAGCCTGTCAGTATTACCCACTGGAGAAACATAAAGCAGTCTAAAGATGTGAAATATAGGCTGAATGCAAAAAAGGAGAGTAACAATAATAATAAAATATCCTTGTTTTTGGCATACCAGCAACTCAGCCCCCCCCCCCCCCAAGAAAAAGAACAGGCAAATGACACATTTTTCTAACAAACTATCTTTGAAATGTTAAAAGAGCTATCAAAGGAACTATCCCTGAAACAATTGTTCATATTTATCACAGGGTATTCCATTTTAAGGTATTGTCAATGATGTTATCTATGAAATGCCTTGACAAACATGCCCATGGGATCAGTACATTTCTAAGTAATACATACAGATAAAAGTGTAATAGCCTTTGCTTCAGATGTTTCTTAAGTACATTCCAGCATGTGCATTATGTAGCTGACAAAATGCAAGCATACCTACTGACGTTCAGTAATGCTTTGTGCAGATATATTCCAGAGAAAAAAGTGTATGCTCAGTCTTCTCCACATAAACAAGTCTCCTCACCATCAGTTTGCCTAGCCACACAGTTGCCTTTTTATAATGGTGCAGATTCAGGGCTAGTAGCACAGTGAAGATACAAATGAGGCATGAACTAATTAGAATTGCTGAATCCCAAATACTTGGATCCATGTAGGAAATGTAAACATAGTGCAGGCACTCCCTCTGTGTTTGTTTTTAGTTGATTGCTACTGTGAATGATTACTGGTTGGGAGAAAGAAAACACAACAGCAATGCAGGCAGTCTTATATCTAGTGGGTGTTTCAGGTTAGATCTACAAAGTGTTAGATGTAAGGTTGGAAATGTAAGTAAGCAGCACACAATTCACAGGTCATGTTCCATAGCATCCAACCTGCCCTTCATTTGTTGGCAACTACATATGTTATTATTTCCAATTAAGATCTTTACACATTTTAAGGCCAATGATATAGAATGGCTTACAGACTGCATGTCTCAGATTACTGGTCAGATAACTGAAGAATGATCAACAAACACAGAGACGTGATTCAGGTCTGTATATTTGCAAGCAATAATCATAACGGGTTGTGTGCTCACTAAGTGCACTACATCCAAAAATAATACATATACTAATAACGGCTGTATGGTTTCACATTACTTCAGATGATGTTGCAGTTGGTTTGTGCAGAATAATTTCAGTTCCTTGCTATAAAGATGTTTGTGCGGCAAAGAGGGATAAGGCACCCATCCGGTGTTCTAAAGATTCATTGGTGTGAGAGCTCAAATCCAGATGTATGTAGACATATCTCATGTGAACTATCATTTTATAGTGCGTATGTCATAGATTGAGTTTTCCTTATTTCAACTAGTTATCCATTTTTTTTTCATTTTCTGTCTTATTTTTTTTTTTTTTGCCAGTGTTTGTACTATGTGACATGCAGCACAATCATGGGAATGGAGGAAATGAATGGCAGGTTTTGCTGTGCTTATTTCCTTTTCCCAAAGCACAGAAGTGCTCAAAGTGGAAAATTGGAGCACCCAGGAAGCAGACAGGACCCATACAGCCAGAAATAGAAACTGGACACATTCAATTAATTCTACTGGGCACCGCATAAACCTGCTAAGCAGTGTTGAGTGGCACTTATCAGATAGACCTTAAGAATGATTATTAAAATATGAAATGTCATTTAACTAGTCCTGTAACAGCAGGTGTAAGTGTAGATCTGGAGTACAGATGGTCCTGGGTTCTAGTACAGGATGCATAACCTTTTTTTTTTACTGTTGTGACCTTGCAGGTGCTAGCAATGAGCTGAAACACGAACAACTGTTATTTTATCTTTCTTGTGGCAACAGCTGTAAGTGCATGACTGCCATACACATGGTCCTGGGTTCTAATACAGGATATTTCATACATTTTTACTGTTGTTTCACTACCCATTATATTTAGTCTCAGTTATAACAATTTAGACAGTGGAACTGATCTTAATTATATGTATGAGGGATGAGACTATTATTGTGCTATCAGATTAATCTTCCAATTGCAATTATTTCATTCCTCACTTCTTGGAACTCCTGCTCACTGTGCACCATTACAAAAATGTGTTGCACAGTTGTGCACACTCCAGTAAACATGATAAATGGAATTGGTGGGAAAGCATCAGTCTCCATTGGTCTTGATCTGCTGGTAGACATGGCTGGCATTAGTGGGGAAGGTGGAAGGTTTAGGGCACAGAGGTGGAGTGTGCAGGAGTCCAGGATATTTACTGTACTCCCACTAAAGCACCACAGCCAAAGGCTTCTGCAGGGGGACTATTAGGACACGCATAAATGAACATCGGAGTGACATCAAAAATAAAAGGGAAACAAATGCTTTATATCGGCATGTGCTAAAACATCAACAAGCACAATTCATGTTTATGATTATAGACAAAATTGTTGGGGATCGTTGTAATACACAAGGTTGACATGGTATATTGAATCACAAGGAGAGATATTGGATTATTGGTCTGGGTGCATTGTTCCAGCCTGGACTCAATGACCATTTATAACTACAATTGTATGGTGAATGGTATTCGTTTAGTACCAATTCAACAATTTAGGTATGTGGTTTACTATGTCTGCCTGTAATTTAGGATCAGTTACAAAAAAATTTGAGAATTCCAACTAGCACAATTATATCACAATTTTTATATATGACTGCTCAGATGGAAGTTAATGTTCCTACTTATTTAATATGGACAACTGCCCTTGAATTCATTGAGTATGTTTCACATACTTTTACTGTGTAAACAATATTGTTCAATATCAGCTTTACAGATGTTATATTTTTTCCCCTAATGTTGTTTAATGTCATTTATCTAATGCAACAAATACAATTCTTTCAGGTTCTGACATATTATTAGCTCATTAATAATAATATATATTGCATTATATATTTATTATATTTTTTTACTGAACAGGATTATAGCCTTGGTCCTTTGCATTTAGTCTCTTCATTTTTTATTTAAATACATTCATGTATTATTCATGAGCCTAGGTTTTTTACCAATGCCTATTGGTGACTTTTGAGTATAAATTTGTCTATTCAATTAAACTATATATGTTTGTTACTCTTACACTGAAGAAGGCATGCTTATGCCGAAACCGGTCTGTCTATTTGGGAATTAAAGTCTGAATTTCCACCATCGGTCTCTGGCTGGTTTAATTTTATACAACTGCAACTTGCTGGCCAACTGTGTTTATTTGTGGTACTTCCCGGCCGTGCATCACCCACGCGCACAGCAATTGGTTTGGTCTTTGGACTATTCTGGCTCCCAGTACAATTCTGAGGCATGGGATAGTTTAGCCCAGTGTGTATCCAGTGCTACTGGTATCCTGAACACTGGGGAGCAATGTAGGCATCATTTTAATGACCTAAAGAGGAGAAAGAGGGATGTTCTTGACTGCTGGATTGAGGAATTTAGGACTGAGGACATCCCACATCTGTGTAAGTATCAACTAACGAGAGTACTTGTAAGACTTAGAAAGCTGAATATAGGCAAGACTGGTAGGCATAATGACCTTCTGTTCCTTTTTTGTTTTTTCCCAGCTGTCAGTGATTGGAAGTTCAATTTCTGGGCCCATGGGGCTAAACAGGAGAGATTGAGAGAAGCCAGTAGTATGTATTCCATATCCATTCACGTACAGAAGAGAATTGTCATTGTAGCATTAAAAGTTTAAGATAGCTTTTTTTTGGTATTTTATAGAGTTGTATCAAATTGAGTATGCATATTCCATCTATAAAAGCAAGTATGCATGCATTAATCTGTACCACAAACCAATTGTAAGAGTCCAATATTAGACTTTAGTCAGAAGTTGTGGGTTCAAATTCCACATTTTACAACTATTCCATACTGTTATTTCTTCAATAATATGTACATTAAATTCAAACCTCTATACCAGTGGCACAAATGCCATGCTGTAAACTGTAATCTGTATAACTGGAATAGACAAGGATTAATTGAAGCAATCTGCAGTATAGTGTATATCTGTTAGGACGTAGACTGAAATGTAAAACTTAAGATAATAGAGTTGTCTAATTGTATTAATGCAAAGTATGTCACAAATGATGGTACTAATCTTATCTCTTTTTTCTCTCACACCAACCCTTATCTCTCTTTTTTATTTTCTTTATTTTTATCTTATTTTTAAAAAATATTTTTATTATATTATTTTATTTATATTTTATTTTTTTTATTTTATTTTTATTTTATGTTATTTATTTACTTTCTTTTATTTTGTATTATGTGTCATCAAAATGTGTCCATGTCAACCATGGGTACCACATTGCTAAATGCTCCACAGCACAGTGAGGTAGGCCAGCCTCATTGGATTAACCTGCCTCGACTCCACCAGCTTCAGCACCGATGCCCAGCATATCTGGGAGCCAACCTGGCAGCACTGCCTCTGCTGCCCCTGCACTACCTGCACCCTCAGGTAGTCCTTCCACAGAGGCTGTTCTAAAGGTACCCTCTGAGAGCAGTGGTGGAGGTGGTGATTTCATCACCTGCAGTGAGTTGCCAGAGGTGGTGCATAGGGTGGTCCACCACACTATTGGTACACATCTACATTGGCTGGAGAGGCTGCTCTCCCTCATATTGCATACTAGAAGCAGAAGGAGGAGCTTGACGGCCGTGGACCCGGGTTGCCCCCACCCTCACCCCAATCATGGTGTCCCCTAACCTTTTGTGTCCATCACCATTCCTATCTCTTGTCTTGTTTGTCTTGTCTGTCTGCAATTGCTTCCTCACTTACCAAACTTACCTGACCCAGACATACCCATGTCCCTTCCCCAACATTCCTTTCTTTCTGAAATAAAAAATAAATGGGCACCTGAAACACAAAAAAAAATGTCCCATACATTGTTTTCCATTTTGCACACTTGTCTTCTTGACACACACATGATTCAGTCCAATTTGCTATACAACATGATTGCATTGTGGTCACCCTTTCTGTCTGGAGGTGGCAACCCAAATTTAGTTAATATTCTGCACATATTTTCAGTTTACACTGTTGAATAAATGGATAGTTATGATTCTTTCCTACCTCCCTCCTGTACATGCATGTCCTGCTTTCCCTTTGTTCTTCCCCCTGCTTGCTCCCCATTTCACCACTTTCTTATCTACCCCATTTCAACATCTTTAATCTGGTCAAACAATAGGATCACACACAAAACACATAATTTGCTGCAAAATAAATGGATCCCTTCACTTTTTGAGTTCCATGCTTGCATGGAGATGCGCATCATACACCAAAGTGCAGCAAGGGTGAGCAGCTGAAAAATGATGTGGTTACCTCAGCACAATGCTACTTAACCCTGCTGCACTATGCCAACACACAGCTACACATGTACTATATAGAGCTCATGTCATTACTTTATCAATGTTTAAATAAAAGTATTTAAAAGTATTGCATAGACCTGCATTTGAACCCAGTACCATTTGGGCCCAAAAAGGAATATATCAATGCATTAACATGTGCTGCCACAAAGTCAGTTAAGCAGCAGGTGTGTTGTATAGACTCAATACTAACTATCAGACTTTAGCACTGCTTCTCACGTTTGCACACTGATTAGCTATGTACATGTGTATACACTTTGCCAACCTTTGCACAAACCCGCTGATCACTGTGCTATGGAAAAGTAAATATTATTATGTATTACTGCTGTTTAATCTCCATTTCCTGTCTATGACATGAAATTATATGGGGAAACATTACAAACTAAAGGTTTTATCTAACAATATGTCACATATTTACACTGCGACCATGTACTGCCCCTCCCTCCAAGCACTGCAACCCATGTGTCTCAGTACTTTTTCCACACATATATTACTTAAACTAAAGAAAGTAATATCAAATTTTGTATATGCAATGCACATCAATCTGGTAACATGCAGAACTACAACTATTGACCCATAAGCCTAAAAAAGCCTTATCTGCAAAGCTAGGGAAGGAATCAGCATGGACCTTATCCTGAGGGACATAGGTGACCTTCAACACACTTGACCCAATCCATTCTGTTTTTATCAAGGGTAGATCTTGCTTATTGAACCTTGTGGACTTCTTTGATGCTGACCCCAAAGACATGGATGAGGGATAACAGGACATACCACCTATGTTGAGTTATCCAAAGCTTTTGACACTATCCCCCATTCATGATCTCCCATCTGGGAATTAGGCCATACAGTACTAGATAAATAGCCAACTGGCTCACAGACAGAACACACACTCTCAAAGTCGGGGACTATACCTCCACCACTAGTCCCTCCACCACTAGTCCACTTACCAGTGGAATACTACAAGGATCTGTGTTGGACCCCCAACTGTTTGGAAAATGCTTCCCTGAATTGCAGACAACAGTAGATTGCCTTGGTTTACCAAGTTTGCAGATGACTGCTAACTGGATGCACTCATATAGAGTCCCCCAATGATGGTAACATATTACAGAAGGGACTGACACAGACAAATGATTGCTGCCAAACTCATGGACTGAACCTTAAAACATACAATGCATCATTGTCCATTTTGGCAATGAAGTATCCCTGATAATTATGATATACACAGCACCCCTCTAAGCTCAAACACAGTGTTGTGAGACTTGGGAACATATGTTGATAGCAACCTACACTTTCATCATTATATGTCCATAGTTGTGAGACACACATTTTGCATTGCACACCTCATACATATGGACATCACATCCAAGACCAGGGAGGTCATAGCTCTGTGGTACTCTACCCTTATCAGACTACTAATGAGTACAATGCTCCATTCAGTGTGTACCACACCAGACACCTGCAGCAATAGGAGGAAATACAAAGATTTGTGACTGGGAGAATCCAAAGCCTCCAAACATGACATACATGGAAAGACTGAAAGACCTGTCACTATACTCCGTATCATGCAGGCTGCTGACAGGTGACCTATGCCTGGCCTACAGAGCAGTCTCAGTCCCTGCCCTACTGGAAATGTTGGGCATCTCTAAATCAAATGGGTCAAGACTAATGTTCTCTAGGGTTCTCAACCTAGCCTTTGACATAAACAGAACATGTTGGGGACACAGATATATTCCCCAGCGATTGACACTTCTCTGTAATAGGCTCTCACTACATGTGAAGTAGTGCTCCTGAATGACCCTGTACAAGTGCAACCTTGTCAACTGGCTGGGTGATTGCAAAGTCACCTCTGAGGAGGCACCTATGTCCTTCATGGGCAGGCCCAGTTGGTGCTGCTCACAAAATCACTCTAACAAGGACTAACTACACTCAATAAGGGCACTTTTATTTTTACACAACTAGGCTTGTAAATACCCTACGGCCATTAGGCTAATAGCCTACTATGAACATATGAAGATATGCAGGTCTCCAGCAGCTTTTCTTCCACATGGCCTGCTGATGTCATGTACTATAGGGTGACCAGCACTCTTGTAAAAATCAGACTTGTGCCATGGTGCTTGTATAAAGTACTGTGTTCTGTATTCTGTATTTAGATAGGGTCTCTATTAAAATCACAAAGAGGTGTTACATTGAACGCCTCTTCACCAATACATAAAGATTGAACACACTAAACCAAGAATGGTCAAAACAATGATTTCTTCCCTGGGAAAGAAATCACTAGTACCAAACATACACACACACACACACACGCACACACACACACACACACACACACACACACACACACACACACACACACACACATTATTTAAAACATAACTAAGTGGGGGGCTTTGCCCCCCCACACCCCTCAACATGGAGGCCTGTGCCCCCCACACCCCCCTAACTAAATATACCAGCTCTGAGATCACACTACAGTGGGGTAAAGGGTAATGCTATGGCTCAGGCCAAGTGATTTTTTCACCTGGGGAAAAAAATCACTGGCCTGAGCCTTCGCTATTTTCAGACTTCAATCTTTATGTGTTGCTGAAGAGGTGTTCGATGTAACACCTCTTCGCAATTTTAATATAGACACTTTAGATAGGTAGGGGTTCTGTTCTCACTGCAATCAACTTGGCTTATGTATATTTATCTAGACAGAAGAGCAGAAGTGTTTATCCTACAGTCACCCCTCTAATGCCATGGATTGTCAGTATTTTGATACTTGCATATGCCTACACATCCATTTCATGCAGGCCTCCCAACCTTTTGTCACCCACATGGCCTGCTGATGTCACCTACAATAAGTTCACCTGCATGCTTGTAAAAATCACACTTTTGTTCTATAGTCTGTATACTTAGGTAGGAATTCTGCTAACCCTGCAGTCAACTGTGTGCATATGTGTGTCTGCGCTATTGTTTGACATTACAGACATCATTTTACACCAGTATTTATGACATTGTTATTACCATATTTTCCAAAACTGACACTGCTGATGTCATCAGCTATAAAGGTTTGTCTGATACACTCCAAGTTGTACTTGTATCATGGTGCTTGTGTAATGTATTGAGTTCTATGGTCTGTGTACTTAGGAGTTCTGTTCTTATGGCAGTCAACTGTATGTGTGTGTGTGTGTGTGTGTGTGTGTGTGTGTGTGTGTGTGTGTGTGTGTGTTATCTTACTTGACATTACAGAGACTGTTTTACACCAGCATGTGGGACACTGTTATTTCCATATTCTCCTCAACAGACACTACTGATGTCATCAGCTATATCAGATTTTTGGATATGCAGTACTCACACCAGGCCAGGGTCAGAGACTGACCTAGATGCCAGGCAGGAGTCACCTCATCCTGTATGAGACAGATTACAGTGACACGGCCTTTAGTCTATCCACATACATCATGGCATGGTTTGCAAGCCCTGTGTTTTCTTGATGAGTAAGCCCTGATGTCTCTCCAGCTGCTGCATATGTCTGGTGAGGTACATGCAAAAGAGAACATTTTACTCTATTTGTATTCTGATGAAGCTTGAGTACAGTGGTGTCATACAATTCTAAGATCTGAATATGATGGCGTGACTTATGATGTGCACAACATAGGCTTTCAATACCAGTTTGGACACTCGGTGGTCGAAGTTCAGATTGCTATCTACATGTCTTTCCAGTGCTTGCACAGTATAGCAGGACTGTTGTTTATGCAGTGATTAACATGGAATTCTACTTTTCAGATGGACAGCATAAAAATGATACATTTTGCATTTATTTATAGATCGTATGCCTTTGTCACCAATCATTTGTCTGTGTTACTGCCTCCTATATTATGTTATCATCATTGGTGAACTCAATGATTGACCCCAATATGCAGGAATCAGCAAACATGGTAAACTAAAGGCCATATACTTTAGCCTGAACTGTCAAGAAATAGAGTCCAAACAGTGAAGGGCTAAGCACAGATTCCTGAGTTTTATGTGTAAAGCAACTATTTTAAACCTACTGAAAAGTACTTTTATTGATTTTCATGTTACTTTTAGGTACTTTTAAATGGGAGTGCACTTTTTAAGTTTGTGGTAAAAAAGTTGTTTAAAACTATTTTGTCTGTGGAGAAAATATTTTGGTACACTTTTTGGAGCTCAATAAAGTATTTAAAGTGCTTTTCACTTTTTTTGTAAAAGTGACTTTATTTTACTGACTTGCTGTTAAGCTTCCCCAGGGAAACAAGTATAAATTTAACTTGAACAAAATACTGGTCCCTCAGTTAGACCTTCTTCCAGCCACAAAAATAAAAAAGTTAACTAAACAGCCTTTGCCATCACATCAGACTAGTAATTTGCCTCAGCTGTAGGTGGGTGACTCTGTTGTAGATAAAACTTGTTCTTCAGCCCATTCATCTTTTTTCTTGGATGCCTCTGGTGTTATCCATATAGCCATCATGGACCAGGGGTTAATCCACATCCTCTACATCTGTTGGGGTCCCCTCAGTGGGCAAGGGAGCGACACTACTGTCAGTCATTGGTAAAAGGACTGGGATTGGAGGATTGAAAGATGCGGTTGTCACACCCTGTTGGTTCCCTGACAACCAACCTGCTGCATTTAAGAAAGCAGAGAGAATGTAAAAAGTTCCTCAGGCTTTCAAATTTTTATACAGTCATCCCTTACCTAACCCACAGCTATAGCTTTAGTTAATCCAACTGCAGCCAAACATTTTGTTAATTCCAATCCTTCTCCTTTTGACAAGTATGATAAAGCTATTGATGAGTCTGGGAAAAAGGGTATGTTCTGCAGCTTTGAATTTTAGAAATTTTAAATGTAATGTCATATGTTAAAGCTTATACTAATTGTTAAAGTATAAGGAATGTTTTGGTTGCTCTGTGTGGTTTAGTTTCTTTTATTTCACAGGCCACTTCTTATTGTTTGATGTGTGTTTATGACTCTTTATGAATTGCTTCCATGTTTGTGGTCACTGGTATTGTTTTGAGGAGGTTTATATGTCTGCATTCTCATAACCTCCCAGAAGATGTCAAAAATGAAAATTTGAATTCTCCCTTGGATAGAGAATTAGTTTTTGGACACTCTGCTGGCTAAGTTAACAAAAAAGTATAATGAGAGATGATAAAGTGATTTAGGAAATCTCTCAGATTTTAAGCCCTCCTTCTCTAAATTTTCTAAGGGATTCTCTGCTACATCATCCAATTTTGTCAAGAAACTAAATAAATAGTCTCAGCAGGATGCTGGTAAGCAGACCTTTAAAAGCATTGGCAGGGATGTTCCAAAAAGAAAGCTAGATCCTCCCAAACAATGGACAGTCAAATAAGGCAGACTGGCTATTTAAAGACCTTTGTGCCCCCTGGCAGTCCTTTACCTCTTCCAGAAAATCTGGATCTCCATTTCTCTCTGGCAACAGATTGTTTCAGATAAATGGGTTTTGAAGCTGATCTGGTTAGGGTACAGTTGAAAGTGAGAGAAAATTCCATCTTTTCAGAAGATTTCTCCTCATCCACCAGACCAAACCTTTATTCTTCCCTCCTGTCCTACACCACATGCCAAGTTCAAAATGATTTCCCTTCACAACTGCTACCCCTTTCTTCCTCATTTGAAGTTTTCAGTAACCTTAGATTTAAAAGATGCATATCATCACATTCATATTCATTCAGATTTCAGTGATTTCTTAAAACTTTGTGTGCCTGGATCAGATTATCAGTTCTGTGTTTTACCCTTTGAACTATTCACTGCTAGAAGAGTGTTCACAAAGTGTCTAGCTCCTCTCATAGCCCATTGCAGACTATAGAGTAACTGCATTTTTCCATTTTTAGACAACTTGTTTAGCATTGCAGAGTCCTTTTCAAAGTGTTAGCAATTTCTCACTTAGGTAAGACATCGTCTACATAGGCTGAGATTCCAAGAGAACTTTTGAAAGTATTTTTTGACATCTTTACACAGGGTTGCATTTCTGGACTACCCGATAGACATCTCAGTATAAAGAGAATTTCTTCCACAGGAAAACAATAGATCTATATTTAAATGTATTCCATTGGTTTTCTACTCAGACATCTATCATTGCAAGGGAATACCTCAGCATTCTATGTCATGTGACTTTCATGATTCTTATGACACCTTTTGCAAGACTCCATATGTGAACGATACAATGATGTCTGAAGTATCTTTAGTCCTAGCACCCATATCCATTATGTTTTTCAAATTCCATTTTTGGATTTGGGCAAAGAGAAAAAATTTGTTGGGAAGTTCAAATACCCCTAAATCCATGTCACCCCTTCTCCCCTCATGCTCAAAGTAAGTCAGTCAAAAAAAATACCTTGGACTTTGCTTGGAAAGGAGTGTCAAGGGGGATACATGCGTTAGGTCTCTGGGACAAGAAAGACAGACCAAAGCACATAAATATAAAAGAGATACTAGCCCTTATAAAGGCTGTTAACTCCCTGAATCAGACCTCTTGACATAACTACAGACTATATAACTCTTTGAATCAGACCTCTTGACATAACTACAGACTATACCACAGTAATATATGATATATAAACCAGGAAGGAGGAGCCAGATCCTACCTCCTTTGCAAACTAATCATGTTAGCGTGAGATATATAGCTTTACAGCATAATTTACAGCATAATTTCACTCTACAAGCATCCTACATTACATCGGAGAAAAACTGTCGGGCAGACAAGCTGAACAAGACAAAGGTAGACCCTCACAAATGGAAACTAAACCAGGGGACTTACAAGATTTGCTCTATCTGTGGGGAATTCCTAAAGTGGACTTTTTTGCCTCCTCTCTAAGCAATCAACTTGCAAAACTGTATTCTAGAATGCCATGCAGGAAGACTTGGAAGGCAGATACCTTTTTTTTCCCTCAGTAATGAATGCTTATGTATGTTTCTCCACCCCTTTCCACTGATATCCTGGATACTTCTGAAGATTTAGAAGGAATCCCCAAAGATCATTGTAGTGAACCCCATTCTGGCATAGGCAACAGTGTTTTTTCTTTCTTTTGGAAATGGCAGGAGCAATTACCATGAACCTCCTCACAGACTGGTTTTACTCACACATGAACAGGGTTTTTTGATACATCCTAACCCCAAACAACTAAACCTGAATGCCCAGTTGATAGGGTTTTAACACCTTTGAGGAACCTGTTTGTGATGTCCCTGCTCTGGGCCAGAACTCAAGGACTCTCAGTCCTCACCACTGACAATGGTGAGGGACATTCACATCGAACAAAAATAGATACACACAGTATTTCCAGATGCAGCTCTTTGCACCAAGCACAATTTCCCTTAAGAGCATACTCCTGTCCTGGGGTTAGATTTCCATCTCTCTCACTAGGCCCCAAATAAGATACTACACTGACCACAGCTGTAGAGTTGAGTCTTCAGCCAAGTCTTCCAAGCCAAGTCCTCCCCACCCTCTCTGTAAAACCAGTGCTCTATGTCAATGCTCCAAGTAGTTGACACACACACTCTTTGGGATTTAATTTTCACACACACACACACACACACACACACACACACACACACTCACACGCACACGCACACACACACACACACACACACACACCTGGGAAAGGCTGCCACAGATTTACCAGCTTTGCCCCCCTCTGCCCAGACTATAAAGTAGGTACTGTCACAAGAACACTCCAAAGCCAGCCACTCTAAGGCTATTACCAAGGTACCCAATTATACTGAGTAAAATTAATACTAATACAAATGATAATGTTTGAACAATGCAGCAAGGTACCCTCAAAGGTTAAAATATTCTCTAAAAGACCAGCCACAATGAAATGTTTAAATATATTTAATAATAAATAATAAAAAAACATGAAAATACTAAATATCTATTTACAGTAACATCAGAGTTTCAATCACTGGAAATATTAAAAATAACATAGATGGATAGATTCACACAAATACAGAAAAATAGTACTTGAGTAATCTCACTATATTTTCCTGACTGATCTAATTAATTACTATTTCCTGGTTACTTACTAAAACAAGACAAGATGGAGTGGGTGAGTGGTCTTGTCAGTTCCAAAACAGAGTGCCCTGAGACTTCTGTCTTATCTAGTATTAAAGCATCATTTAGTGCTGGCTTACAGAATTACATCACACACATCTGGTCATCTGACTTCTGGTTCCCACACTACCCCCTTTACTAGAAACTGAAGCAGAGTCTAACACATATGTGTTAAAGTACAGATGCATAGAGCTTTGCTAAGATGTGTTACAGGATCTGGAAGTTATAAAACTGTTTCAAAAATGTCCACCCTTCCATGGTAGCAATTAGTTCACCCATAAGGACAATATAGTAGGATTCCTAGTCCAAGTTTTCATAGACATTTTGTCTCTGACTGCAATCAGAGCTATAAGATACAATCCTTATGGCCTAAACTAGGTAATTTAATTTTAGACTATTTTTCAAAGTTAGTAGAACTGAGATTAACCTCTTCTCTTCCTGTATCCTCTTTTACAATATATTCAACAGTTACAATACAGTCTGATATACAGGTGTATTTATTTTCTCTCCAGCAGGACCCACTGTTTGTACATTTTTAACACAAGTAGCTTTACAAATACATTTTCAACACAAGCATCTGTACAAATCAGTTTAATATACAAATGACATATAATTCTTTACAAAACTCATGCTAGCTATGCTGACATATGTTGCACATCCACTGCCCTACTCTCTCTCTGGCATAGCTGGCACTAACTGACATTGTCATACTGTTTACTGGGGTACTGATGGAGGCAAGAAAGCCTGCCATGAGAAAGTTATATATATAAACAAATGGAAAAGGTTTTGCCAACAAAACAGTCAGAACCTCTTCAGGGCTACAGTTTCTCTGGTTTTACAATATTTGTGTAAGTTGTTATCCTATGGCCTATCTTAGTCCTCTGTCTGGGTTCATTTATCATCCATTTCAGCAAATTACAATTTTTTTGAAAGGGGTGTTACATATGAAACCTCCAAAAAAAGTGTTGGCTTCTCCTATGGATCTTGGTTTTGTGTTAGAGAAGCTAACACTTTCTCCCCTTGAACCAGCTAATCAGGCTGACTTGAGGTTCTTAACATGGGAAACTGTTTTAGTGATTGCTTTGACATCTGTAACAAGGGAGTCTGAGTTGCAATCACTTATGGTGATTCAGCCTTATCTTATTTTCTACAGAGACAGGGTTTCTTTGAAAACTAATCCTTCTTTTATGCCTAAAGTTGTATCCAAGTTTACCTTAAGTCAAAATATTCATTTCAATGTGTTTTTCCTAAACCTAAGAATGAGAGAGAAAGAATACTTCAAACAGTGGATGTCCGCAGACAACTTAGGTACTATCTTGACAGAACAAAATATTTTGGAACTTCCAATCCCTGGAGCTGCTTTATCGTTTACTGGTTTATGCATCTCATCCAGCAGAAGGGGACACACCAATTTATTTGTAGTTACAGAGAACTCGATTCTAATGTGACTATAAATGGTTTCAGTGACCGTTTCCTTCAGACTCTACATATACAGAATAATCCCTTAATGGACTTGAACTATATTTGCTCTGTGGATAATAATGAAACTAATATCAACTATCAGGTACCTGAATTTCTACAATATTACACGGATCTGGAAAACAAAATGTACAAGTTTAAGAGGCTGCAATGGCAACAGCTACATTTGCAAGCCTCGTTGGAACATAAGA
This sequence comes from Protopterus annectens, assembly GCF_019279795.1. Lineage (NCBI taxonomy): Eukaryota > Metazoa > Chordata > Ceratodontiformes > Protopteridae > Protopterus > Protopterus annectens. The sequence goes on along the minus strand of NC_056737.1, from coordinate 156,907,639 downwards.
TTATTCCCAGAGGACTACGTATTTTGAATATGCCTACCTATGGAGAGACATACCCTGATCTACTGAGAAGATGGCAAAAATTGAACCTTTATTTCAGTACACAGTATATGCGTTTGCTAATTAATTTTTTTCTGCCAATAGAAAATGAACTGAAAGAACAAATTATTGCTGCTGAAAGTGATATCTCTACATGTTTTTCTATTGATGTTATTTTAGACAAATTAGATAGTTTACAAGAAAATATTACTGTGTATGATAAGAAACTACAGGCTCTAAAACTCAAGAAGTTACAGAGGGATAAAAGGGATTTTGATAACAATCATGTTTTCTCCTGGCCAAGAGAAATTAACAGGCCCTTAGCCACAGTTAATGAAGGCATAACCTCCATTCAACCAGACTTTATGCGAGGTCAAACTAGAGCAACAACCATTTGTACTACGTCTACAGCACAAGCATCACCTCCTCCCCCACACTCAACCTTAGCCGAAGCAGTGGCTGAAACAGTAAACATTAGACAGAATCTGCTAACGGAAGCAGCAACTGCCAATAACTGCCACAGAGCCACGATACAGGAACCTACTGCTGGCTCTTCGACAACACAAAGGAATCTACATGCCACTTTTTTAGGGACTCCAGAAGATACACAAATTACTTTGAAGAATCCACCACCCATCAGAGCATGATCGAGAAACCTAAACAATCAAGACAATCGATCGAGACAAGGGAGCATGGAATGGAATCCGAATCATACCAAGCGGAAACGAATGTAAGCCACAATCTGATTTTTAACATTTCTTCTCTTAGGCTCACTAGTGAACACATTGCGCTATTGAATAAAGGACTGTCCTTTGTTCCAGCTAAACGAGCCAACCCAGTTACTATGTTAAAAGACTTGAGGTTATTGGGAAGGAACTTGTCTCTGAAAAATGTTTTTTACTTCTGGGGTAAACAATGCTGAAGTACACAATCGTTATCAGAAACCAAGTACTTTCATTCCTACTTCGCACCCTGCAATGCAAACTTTTATTAATGTTTGTGAATGAGATTTTAGATCTCTTTTTTCTAAACGTACTGATACTCAATTTTATAATTTATCAAGCAATGAAAATAAGGCCTTACATGAACTAGTTAATATGAATTTCATTGAAATCAAGCAGGCCGATAAAGGTGGTGGAATTATGTTGCTTGATACTGAGTTGTATTTACAACAAATGAATGATTTATTGAGTGCATCTGATACATATCAATGTATTTCTTTTGCAACTGTTAAAGGTATTATTGACAAGGTTTCTTTTTTAATTTTTGATTTACTTATGACAAGTATGATAGATGAGGATTTAATTAAATTTTTAACACTCAAAATTCCATTATTCCCAGAATTTATGGCCTTCCAAAGATACATAAACATGCCACCATACCACCAATGAGACCTACTGTCTCAGGTGCTGGATGGTGTACAGAAGCACTATCCATTTATGTAGAAGGCAATTTACATATATTACTTAATGACTGCTACACCATTCTCAGGGACACCAAAAGCTTTCTTGAAAGACTACATAATAGATTAGAGACTATTGATTGTGAGTATATGTTGGATACTATGGACATCGAAGCATTATTTACATCTATACTCAATGATTGGGGAGTTGAGATGATTAGAGGGTTTCTCAATATCAGTAACTCTTTTGATAATAATAAGATTGAACTTATATGTGCCCTATTAGATATTATCTTAGAGAACAATGTTTTTGTGTTTAATAATGAGTTCTTCCTTCAGAAGGTTGGCGTGGCTATGGGCACAGCTTGTGCCAATAGCTACACCAACCTAGCTTTAGTTTGCTGGGAACAGTCTCATCTCCTGACAGAGATAAACCCTTTTTTTGAACACATTCTCTGGTATGTCCGATTTGTGGACAACGTTTTCCTTCTGTGGAAGGGAAACAATCAAGAATTGGATGAATGTGTCAAATACATTCACACTACTACTAGGTTTTTGAAATTTATTATCAATGTTCATACAGTGAAATTAAATTGTAGATGTATTAGTTAAAAAATCAGAACAACAGAAATTGAATAGTAGCATTTACAGAAAGCCCACAAGGAAAATGCTCTGTTGCACAGGTCCAGCATGCATCCTAGACACATTTCTAAGAACGTTGTCAAAGGACAAGTTTATAGGATTTTGAGACTACACAGTGACGACCGAGCAGCACATCTAGATCTGAAAGTAGCTAAACAAGAATTGTTAGATTGAGGATATAGTGCACAAGACATTGACAGTGCCATTACTGAAGCCTGGAGGCAACGCACTGGCAGATGCAAACCATATCTCAGTGAAGGTCAATCTTTGGATTCAGGGCAGAGACTGGAGTGCAACACTAATGGTTTTAGGGTTATTATGCAATATTCCAGTGATATTAATGATTATACTAACATCATTAAAAAACATTGGAGTATTTTAAAAGAAACATCTGGGTTAATAAACAAAATTGTAAAATCCCCCTCTTTTACGTTTAGGAATAACATCTCACTGAAACAGCATCTGTGCAATAAAAAGAGATCACAGCATACTGGTAAAAATTATCGCTTTGGCACATTTTCTTGCAAGCATTGCATAGCCTGCCAACACGTTCATGTTAGTGCCAGTTATACTCATCCATCTTTAGGCTTTAACATTAAGAGTGAATGCTTTGCCAACTGCAGAACTTCTAATGTAGTATACTTCTCTTTTTGTGTGTCCTGCCATTCATTTTATGTAGGAAAAACGAATAGAATGTTCAAAGTTAGAGTTCTTGAACATATTAGGGACATCAAAAATAAGAAAGAAAGACAGCAGTGCATTAGCTAACCATGTAAGCTGTGAAGATCCTACACATATTTTAAATTTTTTTGTGATACAAGTAATACATCCTGACATCAGAGGGAGCGACATTGAGAATCCCACAGAAAGCATTGAGCAAGAATGGATACTGAAGCTTAATGCTGAAAAGCCCCCAGGTTTGAATGGCATTGCTTCCCTTAAACCTTTTCTCAAAGCACGTCCATTGCCACATAAATTCTAGCGACCTGTCCTTGGAAGCTTTAATTTTTAGTATGATATATACAGAAATGGTTAGCTTGTTGTTATATGCAGTGTTATTGTTATGTGAAATGCTTTCTCTACTTTTATAAGAGCTTAGCAAGGCTATACAATGCACAGCACTCATTTGTTTTTAATTTAACTAATCATGATAATTTTTAATTAACTATAACCAATGACCTTAGCAGTGCTGATCACCTAACATGTCTTTTATTTATTTAAATGTTTTATAGTATCTTACTAGCTGTCTGATGAAGCAACATGGTTAGTTGTGAAAGCGCTTACTTTTTTGTTTAAATAAAATCTTTGCTGCATGAGCTTTTGGTGCAGTTTTTATTCTATTTTACTTCCGATCAGTTGTTTATTTCTTGTAAAGGTAAGAAGAAGGGACAACCTATGTCATAGCAGACTATTTCCAAATGGTTTTGTTTTACTCAACATAATAGAACTATTCCAGACAGGGTCAAGAAATATTCCATCAGGGCCTTGGCTTCATCTGTGATTTTTTGGAAAAGATTGGACTCTAGAAGAATTTCATAAGCAGCAATTTGGTTCTCTGTGCATTATTTTACAAAGCATCATATACTAGATTCCTTTTCCAGGTCTGGGATAGGCTTTGCTAGAAGCATTCTCAAGGGGCTCCTGAAATTTTTGTCTTCCACCATCCAGTTGTTCTAAGCTATGGTAATCTACCCATGCAGCTTAGGATACTGCAACAATGATCAATTTGAACTACATAGTACAATTGTGTAAGTAAACATGCCATAACAGTAGCTATTAGAATGATAATTGCTGCAGTAACAGCTTCCTCCCTCTACCATTCTTGTTTTTGGTGTGTCTGTTCATGCCAGGGTGCAGTCATGTGTTCTTGGCATTCCCTAGCAATATCCCCTCAGGACTTAGCCTGTCTCTCTCAGTTAGCATAAAAGCTCAAAAGGGCTTGGTGCCCAAACTATCCTTTTTTGTCAGCTCAGCTAGAGCTGAATGATGGTTTGGGCATGTGGAGGGTGTATCAGGGCTTCCGGCACTAATAAGATTGTCCTTGTAAAAAACAATAAATGGAAACACTGAATTGTCACATAAAAGGTGGAGTATAAACAAATAAATTGCAGAAATTAATGTTTTTGTAGGATTAACTGTCAACAGAAAACATTACTATACATGTGTTATGAATAAAACTATCTGGTAACTAATTGTCTGAAATGTTAATGTGGAAAATTCAGTGTGCACTGAATGCATGTAGCATTCACATCTTGCATGTTTTGTCACGTACTACAGAAAAAGGATTAACAGTAAAAACTGTGGCATTACCAGCTGGTGTCTTAAAATAACCCCTGTGCCTGTTCTGCAAGGTATTGACTGTGGTTGTCAAACATACCCCGTATAACAAGCCTAAAAAAAACTGTACTGAAGACAAACTTGGCATTAAATTACTTCCTCATGCCAGCTGATGTGAAGGATTTGGCAGTGTTTCAAGCCAAAAATAAAACAGAAAAAAATGCTTGCAGATTTAGTCATGAAATGAGCAAAAGACTCACGTACACACACTGACATGCAAATATAGTTCTGAGCGCACATTCTGATGTGCTAGAGAAAAACAAAATAGTCTTTAAATGTGAATCATAAATTTTGTTGCTATCATGTAAGCTGTCAGCTATCTTTAAAAAAGTCCTAATCAACTTTTTTAAAACCTTGTTTTGATTTAAACTGTTTATATTTATTGCAGATACAGCACATCTCCAATGAAACAGGAGTAATGTGAGTTTTTAAAGCTTTTTTAGCTGTTAGTGACAAGTACCAGTAAGAGTGAAAGGGAAGGATTACAAGAGGGTAGTGAGACCAGCTATGTTATATGGGTTGGAGACAGTGGCTTTGACAATAAGGCAGGAGTCAGAGCTTGACGTGGCAGAGTTGAAGATGTTAAGATTTGCACTGGGTGTGATGAGGATGGACAGGATTAGGAATAAGTATATTAGAGGGTCAGCCCAGGTTGGAAGGTTTGGAGAGGCAAGATTACGTTGGTTTGGACATGTGCTGAGGAGGGATGCAGAGTATATTGGGAAAAAGATGCTAAGGATGAAGCTGCCAGGTAACAGGAAAAGAGGAAGGCCTAAGATAAGTTTTATGGATGTAGTGAGAGAGGACATGCAGGCGGTTGGTGTGATAGAGCAAGATGCAGAGGACAGGAAGAAATGGAAACAGTTGATCTGCTGTGGCGACCCCTAACGGGAGCAGCCGAAAGAAGAAGAAGAAGAAGAAGCTGTTAGTGAAATATTTGTCATAAAAGATGTTGCTGCATTACAGTTTTCCCCAGGGTTATCATTTCTGAAAAAGAAGTATTCATGTGTCCTTTTTGGATTTGATACTGGCCTATTCAGACAGAAAAAGTTTCTGACAAAATCTTATAAGTAAAAGTGGGCAAAGCAATAACGTCTGGTTATTTACACTGGAACTCTGAAAGAAGCAAGCATGAGACTAGTGAAATTATTAATCACTTTCTTTACCAACTATTGTGAGAACAGAAGACAACCCAGCTAAAACAATGTTTTGCTCATAGGCCAGTCTTTCCAGTATTTATATGAATAGCACTGCAGGGAGATTGAATATAAAAGCATATCTCTTTGCAGATGACACAAAAACAAGGCTCCTAAATAAAGTAAGGTGCATGCAATGATATGAAATGGGACTTAGGTGACAAGTTTGCAAAGGAAGATTAGATAATGGAGAACACATGAAAGAGACATATCAACTATAATGATAGAAATGGACTTGAAGGTAGTTAAACCAGATGATCTAAAAGAATATGCCCCAGGAAACAAGCTGTTAAAGAAGGCTGCAAAAATACAGGATGAAAACAGACTTACCCCAGTAAAAAAGGGCATTCTTCTTTGTACTTAAATTAGGGGAGACCCTAGCTGTAGTATTGAAGAGGTCTAAAGATCCCATTTTGTAAGCTCATTGGATGGCTAGGGAGAGTCTAAGTTATCAGAATGGGGCACACCCTCCAAATGAGGCTACATGAAGGAAGATCAACTAAACTTAAAATTAATATCCTAGAAGATGGGAAAGGTGAGAGAGGCGACATTAACAGGACTAGCAGGAGGTAGGAGATTACTGAATGCAATGCCATGTCTTATCCATGAAGCCTAATAAGTCAAGCACTGCTGTCAACAAATTAATTTTTCGTTCTAATATTTGGACAGTGTTTTGTATTCCCTTTATGATGTATTATATCAAAATCCAGACTCAGTTTCAGGTTACAGTAGCATACACTCAGGTGGAATGCATAACACTGAAAAAGATAGCAGAGCTATGTCTTTGGCATTCTGCACCCACCGGAACAAGAACAGAGGTTCTGAAGAATTCAGACAAGGGAATGTCATTTCATTTGTAGAATACATGATTATGGATTCTCTTCTGGGGGAAGTACACCAGACATCCACAATCAAGCCTTTGAACTTCCAAGTTGAAATTAAACAAACAGGGATGTAAGAGGATGGTGTAGGAATGGTTTAACATTCTGAATCACAATGTTTCATTCTGTGTGTATTTAAAAACCATTGTACTAAAACTGAAATTTGCTGAAAGTCTGCTGATTCAAAAGTTTGGTTTCAAACAGAATTAAAAAATAGTGCTGTCAGCCCTCAGACATTATGGACAGATGCTATGATCTGAGCATTGTTATTTAAAGTCATGTTATGTGAGGGTATAATCTGTTTTTTATTTAGTTTTGTTTAACATTAGGATTTTCAGAAAGTGCATACATGCTAATGCCAGCATGTGCATACTGAAACACATTGGGCAAAGTGTGCACTGAAATTAACAGACCATCTAACAGATATACATAGCAGTGTCGTTTTTAAAAGAGGACATGATTCCAAAAAAGTCTTGCAATATCTCTTGCCTACATTGTTTGCAATGTATTTGTATGTAGCTACTGAACGCAGCTGTATTATTTGCCTGTGTAATTATACTTGGATACAGGGAGTGAAGCACTTAAGAAAGTAGAACAAGTGTAAAAAATGAAGAAAACAGCAATGCATAAGCGAATATGCTCATATTATTTTAATAGACAGGGGTCCAGGGACGTAAATATTGTGGGAAGAAATAGCCAGGGAACTGTTATGGCTAGGCTTGTATAGGTCCTAGGGCCGATAGCCTAGTACCTACCTACGAACCTATTAGGCAGGGGTGTTATCTATTCTGCAGAACATAGCTCTTAATCTCTTAAAGCAAGAAATCTGGACAAATTCATTAATAATGGGGAGACAAAGGCCAAAAAATATGGACAATTTTATATATTGCTTTTACAAACTTAGAAAGTTGATTGAATAACAGGTTTTGAATTAGCATGAATTTTCTGAAGGGTACGAGGTCTGAATCTCAAATGTCAGTCATTATTTTCTGACTTCAGTCTTGCTCTCCCTTCTCTCAGGATAGGCTTGGGGGGTCACTGCCATACCACTAACACCTTGGAGGCTTGGAGTGAATGGTAATGCAGAACCACCAGGGCAAGTCTCAGTTCATACAGGTGTTGGAGATTCTGAGAAGGCACTTAGGTGGAAATAACCAGAGTAGTGTCCATTATGTTGTTATTGTGGATGTAACACAGGAAGTTTCAAGGAGGAAAAGGATCCTCTTCATCAGACTGAATGGAACCATTGATACCTTGGATTCATGTCGCTCCATCAAAGGTAATTTCAACAAATGCAAATAAAATGAAACCAGATCACCAAAAACTCCTTCAGCAAAAACTGAAACAATTTTTAATGCAGCGGCAAACCCCCACATAACCCTCCCCCCCATGTGGGCAGATACTCTCCACACCTCCCAGAATTATGTATACTAACTCCAAGGTAACACAACAGTGGAGAAAAAGGCAATCTCCACTTTCATAAAAGGCAGTTTCATTGAACTGGCTTTGGTTTTTCTGCATTTGCAGAAATTGCCTTCAACAAACTGACATGCTCCTGATATCCTCACCACAAACCGTGAGACACATAGCTCACATAAACAGTGTGCCACTCAACCAAAGCCCATAAGGCAAAACAGCTTACCCAATACACTAGTCATAGGTGACTCAATAGTAAGGCACACTGATGTCCCACTCACTAGGATGAATAAGGAAAAAGTTATGGTTAGTTGCCTGTCGGGTGCCAGGATCCACCACATAATGCATGCACTTAGGTCACTCCATAACAGGTACAAATATGACTCTGTCATTGTCCATGTTGGTGTGAATGACCTGAGATGTACCTCCCTGGACTACATGAAAAGAGACATAGAGGAACTCTCGGATCTTGTAGCCCAGGCAGGTATGACCCTAGCTCTTGCCTCCTACCATCTCCTGGAATGATACGACAGCACAAGCAGAAAATGATTGACTTCAACAATTGGCTAAGTTTCTGGTGTCATTCTAAGGGGATCCAGTATCTGTCTTCCTGGGATGACATGCTTGACAGACCTCGATACTTCACCAGAGATGGCCTGCACCTGTCACCCCAGGTATTCTAGATACTGGCCAAGGCTCTTGCCACCCCTATAGTGCCTCTTTTAGGCAATGTCCTGAAGACAAAATTACCACCATAACAGCTACAAGCAAACAAAATCTGAGGGTTATGCTACTCAGTGCTAGAAGTCTTAATCTCAAAATGCACTCGCTCGAAGCACTCCTTAAAATGGGGAACATTAACATTGGTGCAGTGACTGAGACCTGGTTCAAGGCTCCTGAGAGCACCCCAGTACTACCAGGCTATAATTCATACCACACCTTTCAGCCCCTAAACCTGGACCGAAGCACTAAAGGTGGTGGTGTCTCCATATTCATAAAGGATACGCACAGCTCCAGACTAATAGCCCAACATAAAGCATCAGAGATAATTCAGGTTCAACTAACACTGAGTAAAACTGCAATCCAGGTTGTAGCCTGCTATAGATCCCCCACCATGTCCCAATACTCCCATACCACATTCCTAAACACACTGGAAAATATTAGGGTACAACCCAATACTCTTATACTGGGAGACTTTAACTACCCCTCCATCAACTGGGAAAATTACTCATGTACCAACACACTTGCTCAACGTTTTCTGGAATTTATTAATTCCAATGCCCTGGACCAACTCATTCTTACCCCCACCAGGGGTAGAAACGTCCTTGACCTGGTCATTACTAAAATGGGTGACCATTGCTCTACACCAGTAATCAACTCCTCCTCGGTCAGATCTGACCACAAGCTCATCACCATGGATATCCACATCCCACCCTCCCCCCACAGGAAACCCTGTAAAAACTTATCTAAAGCCCATTTTGGGCTTCTAAAAACAGAGGTGGCTAACTTCACGACACCCATGCAAATGGAAAATAGGTGCATGACTGCTGAGTCATACACCAATGCACTGTATGAGCACATACACAAGTGCATGGAATGGGCCATACCAAACAGAACCAAGATGCTTTCCTCCAAAAGAAGGAAGCCAATCTGGTGGTCCCCCACCATAAACAAACACTACAACAGAAGGAAAAAACCGTTGCAGAAAAGGGTGAATTCTCAAGACTGGAAAAACTCCCTTGTCAGCCTCAGCAAAAAACTGAGATCCATCATCAAATCCTCTAAAGCTAGCTATGAAAACAAAATTGCTACAGATTCTAAAAACAACCACAAGGCATTCTACAATTGTGTCAATAATCTACATGGCAATACTCAGATCTGCTCTGAGTTACAGCACAATGGCAATACATATACAAAACCAACTGATATTACCAACATATTGGCCGACAGGTTCAGTGCAAACTTTACCCCCCTTTCACCCCCTAAAGGGCCTATCATAATACCTGAGGAATGCCAAGTCCCTATTATCACAGCTACACAGGTAAAAACAACACTGTCCAAAGCCAAGAATACAGCTTCCATGGGACCTGATAATATCCCTGGCTGTGCTCTACATGAATTACAAAGTGATCTGGCACCACACCTGAGTACCCCGTTCAATCACAGCCTAATTTCAGGCTTTGTTCCTACCGAATGGTGCACTGCTACGGTCATCCCACTCCACAAAGGTGGAGTGACTACAGACCATGGGAACTATTGCCCCATTAGTCTGATGAGTCTAATATGTAAGGCTATGGAGCACATCATCATGGACCTTATAAATAAGGACATAGGGAATTTCCAAACTCTAGACCCCATGCAGTTTGGGTTTGTGAAAGGTAGATCATGCCTGCTCAACTTGATAGACTTCTTCGCGTCTGTCACCAGAGCTGTGGATGAGGGCAAGGTAATTCACAGAGCCTACCTAGATCTTGCCAAGGCCTTCGACACCATCCCTCACTCAGGAATCATAGATAGACTCACTAAACTAGGCATAAACCCCTATGTCATAAGATGGGTTGCCTATGGGCTCACTGAGGGAACCCACACTGTGAAAGTAGTGGACTCCAAATCTGACTACCAACCAGTTACAAGTGGTGTCCCACAGGGATCGATCATAGGTCCTCTCCTGTTTGGCATCTAATTCTCTGAAGTTCAAGCCAACACAAAGGGACTCTGGCTGACCAAGTTTGCAGATGATTGCAAACTGGGAGCCATTATTGATTCTCCAAATGATGTAGACATTCTAAAAAAAGGTCTCACTGACACCAATGACTGGTGGCAGAACCATGACCTTAAGCTCAATGCCAAAAAGTGCATTGTCATTCCTTTTGGGAAAAATTTGGTGCCCATGAACTACCACATAGGCAATAGTCCACTAAACTCCAAAGGTGTGATAAGAGACCTGGGAACACAGGTTGACAGCAACCTCTCCTTTGATAACCAGATTGCCACTGTAGTCAGAAAGTCCTTCTATGTGGCACATCTCATTACAAAAAGGTTTATCATACAGGAAGAAAGAGGTCATAATCCCTCTCTACTCATCCCTCATTAGACCTATTATAGAATACAACACCCCATTTGGTATGTACCTCATCCTCACTAGACACCCACAACAACTGGAAAGGCCACAAAAATACCTCACTAAGAGGATCTTAGGCCTTAGACACATGCCCTATATGGACAGACTCAAAAAAGCTAGCTATACTCTGTTTCTTATCTCCTACTTAGAGGCGATATCTGCTTGACCTACAAAGCCATGTCTGACTGAGAGCTGCTAGATATGCTACACCTACAGAAATCCCAATCCCTCCATGCCACACGCTCCAGAGATTTAAACCTCATTACCACAATAAACAAAACATGCTGGAGGGACAGGTCCCCAACCCAGAGACTTCTCATACTCTGGAACAAACTTCCCATTCACGTCAAGCAGAGCACTTCACTGCACCTCTTTAAGAGAAATCTCGACAAGTGCATGGGCAATAGTAAGTTCACCCCGGGGACCACTTCAGTGGCCTTGCTAGACAGGGGCACTGGGAACTAACTTTGGGCAGCATGATGCCAGGGAATCTTCTTGGGCTAGGCTTATATAGGCTCCAGGGCCATTAGCTTAGTACACACCTGTGAACCTTTGAACAGATAGGGTTAGATTTTTATATGTTGTTGGAAGATGTTACAAAGAACCCTTAAAAAGGACACCTAATGATGGATGGGGTGACCAAAAATCAGGATTGGGAGATGCAATGAGTAGGAGGACCTCCCAGGAAATAGAAGTTATGTTCTTACCATAACGTTCCATGTTAGTTGTCTTCTTCTCGCCTTCTTCTTGCTGGATGGGTTCGGAGCTGACCTCGGCTCCGACTCAGCCACTCTAAAAGCTCGAGAGTTGGTTCCACCGGCTCGAGGCTCCCCTTATATCCCACAATGCTAGGCGAGAGTTACCTCAGATCTCGTTTGTAAGCTAACCCCAGCTTATAATAGTAACAGAATAACTGTAAAACAGAATCCACCTCTAACAACAGGAAGAAAGAAGGGTGACCTATATCCTGAACCAGGAAATATGCATAATAGCATATGTCTAAGAAAGAGGTGGTAGAAAGAGAGGTCACAATCAGAACTCCTCTAGGTCTGTCCAGGCCAGGGGGAAGGAGGGTGGGACGCAAGAAGAAGGCGAGAAGAAGACAACTAACATGGAACGTTATGGTAAGAACATAACTTCTATATGTTAAGTTGTCTATCTCGCCTTCATTCTTGCTGGATGGGACCGTGTCCCTAGCACCTTGTCCCGGGTGGCCTAACGGAACAGACTCCTGAGAACAGTGGAACCAAAGTTAGCTCTATGCCTAGAAGCTAAATCCAACTTATAATGAGAAATGAAAGTATGAGGGGTAGCCCAAGTAGCCGCTGCACAAATGGTGTCGATAGGCAGTCTGTCTTGGAAGGCTAAAGAAGTAGCCAAAGCTCTGGTGGAATGAGCCTTAGGTTTATCAGGCAGCTTTTGATGTCTAATTTCATATACAAGGGAAATCAAAGATGTTAGCCATCTGGATAATGATACCTTTGAAACTGAAAGTCCCTTTCTGCTCTCCGCATAGGAGACAAACAGCTGATCAGATTTTCTGAACTGTTTAGTTCTATCCAAGTAGTACCTCAATTGACGGTGAACATCCAGGCAGTGTAATTTTTGTTCAGACCTATTGGAATATTCTGGAAAAAAGACCGGTAGATCAATGCTTTGATTCAGATTTGACGTCGAGACCACTTTAGGCAAAAAGGACGGGTTAGTTCGTAAGGATACTCTGTCCTTATAAAACAAAAGATAGGGAGGACGACAACTGAGTGCTTGAAGCTCTGAAACTCTTCTAGCTGATGTAATAGCTACCAGAAAAAGAGTTTTCCATGATAATAATTTTAAAGAACAGGAGACTGCAGGTTCGAAAGGGGGAAGAATCAAAGAAGCAAGAACTAAATTTAGGTCCCAAGGAGAAGGAGGATTTCTTATAGGAGGTCTGAGAAGAAAAACTCCTTTCAAAAAAACTTTGCAGAGCTTGTGGGACATTAGGGCAGATTCAGAAATACCCACATGAAAGTTAGAAATAGCTGCCAATTGAACTTTAAGTGTAGAGGGAGATGAACCTGCATGGAAGAGTTCAGCTAGAAAATCGAGGACTAGTTGGATGGAAGCAGTGAAAGGATCTATGTTCTTTCCTTGAGCCCAATATGTGAAGCGTTTCCACTTACTCAAATAAATCTTTCGAGTGGAAGATTTATGGGAAGCTATCAAAATATCTCTAACAGAGAGAGATAATTGAGGAAGCCTGGCTAAGGTTGGAACTGGAGGAACCAAGCAGTGAGGTTCAGCGAGGGGAGGGAGCGATGAAACTGACCCGACTGATGGATCAAAAGATCTGAAACTAGGTCCAGATTCCACGGTCGCTCCAAGAGAAAACGATGTAGAAAGGGGAACCACACTTGTCGAGGCCAGTAAGGAGCAATGAGGATCAATGAGGCCTTCTGAGCGATAGCTTTCTGTATTACTTGAGAGATCAGTGGGAAAGGAGGGAATGCATACAGAAGTCCCCGGGGCCAAACCTGGACTAGAGTGTCTCTGCTGGGTTGGCCTGGTAAAGGGAATAGAGTGAAAAATTCTCTGCACTTGCTGTTTTGGGGAGTAGCAAAAAGATCGCAGCAAGGCTGACCCCACTTGAGAAAAATTTCTCTGACTACAGAGTCTTTCAGAGACCACTCGTGAGGCATGAGTATAGCTCTGCTCAACTTGTCCGCAATTTGATTGGACTTCCCGGGGATGTGCGTTGCTATCAGAAACCGCTGAGAAGAAATCGCCCATTGCCACAGTCTGAGTGCTTCTCGACACAGGGTGTATGATCTGGTTCCGCCTTGTTTGTTGATGTACCACACTACAGACATATTGTCTGTCTGGATTGCAATCGTTCCCAAGGGAAGAGAGTCTTGAAGGGCTTGCAACGCTAAAAGCACTGCTCTCATCTCCAGAACATTTATGTGCAAGTGGCATTCGTTTGGTTGCCATGTGCCCTGGACCGTCCTGCCCTGATAATGCCCCCCCCACCTGATCAGGGAGGCATCCGTTGTCAGAGTAGCAACCGGAGGAGGTGGAACAAAGGGTCTTCCGACAAGAGCTGAGGGAAGACATCCACCACATGAGATGCTTTTGCACGCTTGCGTGATCAAAATGGTGTGAGACATTGGAAGTTCCTGGTATGACCATTGAGTAAAGAGCATCCATTGAAGGATCCGCATGTGGTATCTGGCTAATGGAAGCAGAGGTATGGCCGCTGCCATAATTCCCAACACCTTTAGAACTAACCTGGCTTTGATTCTGTTGTTGTTGAAAAGGAGTGATACCAATTTGTGAATGTCTGTTATTCTCTGATGTGTTAGTCTTGCAGACATGTTTATTGTATCTAGATTTGCGCCTATGTAGGTAATAGTATGACAAGGCGACAAAACAGACTTTTCGCAGTTTATTGAAATACCCAGCTTTTGACAAACGCGAAAAGTGTAATCTCTGGCCATTAGAAGGAGATGCTTGGTGGGAGCTGTGAGGAGCCAGTCATCCAAATATGGAAACACCTGGAATCCTTGTCATCTCAGGTGAGAAGCTACCACTGCCATGCATTTGGTAAACACCCGGGGCAGTGGTGAGACCAAAGGGCAGGGCCCTGAACTGAAAATGACTGGTTCCCAGCCTGAAGCGGAGGAATCTTCTGGAGCGTCTGTTCATCTTTATGTGATAGTACGCATCCCGAAGGTCTATAGAGCACATCCAGTTTCCTTTGCCCAAAAGGGGAAGGATGGATTGCAGCGTGACCATCCGAAATCTTGTTTTCTTGACTGATTTGTTCAAGACACTGAGATCCAAAATTGGTCTCCAGTCCCCTGTTTTCTTTGGAACTAAAAAGAACTTTGAGTAGATTCCGGATCCTTGCTGTTCTGCTGGAACTGGCTGAATTGCTCTTTTTGCAAGCAGTTTTGAAATTTCCAAAACTGCTAGATCCCTTTGAGCGGGTGGCACATCTGGAAGGGATTTTTTTGACTGATTTGGAAAGCGAAGAAAAGGGATAGAATAGCCTTCGGAAATGATGGACTGTACCCATTTGTCTTGAGTCAGGGATAGCCAGGCTTCTGGGTACAGTGACAATCTTCCCCCGACTGCCTCCGAAGATGGGCAGTCGGGCAACACCTCAGGGATGCTGAAAAGGCTTGTCAGGAAAGACTTCCCGATTGCCCTGGTTCTGCGGACCCCCCCTGCCCCTAGGGCGACGTCTACCATTGTTATTCCCGCCTCTGCCTCTGGCGGGAAAACGACTCTGTGCATCAGGCGAAGTCCCTTGAGATTGTTTACGGAACCACATCTTTCCACCTTTCTGGCCTTTGGGGTAAGGCCTGGAAGGAGTAGAAAAACGGACTCCGATGGCAGAAAGGGTCTTGCCATCAGTCTCGCACCTAGTCAAGGTTTCTTTCACTTGAGGACCAAAGAGGGATGATCCATCAAAAGGGGAGTTCGTGAAAGACGTCTTGAAGGGGTCCGCAAAATTGCATAGCCGCATCCAGGCATGCCTACGTAAGGCCACACCTGTCCCTGCGGCTCTGCTCGCTCCATCAGCCGCGTAAGAAAGAAGGCGCATGGAGGAGTTGGTTATGGAATTAAGGGTAGCCAGCTGCATGTTCATCTTGTCTTGGAAACCCGCAGCTGTAGGGTCCTTTAACATTTCACTCGCTTCCTTGATCAAGTCCCTTTGAAGACGAGTAAAATGGCACAGGTAGTTCAGCGAACGCATGGTAAACGTCGCTGACGAAAACATCCGCTTCCCGTACCTATCCATGCACCTAGATTCCTTGTTAGGTGGATGGACAGGTACTGAAGGATCAGCTAGTTCCTTCTTAGTGGCAGCCGCTACCACCATAGCATCCACAGAAACTCCTTTTGTTAAAAACTGTTTGTCTGCTGGAGCTGTTATGAACTTGGAGGGTCTCCTGGGAGTGAGGTCCACTGAATCAGGAGCCGTCCATGCCTTCTTAGCAACCACCTGCATGAGGGGGTCGAAGGGGGGGGGACACCCAGGAGGTGGAAGGACGAGAGCCAAACGCCTCAAGATACACAGATTCGTCCTCCGAAGGGTTAAGGGCTGGCCAATTTCCCCTCTGTTTCAGGATCTCCAGAATGTCTGCAAATGAGACATCTTCAGAAGGGGAACGGGGAACCCTCAGAATCATCCAAATCTGTGTCTGACGTGATGGACTCAGGTGAGTCAATGTGTTTCCTCTTACACTTCCTCTTCCGAGGGGGCTCTTCTGCCAAATCAGGAGAGGCCTCAGAAGAGGATGAAATCCCCACAGGGGGTTCCTGAGGAGCTGGCTCTCTGCGGTCCGGGATGAGGGAGTGAGTCGACTTAGCCTGAGGCACCATAGAGGGAGGGGCGGATGGAGCCGACTGTGGAGTAGAGCCAGGCTCTAACACACTCCGCATGACCTCGAATGCACCCCTGTCAGGCAGAGCCAGAGGTCCCCGCTCCGAGAAGCTAAGAACCCCCCTCGGCACCGACAGTGATGGCTCCGAGGCCGATGTCGGAGCCGAACTCACCAGCGCCGAAGCACCGAGAGAGAGGGGGGTCGGACAAGGGTCCGATGCCACTCACCCCTCGAGCCGACGAGGAAGTCCGGCGCCGAGATTCTTCCAAGGAAGAAAACAGAGCCGCCCGGGGCGAAGACAATTGTATCGGCACCGACGCTATCACAGTCTCGGTTCCGACACGACCGGCTCGAGCTCAAGAGAGTCGAAGGAGGAATATGTTGATGGACCGGGCAGGCATCGACTGATGAGTCGGGCTCTGAAGCATCTGGGCCAGTGCCTCGGACTTAAGTAGTCGACTCACTACCCTCTGAAGGTCATGATCCGACAGCCTCGATGACCTAGAGGAGTGAGATCTTTGGCTCCGTTCAGACAGCAGGGGAGATCCTGGAGCCGAATGAATGGAGCCAAGAGATGGTGACCTGGACCTCTTCCTAGTTGTCGGCTCCGAAGGTCTGGTCGGAGCCGACACGGGAACTTCTACTACCTCGGCTCCGGCCGGAGCCGAGGGGGCCACAGAAACTGTGGACTGAGACTTATCGGCTCCAGCCGGAGCCGATGAAGGCAGAGGTTGAGAAACCTTAGGTCTCGGCTCAGTTGCCGGAGCCGAAGACCTAGATGCCTTAGAGGGCTTCCCTGTTGAAACAGACAGGGAATCCTCTGGCTTGAGTAAGCCTCTGAGAATCAATTTATTCTTTCTTTCCTGCAGGACCCTGGGGCTGAAGCCATGGCACACAGCACAGGAGTCCTGCAGGTGCAAAGGCCCCAGACAGTAGACACAAGAAGTGTGAGCATCTGTCAGAGACATTTTCTGACAGCACGCATCACACTTCTTGAATCCGGAGACCTTTGCTTCTTTAGACATTTTTTTGTCTTTGAACAGGTGTACACAAACACACACACAAACACACTAGTTACACCCTGTCAATTTAAAATATAATAAAAACCAGTACTAGGATTTTAAAATAAAATAAAACACACACACTCCACTAGGGAAGGAAAGGCCTGTAGGCCCAAGGGAAGAACCTAAGGTTCTTGAGGGAAAAAAACGGGAATTTTTTAGAAGGGGATAAAATTTACTCTAAACTAAGGGTATTAAGTAAATATATTAAAAATAAAGGGGTTTTGAAAGACTAATCTCACAAGAAAAGTTACTCACCAGGAACCGGTAGAAAAACCAACCTCGAAGCTGTAGCGGCAAACGAGATCTGAGGTAACTCTCGCCTAGCATTGTGGGATATAAGGGGAGCCTCGAGCCGGTGGAACCAACTCTCGAGCTTTTAGAGTGGCCGAGTCGGAGCCGAGGTCGGCTCCGAACCCATCCAGCAAGAATGAAGGCGAGATAGACAACTTAACATGTATTTATTACATATTTCACTAAAACTGCCACAGAAAACTTTCACCTTAAATAATTTAGCAGCTAGTCAGTGAAATGCTTCAGAATTATTTATAACCAGTACAATGGCCGTATTCATTGCAATGATACGTCATCAACTCAGTGTCAAGTAACCACAAACAACATGATTAAAACAGTTTTAAGATTCCGCAATGTTTGTCAAATCTGGAAAATGCTGTGCCTATTTTAGTTAATTACAAGTGATAATGTACATGTACAGCAAGCAGAAGTAATACTGTAATGACTAAACAGAAGAGGACTCATCAACAGTCACGTTAATCCTTTACAGGTAGAACTACAGAAGATAAAAGTGCATCTCAGGGGGCTTTCTTTCTCCTATTATGTGCTGATATAGAAAGTGAAAGTAAAGAAAGTAACTGTAGCTTCACTGTGCTTTGCAGAGGTATATGGCCGTCTTCCATTTCCTGTGTTTTTAAATGTTTTTTCCTATACTCCGCCAGGCCATGCTAGCACACTTTTTGAAGAGTCCTAGCCTTTTAGAAAGAATCAAATACTTTTGAACTCAAATTTTCATAGTTTAAAGGGCTAACAAGTGCATGTTGTTTGAAATGAATGGCCATTTAAACAGTCCATGTGTAAATGAAAAATAGCCATTCAGTGCCTTTCCTCTCTACTTTTGTTAGTGGTTGGTTTGCAGTCAGAGAATATGCATGAAGCAGATGGGACCTGCATAACTTAGCTCCACAAAAGTAAAACATACTTGTCTTTTCATAAATGGAGCATCCTTAAAAGCAACTGCCTGTGTATGATTTAAAGAGAACATACAATTCATCATCATTGGTAGCTACTAGGCTTAATGTACAAAAGACCATTGAGGAGCCTAACTCAAGTTCTCAATTGCCCTATGGGATCGTCTTTTTAAGTGATTTGCTCAGACTAAGACAGTAGACAAATGGAGGCTGGAGGAATTAAACCCTGGGCTACAGGAACAACTCATATCCTTAATGCTCTGCACTAATTTGAAGTAGCCCACTGACTGTCGATCCTTAAATAAAAATCATTAAATTAATGTATTTATCATGTGCAATCCAAAAAGGCCTAGTATAACATCTTGTTTCTATGCAGATACAAAACTCTGATTTACTGATGTGTTTTATTGACAGAATAGTCATTCTGGTGCAGTAAGGGTACTTTTAGAGTGAAGTTATACATCCCAAGCTACATGAAAAAAAAGGAGAATTTAGGTGCTACCTAGGTTAGGTTTCTAACGTAAAAACATTAAAAGCCTGTATTTTTATTGTCCTTTCAATATAGCCCAGCCACATTACATACTGAAGCAGAAAATGTAATGCTCTATGCGGCCTATCATTCTGGCTAGAAGTTCAAAAGTCACAGAAAATTGTAGCTATTGCTAAGTCTTCCTGTTGAGCAGATAGGTGATGGTTATTTGTCGACTTAGCCAAAACTCACCATTGTCAGTAATTAGGCAGATTATGAAAGCTATATTTTAATAGAACAGTATATAAGCTCTTTCAAGCAAATGAAAATAAATAAAAATGTAACTACATTTAAATAGAGAGATTGACAGATGCACTGAAACACAGATAAATAAATCGATCATACAATGACCATCTATAGGAAGACAAGTACCTATTACCGTCAGTGTTACCAAATAATATCAGAAATATATTGCATGGCTTTCCCAACACTTTTACATTACATCTAACATGATTTAAGATTTGGCCCCTGCAGAGGTGAAAATGTAACAGACCATACAGAAATAGAAGTTTCGGCCACTGTTTTAGGTGCATGCTCTTTAGGTCTCCAATGCTGAGGAAACATCTGAATATACTAAATTTGCAAGCTGTCATTAAGGAGTAAGTGAGGTGCACATGCTGCATACATCAGACAGTGGAAAGGTGCAAAGGAACTCTCTAGAACCAAGCAGTCCTGTAGCCTTATATCCACAGATGGCACAGCATATACATGTTGTCCTTGCCTTCATGGCCATTACAGGCAGCTATCTGCATTGGCCACCTACAATGAGACAGACAGCAGTGAAAAGCTCATGATCTTCATACTTGGTGCACTAAAAGTGTGCTGCCATTATCTGGATAGATCTGTGTGCAAACATGGACACCAAGTACAGAATACAAGTACAAGCAAGATAGGGAAACATACCTGGAGTTGTTTGAGAATCAGTTGGTTATTCTTTCCCATGTATTTTTCCATCTCTATTTCTCTCTCTTTTGCCTAAGGTTGCTCATTCTCAGTTCTTCACCAGCATTTCTTTATGTTTTTCAGACCACAAATATTTTATTTTTTTACTTTATTTTGCATTTGTTTTCTGGGGTAGTGCACTGATCTCAGCAGACCACGTACAGATAGAGCACTGGTGAGTATATCATAATGAAAGGAACAGATACAGTTACATTCAGTGTAATATAGATATACAAATCAGTGCAGACTTTACATATAATACAGTGAGAGGCAAGTTACAAAAAGGGGAATACAAGAGAAAGCAATGCTCATGTTGTTAGATGAATTAATGTGACTTTAGATCCTCTTTGAGTCTATTCTGTCAGTTTAGCTTAATCAAACTGTAAATTATAAAGTATAGGACTAGATGGAGAGTAGATAAAGAATAAAAATAAAAGAGGTGAGGGGGGAAGGACCATTCTATCATAAGTTCCAGCTCACAATAAATTTGGATTTTGTTAATTCCTTACAAATGAAAAATATTATTGCCACTGTCCCTGTGGCTCAGATGTTCACATTAACATGAAGTATGTAAGCAGACTGTGGAGCTTAACATGGGTATAATTACCATGTCCTTTCAATTATCTCATCCATTTATAACAGCTCATCTCAACTGTTACGAGTTTTGTAGAACAATACCCAACTCTTTTAAAATATTTAAACAAACCACAACCTTTAAACACACCTATGCATAGTTTGTCTTTTCATGTCATTGACTACTCAGAGCTGTAAGTCACTTCAACGTGTTAATCCTGTATGCTTTGTGTTGTACCAAGTATTGGTGAAAGTGATTCAGAGTGCTTTCTCCATATCAGTCCTTTCAATTCCCCCTCTTTTATTCTGTGTTACTTTATTTTTTATCAGCCAGTTGATCCACCACTGTTTTTTCCATTATTTCATTTGAAGAACACCTTGGCCTGGATACACGAATGCCTGCTCATTGTGCTATGCTCATGTCCATTATGAGCAGCAATGGCGAAGCAGTCTGCGATTTAAGAAACAGCAGTATATGTTGCAGCTGGCTACAAAACAAGGGTTACTAGCCAAATATCCTGGTGAGCATATAAATAGCCGAGGCTCATGCTAATGAGGCAAAACATCATGGCAGAGTGATTCAGAATTCAGAGGTTACCACAGCCATTATAAACCTGTATATGCAACATACAGCTGGCACACCTTGGCCTAGAAGACATAGGATATTCAGACCATGTTTGACATACCACAGACTACATGAAATAGAAATAATAGAGCACTTTAGGGTGCACAGGAATACTATGGAACAAACTGGATATTTGCTATCCTCACAGTAAGCCACATGGGAATCATGGAGAACCCATCACATTGAAAACTAAGGTATACAAAGCTTTACATATACTAGCAACAGGGACTTTCCAGGGACCCACAAGTGACACAGTAGTGGTTTCACAGGTCTCTCCCTCAGGAAGACTGCACCAGTTCCTCAATGCAATGCTGCAACATGTAGGGGAAGATATCCATTTTTCGTGTGCCCCAGAGGAGACAGCTACCATCAGGGAAGATTTCTATGCTATACCCCCTTTTTCTGAGGTACTGGGAGCCATGGGCTGTACATACATTGAAATAAAAGCCCCACCTGGTGAACTGGGAAGGAGGTACATAAACAGAAAAGGTTAACACTCTATCAGCTGTTCGATGGTCTGCAATGCACAAGGTATCATCTATATTGCGTGCACATGTTACCCTTCGAATTTCTACATATGGCACAACTATGCCTGCATCTAAGGTGTTCAAGGTGTGACTTCCCACAAGGACATCTAGTGGGGAATGCATATAGGCACTACAGCCTTGGATCATTACACCTCTGACAAACACACATAATCCCACTGAACAAGGTTACAACACTATACACAACAGACTAGGAATATCATAAAAAGTGTATTTGTGCTGCTCAAGTCATGGTTCCACTGTTGAGATAAATCTGGAGGTGCCCTGCAGTATGACCCTGCCACTGCTGCAAAAATACTGATAGTCTGTGCCATCTTACTTAACATTATACTCAGAAAGCAGCTGCAACACCCTTTGTGTTAGTCATACCCTCTACAACCCCAGACTGTTCCTGTTCATTACCACCATCCTCATTTGAGGCTATCACATAACATCATGCAGAGGGTGGTCCACAATGATAGTGCCAGCCTCACTAGTGAATGCACCAATACAGAAAAATAGAAAAAATATGCAAAGATGATTACAGTATACTACAGATACCCAAGTAAAAAAAAAAAATATATATATATATATATATATATATATATATATATATATATATATACAGAGAGAGAGAGTGATGGGTCTCTATTACTTTATTGAAGGTTCATTTCAGTGAACCCTTGTTCATCGAACCATATTCAGTGAATGTGCACTTCCAGAAATGTTCAGTTTAATGAATGACTTTCTCAGGGAAAGTACCTACTGTAGTGTGATCTTGGAGTTGGTATAAATAGTTGGGAGGGTGTGGATTTGAAACACTGTGGTTTGTGTGGCAATCCGAAGGTTGGGCAACACGTTACTTTCCCTAGGAAAGTAATTAATTGAACTGAGCATTTGTGGAAGTGAATATTTGCTGTATATGGTTCGATGAATGAAGGTTCACGGGCATGAACCACATATATATGTGTGTGTATGTATATATATATATATATATATATATATATATATATATATATATATATATATATATATAGTGAACATTAGGATACAGACAGAGGATACCACAGAATTGCAATTAGTGATCCTCCAGGTATACCAACTTTAATGTTTCAATAAAGTTGTCTTAATATTTATGCTTATAATACCTCTATCCCCTGAAATCTGTGTGTCTAGGAACATCTGACATTGAGGTACAATGACCACCTGCATGCACATGGGATGATCATTCATTTTTTTTGTCCTTAGTTTTTGATATATATATATATATATATATATATATATATATATATATATATATATATATATATATATATATATATATATATATATATATATATATATATATATATATATACATTTGTATCTCTCTCTCTCTCTCTCTCTGTATATATATATATATATATATATATATATATATATATATATATGTGTATGCATATATATATATATATATATATATATATATATATATATATATATATATATACATACATATATATATATTAGATATAGATTTTGTGTGTGTGTGTGTATATATATAAAACTCACCTAACCCACCCTAACCCTCACGTCCACACAATCGCACACTTACCTGAACCCAACCTGTAACTTTCCACCACAGCGCTGAAAATACTGAAGCAACAGAAACGGACAACCGAATTCTTTCCCTAGGAAAAAATTTGGTATTCTGTTTCTTCAATATTTTCAGCGTTCGCTGAAAACGAATCGATGTTAGAACACTCAAAATTTTGAACATTCGGTGTTCTAATATAGACTCACATTTTACTTGTATAAGCTCACAGGGTTGAGAAATCATCACACACTGATTTATGAATAAACTTATTTTTTGGCTTCATCGTTTGCATGGGAGTTGGCATTTCTCATTTGGGCCCTTCAGCAATACCCTTCACTGAATGGCAGTTCACTTCCTATGGCAAAACCTCAGAATTTAATTTGGCATGTGCAAAGACTCAGCCATCATTCTTGCAAATGACACTGGAGGTGTTGCACCTTTAGCACTTTGGACAGTACTGAATGCAGAAAATGTATCTGTTATGTAACTTTTTCATTGGTTTAACATGTTAATGAATTCTGTTCTGAATAACAGCACAAACAGTGTAGGGTATGAATCTACCTTAGGAATAGTTTACCTTTATGGATTATAATACTTGTGCATTTTGTTTTCTGTACTTGAAGTTGAACTATACATGCAGTTTAAAAGGTGACTGATTTTATCACAGTTATATATAATGCTTGCTAAACAACGGAAATGTCATCTGTTTCACCTGTAGTATGCATATCACTGATTATACTAAAGGCACACTCCTATGTGCACGCTATGACAAATAATACATATGCAAATGTTTGAGTCAGTAAATTTAGCAAAATAATGACTTTTGGAAATATGAAGAGCACAACAACATGATTTTCAAAATATATATGACCATGAAATACATTTTTGTTATCCCAAGTGTAAATTGTGCTGATATATAGGTTCATAGGTAGGTACTAGGCTATCGGCCCGAGGGCCTATATAAGCCTAGCCAGAAATGTATCCTGGCTTTCGCCATCCAAGAAAATTATTTTCCTGTGCCTCTGTTGAGCAGAGCCACAGAAGTGATCCCTGGGGTAAATTTCCTATTTCCCATCCAATCATCAAGATTTTTCTTGAAGAGTGCTAATGAGGAGCTCTGTTTGACATAGATAGGTAGTCTGTTCCATTGTATGGGAAGTCTCTGGGACAGGAGTCTATCCCTCCAGCATGTTCTGTTTATTGTGGTGACAAGGTTTAGGCCCCTAGAGCGTGTAGCTTGGAGGGATTGGGATTTCTTTAAGTGGAGCATGTCCATCAGCTCTGGGTTTGACATAGCTTTGTATGTTAGGCAGAGATCGCCTCTGAGTAGGCGATATGCAACGGAGTAAAGCTGGAGTTTTTTGAGACGGTCAGCGTACGGCATCTGTTTGAGGCCAGTAATCCTCTTTGTGAGTATCTCTGTGGCCTTTCCAGTTGTTGTTGATGTCTTGTGAGGTACATACCAAAAGGGGTGTTGTACTCTATAATGGGTCTAATGAGTGATGAGTAGAGGGGAACAATGACCTCTTTTTTTCTGGATGAGAAACCTTTTGTGATGAGGTGAGCCACGTAGAATGATTTCCTGGCCACGGTGGCAATGTGATTACCAAAGGAGAGACTACTGTCCACCTGTGTCCCAAGGTCTCTTATCACATTTTTGGTGTTAAGTAGACTACCAGCTATGTGGTAGTTCATGGGTACAGAGTTTTTACCAAAGGGGATGACAATACACTTTTTGGCATTGAGCTTCAGGCCATGGCTTTAACACCAGGCATCTATCTCAGTGAGGCCCTTTTGTAGTATGTCCCCATCATTAGTAGTTTTGATTATGGCTCCTAGTTTGCAGTCTTCTGCAAACTTTGTTAGCTTCTGTGTTAGTCTGTACTTCAGAGAAGTAGATACCAAACAGGAGAGGACCCAGGACTGAACCCTGTGGTATTCTACTTGTCACTGGTCTGAAGTCGGATTTGGAGTCTGCTACTTTCACAGTGTGGGTTCTGTCCGTGAGCCAGTTGGCAACCCATCTTGTGACTGTGCTGTTGAGAACATCACCTCCTGTAAAATCTGTGTGGCCCCTTCCTGAATATGTGTTATAGCATAAATGCTCACCTCATATGCAAGAGCATGTCTTCCATAACAAAAGAGGTTATAACCCTCCTGTACTCTTCCCTCATCAGGCCAGTAATAGAGTACAATGCTCCCTTTCATATGTACCTAAACAGACACCTGCAGCAAATGGAGAGACCTTACAGATTCCTTACAAAGAAAGCTCAGGGTCTTCAGCACATGTCTTATGTGGGCAGACCGAAATCACTGTCACTATACTCTGTATCATATAGACTACTCAGAGGTGACCTGTGCCTTGCATACAGAACAACCTCTGATCCTGCCTTAATGGAAATGCTGCACATTCGTAAGTCAAATGGTACACTATTCACTCGCTCTAGGGACCTTAACCCAGCATGTGACATCAACAGGACTTGCTGGAGAGACAGATATGTCTCCCAGAGGTTGCCTCTCCTCTGGAATAAACTTCCAGTACAGGTTAAACAGAGCCCTTCATTAACCCTTTTTAAGCATAACTGGATGATTGGCTGGGAAACCACAAATTCACTCCAGGGGTTTCACCTGTGTCTGTCTTGGATAGGGGCAGTCAGTGCTGATTTAGATTTGCTTATAACATAGACCATATCTCTAGACCTTTAAGAGAAGAAGAGTTGAACTTGGCTAGGCTTCTAAGGGCCCTAGGGCCATTAGCCTAGTAACCTGCTATGAACCTTTCAACCTATGATGTCAGTGAAACAACAGGTCATCACATCAAGTGAACAATTCTTAAATTATTTCTTGCTGTGCATGGCAGTTGTCACTATACATGAATGATGTTGTAAACTGGCACTTCACATCCTATGCAAAAATTAAGAAAATAATCACTTTTAGACTTTGGCATCAAGTGTGCAATAAGCTTGCCTTGACATGCATCAGCACTGTATATATTGAGAAAAACATCTCAATGAAAACTTTTTCACAGCTACACATATTTGCTTCAAAATATTCATCGAGAAAAGGAACACCTCAAAGTGCAACAGTTATAGAGTTGTCAGAAATAGGTCTTTATCCAGTCATATTTAAAATTGCACACCTCAACTTATGCTTTTACAATGTCAGTTCTGCTGTGACATCAACAGTTTTTGCACAGCATTCTAAAGTTCATGTTCCTTTTTGCCATGGGTTTGATTCCAAGGTGCTATCACTAACAGTTATTAACTTTTTATGTGTCAGCAACGCATTGTGTAGTAAAATAACATTTACACAAAGACAACATTGAATGACAACATAATATACATTTTCATGTCATATTTGTTTGTGGCAATGTTCACATTATGAATGCTATCAACAATCCAGAGCACATTTCCAGAAGTGGCAATATATCGTTTGAAGTGTAACAGAGATAACGAACATTAATCAGCATTTGCTGGAATCACTGTGAAGCATTTCTACATACTCAGCACGTTTCTCACTTAAAGTGGAAATTGAAGAAATAATACATACATTTTACTCTAATTCATTTCTAAGCTTTCTGATGTGCAAATTTCATTAACATTTTATTAATTTCAGACAGACATTTTATGAGTTGTAATGCATAAAACAGATGTCTAATAGTCACACTGTTTGCATAATGTGTGTAATATTGAGGAGATAAGGCTTTACTTTAACACACATGTATGACTTCACATTCATATATAGATGTAACAGATCTAAATAATTATGTGAGAATATGTATGACTTGAGATATGCTACACTTACATTTATTTATCATTTATTGACATTTGATTACCAGGAAAGTCCGACTGGGTAGGAGCACATTTTCAGAGTAGGCCTGGGGAGAAAAGCTCCGAAGTATTACAAAATATTTTAAGAACAATAATTTTATAGTCTTTAACAATAATACAAAAAACAACTACAGTTTAAATAATTATACCAAAATTGACATAGTCTGAAAACATTGGTTAGGAATTGATACAAGTTATATGACAATGATTTAATAGTTAGAGAAATTTTAGCCAGTTCGTAGAAAAATTAAAGGTAAGTTAGTAAAATATAAACAGGGCTTACAATACGAAGTGAGAGGAAAAGCAGGCTTATGCTATATTTAGAGAGAAAGCCAGGAGAGATAAACTGATAGAAGTAAGGAAGTGAATAAAGAAGGGAGACTAAGGAGATGTAAGGTATGAACAGATGTTTGTTCATATTTAGGGGTATAATTTATCCTGGTTTTGAGCAAGAACAGTACTAGCTTTTAGCTAGGAAGTCTTTCAGAATTGTTTTGAAGGATGGAAGGAAGAGCAGTGACCTGATGGATACAGATAAGAAGTTCCAAGTTTCAGGCCTTAGCATCATCATATGAGTACAGACAATGCCCAGCAGATATGATAGGTTTGTGGGCAGACGGGAGTTTTTGGTCATTGGATCATAACGACGAACTGGAAACATAGTTGTACAGATTTTTATTTAGTGCTGGACAAGCAGATTGATTCTGCATAATTTAGTAGGTGGTAAAAAGCTGTGCATATGTTAGTTGATGAGGTAGCTCTAACCAATTTAGGCTTTATAGTGCTATACCGTGATGTGTTCTGAAAGGGGTATTTGCAGCAGATTTAGAAACTTTGTTATAGCATTGTTCATTTTTTAATTTTTGCTGTGCCTGAAGGTTGTTGATGTTGGGAGCACTATAAAAAGACTGTGCGGAGGAGATAAGTAGTGACAAGTGTAGTTTTAGTTAATTTGGTGAGGAAGTTTTTGTCTCTGTTAGGCATTCCTATTTTGATGAGTTTTTTAATTTTGTATATGCAGGTCAAATGTAATATTATCTTCCACTATCATCCTTAATAACTTGTTATGAGAAGTGATTTAAATGGTTGTATTATCAAGACAGAGGACTTTAATTTTTTTCATGGAAAAGGGATTTGGGAAAAAAAACAGTAGTTTTTCTTTTCTTTTTAGGTTTAAGCATAAATTATGCTGTAAGTACTTTCAATAGCATCTTCATGAATACTCTAAACTCCTTAGCTCCCTCTAGGAAGATCAGAGTAAAATCAAACCATGCTCCCTGGCTCTCCAAAGAGACTAGGTCCCTTATGAAACAAAGAGATCATGCTTGGAAAACCTGGACTAAAACTAAACACCACCTTTTCTTTAAAAATACAGGCAACTGAGGAACCTTGCAAAAAAACTAATGACAAAAAGTTATACTATAGCTCTGCTCAGCTTGACAACAAATCCAATCCTCGAAAATTTTGGTCAACTCTCAACAACATCCTCTACCCTGGAAAGCCCTCTAATCCCTCTCCGTACCCTAACTCTTCCTCTCATGAAACAGCTACCCTCCTGAATAAACACTTTATCTCTTCCATCCAAAATCTGGTAACCTCTAAGCCAAACTCTACTTTGACACCCACCTCTCCAAGTCCCACTAACACAACTTTTTCTTTTGAGCCAGTTCCCATTACTTACATCAAATCTCTACTACTCAAGCTAAAACCTTGCTCTCCTTCCACTGACAATCTATCTCCTACATTCCTCAAACTTGCTGCTGACTCAATTGCCTATCCTGTATCTATACTAATTAATCGATCTATTCTGGAATCAACTGTCCCCACCCTTTGGAAATCTTTCTTCACTATCCCTCTTTATAAAGGTGGAAACTCCACTGACCCATCAAACTACCGACCCATTGCCATTCTGTCCCCCTCTCTAAGACATTAGAAAAATGTATTCACTCACAGCTTCTCAATCACCTCCTCATACACCACTTACTTAACCCTACACAACATGGATTTCGTCCTCACCACAGCACCACCACTGCCCTCCTCTCCTTCACTCATATCATTGCAGAGGCCCTAGACAACAATAAACTCATTTCCTGTCTCTTCCTAGATCTCTCCAAAGCCTTTGATACTGTCTCTCATCCTCTACTACTATCCAAACTCGCAAATCTCCACCTATCCCCCTTCACACTTGCCTGGTTTAATAGATACCTATCTGGCAGGTATTAATCTGTCAAATGGCTCTCATCCTCCTCACCTTTCCTTCCCATCTCCACTGGTGTTCCCTAAGGCTCCATCTTGGGACCCCTTTTGTTTAATCTTCACCAATGATCTTTACACCTCATACAAAGAATCCTCCCTTATTCAGTATGCCGGCGACTCCACACTTATATCCATCTCAAATAACATTCCTGAACTGCACTCCCTGACCCAACAGGCCCTACTATCCACTGAACAATGACTCTCTCACAACTTATTGATCCTAAATCCCAAAAAGACCAAACTCCTACTATTCCTTCCCCGTTCTCTTCCTAATCACAAAACCTCCTTTTTTATTACATCTTCTAACAATACAAATATCCAACCTGACACCCACACAAAACTCCTAGGGGTCATTATCGATGACGAACTCAAGTTAAGCCTACACATACTCCAATGTATAAAAAAAAACAAACCAGAAACTAGGTCTGCTATATCGGAACAAAAAATTCCTAACCCCTGAATCTAGACTTACCCTGGACCAGGCACTCCTCCTCCCCCCCACCCTCTTATACGCCGCTCCAGTTCTTACCAATATCCAGGCCTCCACTCTAAACAAACTACAACAGACTCACCATAAAATAGCCAGATTCATTACTAACTCCCCATACAACTCACACCACTGCATTTCTTTAAACTCTCTTCAATGGCTTGAACTTCCCCAGTTTCTGCTATCTTATCAATTTCATATGCTACACACTATTCTTTATAAACCATCCTTCTGTCCATCTCTGTCTTCCTTAGTCTCGATCTACATCCCATCCCGGACCCTCCGTACTTCTAACCAACAATTACGTGATATCTACCACCCAAAAAGGTCAGTAGGCAAACTACTCTACAAACATTCCCTTGCCCATGCTTGGAACAAACTTCCCCTTGACTTACATTCAATCTCCCACACCTCACACTTTAAAAATGAACTAAAGCTTATTTTCTCAATTCCAGAACCTGTCCTTGCCATGACCCTACTTAGTCTTCCTTCCCTTTATGTACCCTCAAAAGGACCATACTTAGTACCTCATTACACCTCTCTCTCCAATGTGTCTACTATGCATTTGCACAATTTTATACAAACAAAAAATGTTTATTGTTGACCTATTGAACTATATCAATGTAAAAGTGTTACTTAACTTCTTTTTAATGCAACTTTAACTTTATGCATGTAACCCAACATATGTGAATCATTTTGCTATAACTGCTATTTTATCAATATTGTTTAAAATTGTACTTGTTTTAAAATGTATTACTGGAGCTTTTCTCCTCGGGTCTCCACTGAAAATGGGCCACAAGCCCAGTTGGACAAACCTGGTTAACAAATGTCAATAAATAAATTAATAAATAAATTGTGAATTACAAAGCCATATTTCATTTGCTGTTAAAGCTTTCCGAGTAATTTTTTGTAGGTGTGCCATGTTATCAGACATGTAAATGAGTGTGGAGTCATCTGTGTACTGTATTAGGGAGCCTTTTGTGTGGATGTGGAGAGGGTGTTGTTCAGAATGTTAAAGATGGGGGAACCAAGGACAGAGTCGTGTGGTACACTGGTTGGAGGTATGGAGAGAGGATAGAGTGCCATTTTACTGACTGATACCTATTGGATAGGTAGCTTTTGAACCATAGAAGGGTACACTGAGAGAGAGAGAGAGAGAGAGAGAGAGAGACGTAATTTGGAAATTTGAAGTAGAAATTTGCTGTAATAAACTGTGTTGAATGCTTTGACAAGTCTATAGATAAGGAAGAGACTAGTTTGTCATTATCTTTAGCTTTATTGAAAATATTTATACAGGTTAGAAGTACAATGTTAATACTATGGAAAGGATGGAAGCCATGTTGTGTGGGGATTAGGATTTCTTCCTGCAGGAGATAGTTTATCAATTGTTTTTGAATACATTTTTCAAGTATTTTGGAGAGGGAAGATAAGATTGCTGCAGGTCTAAAGTTGGTGATGTCTTGATGTGTGTTGAATTTCCTCTTTTGTGCAGAGAGATAATGTGTGATTTTTTCATAGCGAGTAAGAGAATGTGGGATTCCTGGACTGACCTATTTATAAGGACTGAAACATGGTAGGCAATACTATCAGCTGCTATTTTAAGGCAATCACTTGGAAGGTCATCTGCTGTGGTAGAGCATGATTTGTTTGTTTAAGATTAGTTTTATATAAGATATGGGCACAGATTTGAAGGTGAAAGTGGATGTGGTGATATGTGACTCTTGGGCAGGGCTTGGATTAGATGCTGGGGAATCCTTGGTTACAGATGGTATACTCGCATACCTCTCAAATGCCCAGATTTTCACAGAATGCCCAGACTTTTCTTCATATTTTGGTCTATTCCTCATAGAATTTGTGGTTTTCTGGGAAATCACTAAAGACTGAAGTTGCTAAATAATGGCATACATTTGAGTTTCAGAATTCACTTCGTTGAGCAAATACATGCTGACACAAATCCTATTATTCTAGCAACTTTCTGTGTTTATAAAAGCAATATTTAAAATGTGTCCCTACTTTTTGTGCTTTCCCCTCGTTATTTTAGACTTTGTTCATATTTTGTGAGCTAAAAGGTTGATAGGTATGGCTATACTATCTATGAAATAAGAGTTGAATTATATTGCAGTTTTGAGTGGAGTTATTGGGAAAGGGGTTAAGGTTGAATTTATGGCCGTGATGCAAGATTTCTTTAATGGCTGTCCAGAATATTTTAGCATTGTGTTTACTAGCATTCTGAAAGTTATTATAGTATAGTTCTTTGTTGTCATTAACTTGCTTTTTAGTGCAATTTTGAAGCATTCTGAAGTTTTGAAGATACTGAGATGTTTTATATCTTTGCCATTCTTTGTATGCTTTTTCTCTATCCTGCATTAGCATTCTAGTTTCTGTGGACAGCCAAATTGCATTATTTCTTTTTAGTCTCTTCCTTCTAGGAAGTGCAAAGCTATTTAGGATATTCAGGAAAGTTGTACTGAATTCATTTGCAGAATTATCTAAGGGAAGGATTTTTAGAAACTTCCAGTCACTAGGATGATAGGTCAGGTCATATTATAACAGAGAGTAATCAGTTTATAGCCAATAAAACAATTAACAAGAGAGGTACAAATTACAATAGGCTTCCTTACATTTTCCTGAATGCAGAAATCTGTCAGCCAGGAAGACTTAGTAACTGGCATATACAGTGTAATCTACTCTTCAAGAGAGAGGACAGTAGCCAACTTAGTAAGTAGTCCTTAGAGTGCAAGAAGTACTCTTTCGAGGGAGGTGGTCCAAATTTATGATACCTTTGATATTTTTATATGTTGTCTCGCCCCTGCCTAGTACCTCTTTTTTTATTTAATGATTATAGGTTCATAGGTTCATAGGTTTATACTAGGCTATCTGCCCTAAGGCATTTATAAGCCTAGCCCAAATTTTTGTGGCTTACGCCACCCCTTATATGAAAAAATACTGTGCCCATTAGTTGCCCATTATCTGGCCTATAATTCCTGCTACAACATGATCACCAGCATTAAGTAGCTACACTGGCCATGGGGGCACAGACCTCCATCACCAGCATTAAGTAGCACACTGGCCATGGGGAACCAGACCTCACATCACCAGCATTAAGTAGCTACACTGGCCATGGGGGCCCAGACCTCCATTACCAGCATTAAGTAGCTACACTGGCCACAGAGGCCCAGACCACCATCACTGGCATTAAGTAGCTACACTGGCCACGGGGGCCCAGATCTCCATCTTTTCATAGATGACTATGGTAGGAGCACCGCAAGCAGCATGGGCACCCAGCAGTTCTGGGTCACAACCTGGCAGCATTGCCTCCACAACTGTTACACTACCTGTCCCACCTGTTTAAGGTAGCTCTGCCTCAGACGCTGGTGTGGTGGTACTCAGTGGGAGTACTGTCAGTAAAGGTGGCAACTATGACACCCGACATGAGCTGACAGGATTGGTGAAGAGCATTATGAAGTGGGGCCTCATTGCCCACAATGGCCAGATGGAATGAATCCTGCATCTAATAGTCTGCTTGCTTCCCCATTTTATTTTATTTAACATTTGTTTATCGGGAAAGTCCAACTTGGACAGAGGCCATTTTCAGTGAGACCCAGAGAGAAATGCTCCAGTCGCATAACTTTGGAATGTCAAAGGAAATCAGAGCACCCAGAGGAAACCCATGTGAATGCAATGAGGACATGTAGACTTTGCATAGAAGGCACTCCAGCCAAAAATTGAACCAGAGAACTTCTTGCTGTGAGGTGACAATGCTAACTGCTGTCCCACTGTGCCTCCCATCCTGCACTCCCCCAAGGTGTCTGGGAGAGGAGACAGTGATGACAGTTCAGTGGGTGAGGAGTAGATTCTCATTGTATTCATGCTGGCTGGGGATGGACCTCAGAAGTCCCATATCTATCCCCAATGTTACTACCCCCAAACTCTTGTGCCCATCATCATCCCTGCCTGTCGTGTATGTCCTAAATGTTTGCACCCTCTACCTAACCTACTCTAAACACCTAGTCCTCTTATTCCTACCTACCCTAACATTCATCTATCTCCAAAAAATAAAAATAAAATACAATAAAAGTGCACCTGTCCCACAAGAAAATTATGCTGCATGCATAGCTGTCCACTTTGTGTGTGTGTGTGTGTGTGTGTGTGTGTGTGTGTGTGTGTGTGTGTGTGTGTGTGTGTGTGTATGACACACTTAATGTGGTTCAGTTGTCACACACCCTTTGCATTGTGACTGCCCAAATATCTCATATTATTTGCAGAAATACAGTATTAACTTATGAAGAAGTGGATAGCATTGGTGCTCTCACACAACCATCCTGCACTTTCCTTAACTCCCCTCATTGTTTTACCCTCTCCTTGCTCCCTATTTTAACCACTGTCCTATCATTCTCATTTCACACTTTTACTCTGGTTAAAAAAATAGATTCATATACCATACAGATGGCCAGAAATGGCCCATAAAGCAAATTTTCTATTTCTGTCCTCAGTGTTTACAAGATGCTTGGCACTGCACATCAGTGTTTGCTGACTTTAAATGAGACTTCACACCCTAAGGCAAAAATTGATGAATTTGCCTTTGTGTGCATTCATTTGATGCTCCTCACACAACTGTGCTTAGCCCCACTGAGTGACAGAAAGCTATACTGTTAGCAATATGAGGAGACAGTCATTATTATATGTATAGCACGCTCCAGGGTTTAATTTACAACAGATGACAAGTTTCAGTTCTCATTACTGTTAGTAAGTGTAATACACATAGTCCCTTGCTTTATATATTTCTCATTGTCCCTTCAACTGTGTGTGTTTTTTTTTTTTTTTGCCACATGAAGCATGATTTCCACTTTGGTGTTCTCAGATAATGTCCAGGTGTTGAAAATGTTGATTAAGACCAGCAGGGGTTTGAATCTAGCATTATGTACAATATTATTTAAAGTTTTCTTTCATATAACATTTTACCTGCTGAAGTATTGCCTGCATATGTTACTCCTCCACCACTATCCTGCTTATTTCTTAATTCATCTGCTGTTATCCTACCCCTGCTTGCTCCCTGTTTTGAACAGTGTGACAGAAGCTTTATTCATGACAAGCAAAATACTAACACAACACAAATATGGACATAAATGCCTAAGAGACAGAAATGTTTATATGGCAGTACTCTTCATTTGTGTAACGCTTGGCATCGAGCATTAAAGATCATTACTACTTCTTGTTTTAAGTTAAAAAATAAAATAAAAAATGACTATGCATGTGCTAATACCTAGCCATCATAAAAGAGTACCAAGGGTAAGCCCATAAGATATCACTTTAGCTCTTAGTTCTAAGAGAATGCTTCCAGTCCCCTCCAAGCAGGAGGAATAAAATGCCTTGCAGATGTTTTTTTTTTAAGTTTTTTAAGAAGTTTATTCAAACCAGTTAAGTGAGCTGATGGAGAAGCATTCTTTTTCTGTTGTTATACCAGTTACAGTTCTGTTATTTAAAGGCATTCTGAGACTCTAAAGGGAGGTTCCAAGGGTGCTGAGTGGTGGAAAAGGAATAGGTAGGGAAATAAATGGACCAGTCCCAAGCTTGGGAGAGGAGCTCCTTATCTGAATATTCCAAACAGCCCGAGGAGGTCTTCCCAATTCAGCCTGCCATGAATACTCCCATTAAATTTATAATTCATTACTTACCAAATGAGGTATAAAACAATTATATTTACTAAACTTCACATTATGTTATGAAGCAGGAAGACAGTACAAATAATAAGTTATGCTTTCCTGTGGCATCAGTGGTTGATATCCAGTCTATGGAATATGCATTCAGATAAACAGGTGTTTGTGTCTGGCAAGGTGTAAACAATGAGTGTGTAAGAGAATACTAGCAGGCAAAAGAACCATAGGTAACCAGTGGTGAGACAGTTATAGTCATTTGTCATTTTGTGGCAAAAACATCTGGGAATTCGCTTCTGGCAGCATGACTGTGCTGACAGCTGCACTATAGAGGTAATGGCTGATGTGCAGAGAATACCAACATTGTTATAGCTCAGAGTACACTCGTTGTATGTAAACTCTAGGACTTTCCTCAGTTCATTTACTACCTTATTGTACTGCTGTACTGTGTCTATGAGGAATGTTGGATGTTGTGATCCAGGAATTATGATGATGGGTTGCACAATGCTCAGTTCAGTACACATTTTTATTTCCATGAAAGTAAAAGCCTTCAATTGTGTACTTTGTGATATTGTATTAACTGTGTATGTACGGCATCAACTGGTAATAGATAATATAATGATAAATATACCAACGCCAACATCGCACTACAGTGGGGAAGAGGGCAAATCCCCGATGATGGCTGACTGGTTGTTTTCCCAGCAAAACATTTTGTTTAAATGAACGTTTGCTATTTAGTGTCTTCACTTATTAGTGTTCTACTAATAAGCATTTGCTAAATAGTGTGTTTGATGATATGGTATAGACCCTTGCTTCACATGTATGGAGAACCTGTTACAGAGCATGGAAATCCACTGAGACAGATATCTGTCTTGCCAATGTGTCTTATTTACATCCCAAGCAAAACTGAAATCCTCAGATCTAGTGTTTCTTATGCTGTTCATTTTGTAGATTTGCAAGAGGTTCATCAGAGCTAGATCTAAGGATGCCTTGTATACCAGCCATAGATTGCTTGTTAGTAACCTGTAGGAGACAGTGTATAGAGACAGGACTTTAAGGCAATCCATATAAGGCAATGTGATTATACCCTGGATTCTTCTGGTAAGAAATCTTTGTGGGCATTCCAACAATTGCATATATTTGGTCAGGTACATGCTGAAGGGGGCATTATACTCAATGATGGATCTGATAAGGGCAGAATAAAGTGGCACTATGGCTTCCTTGGATCTGGATGCTATGGCCTTACTTATAAGTTGGGAGACATAGAATGATTTTCTTACAAACTTGGCCATACTTTGGTCTAAGGCCAGATTACTGTCTACGTATGTTCCTAGATCCCTGAGTACTGTCAACTTTTAGGGGTGTTTTTTCGATGGAATAATTAGCCTGGGTGGCAGTTTTCCCAAAATACATTATAATGCATTTTTAGCCTGGGTGGCAGTTTTCCAAAAGCCACTATAATGCATTTTTTGGTGGTGAGTTTTAGTATGTTGCTTTGGCACCAGTCATTTGTCCGTCTTAGACTCTCTTGTAAGATGTTTGTGTCATTGTGGAACTCTATGATACCTTCCAATTTGCAGTCATCTGTGACTTGGTCAGCCAAAAGCCCTAGACATTAGTCTTTACCTCTAAAAAGTAGATGCTAAATAGGAGCAATTCCAGCATGGAGCAATGAGGTACCCTGCTAGTGACCGGTTTCTTAGTGGAGGTGGTGTCACCAATCCTGACTTCCTGGGTCCTGTCTATGAGCCAGCTGGCAATCAAGTGCCCAGTTCTGTGAATCTGTAACTATACTTGAGTGGTGTATTGTACTTAATGCCTTAACCAGGTACAGTTAGGTGGTATGCACTGTTTCCCCCTCATCTATTGCCTTGATCACCTTCTCAAAGAAGTCCAGCAGGTTTAGTTGGCATGATCTTCCTTTGATAAAGCCAAACTGGGTTGGGTCCAGCATCTGAAGGTTGCCTAGTTCTTTGTTGATCATTTCAATGATAATTAATATCATGGCTTTGTATGCTAGACTAGTGAGACTAATAGGTCTGTAGTTTCCAGGGTCAAATGGTCCACTCTTGTGAAGTGGGATAACTGTTATTGTCCTCTTTTTTCATGGTACAAAGCATGTTTTGAGGCTATAGTTGAAAAGTTACTCAAGTGGCTCTGATAGGCCATGTTTCCAGCTATTCAGAAAGCTTCCTAGGATATTGTTGGGACCACCGAGGCTGTGTTTTTGGCCTTACTGAGCACCGCCAGGACCTGCGCCTTATTAATGGTAGGGATTGTGTGTGTGCGTTAGTATATATTCCATGGAGGAAGGTGGGGGTGGAGTGGGGGGGTGAAGGTTGAATTTGTCAGCCAGCAAATTTGCTATGTTGAGTGAAGAGGCACCATCAACCACCAGTTCAGCTGCCTTTGAGGTTTCAGATATAGCTGCTGAAGGCCTTGTGGTTATCTTTATCCTGTGAGGCTATCTTAGCCTTATAATTGGCCTTGTTAAACTTAATTATGCCTCTTAGTTTCTGGTTTAGTTTAATTAGAGATCTCTTAACATCATGGGAGTTGATCTTTCTGATTTTAGCCATAACTTTTTTCCTTTTGTTATGTGCCCTATTAAGGTTAGGATTTCACTGGTGTTGTTTGTTTTCAGAATTTGTTTTTTGGCTTACTTCTAGTAGGTACAGCAGCCTCTACACAGCTATTTACATGACTGCTTAAGGTCTCTGTGAAAAATTCCGCATAGGGTGTTGTGAACTCAGGGTTGGGAGTGCACTGAATTTTGGCAGACTATCACTTAATATGGTGTAATATGCTTTGGAATAATTCCTAACTGTTACAGGAGTTTGTTGGAGTTACAGAGTTGATTTTTATTTTTAAGGAAACAGTTTTGCAGTACAACCTCACCAGTGTGGAAGTGACATTGGGGGGTCAGCTCTCTCCCATATTGGTGAGTGCCAGGTCCAGTATGTTTGTACCTCTGGTGGGTGTGAACACTGTCTGGACAAGGGTATTTGTGTTAATAAGGTCCAGGAATTGTTGTTCCTGCAAGTATGTGGCAGTGTATGTTTCCCAGTCTATACAGGGGTAGTTAAAGTCTTCCATGAATAGGGTATGTGGTTTAATGGTGAGTGTCTCCAGCATGTCTAGGTATGAGCTGTGGGACCCTTGTTCAACACCGGAAGTATACCCCTCACTGGTGAGATCAGATCACAAACTAATCTCGCTGGAGGTCCTCATCCCACCCCCACCTGAAATAAAAAAGACCACAGTAAAGAACTTCTCAAAAGCCGACTTCACACTTCTAAAGACTAGTGTGGTCTCCTTTAAGGCCCCGAGCCGGTGGAAAACAGTACTCAAGCCACTGAATCACTTACAAACACCTTCTACCAGCACCTGCAGGACTGCATGGATAAGGCAATCCCAAACAAAACAAAGACTCTTAGTACCAAAGGCAAGCGTCCAGTCTGGTGGACCCCAGCCATAATCAAACTCTACAATAAGAGGAGGAAGCTACTACAAGATAGAGCAAAATCCTTAAAAGGTAAGACACCCTTGATCACTATAAGTAAAAAACTAAGAGCTCTCATAAAATCATCCAAAGCAAATTTCGAGAGAAAAATAGCTAAAGACTCAAAAGACAATCATAAGGCCTTCTTTAGCTATGTTAGAAACCTAGGAGGAAAGTCCCAGATATGCTCAGAACTAGTTCAAAATGATGTGAAGATTACTGATCCTACAGACATTGCCAACATACTGGCTGACAGGTTCAGTGCAAACTCCTCTCCCCCAAAAAAGGAGATATCTATACCAAACAATAGGAGCCCCCCAAACATCTGCAGCGCCCAAGAGAGAACTGCTCTCTCCAAATCAAAAACACAGCATCCATGGGACCTGATGGTGTCCCCGGCTGTGTGCTCCACGAACTCAATGAGGAATTAAACCCACAGCTAGGACAGCTGTTTAATCAAAGTCTTACCTCTGGATACGCACCCAGGAGTGGCGCACAGGAACTATGGACCTACTTCACAAAGGCGGTGCCTCCACCGACCCTGGAAATTACCGCCCATTAGCTTGACAAGCCTTATCTGCAAAGCCATGGAGAGGATCATAATGGACCTCATAAATAAAGACATAGGAATTTGCAGACTTTGGATCCAACCCAGTTTGGCTTTGTCAAAGGCAGATCATGCCTTTTAAACTTGGTTGACTTCTTGAAACAGTCACCAAAGCCATTGATGAGGGAAAGGCAGTCCATACAGCCTACCTTGATCTGGCTAAGGCCTTCGATACAATACCCCACTCGGGTATCATTGAAAAACTCATCAGCTTAAATGTTAACCCATACATCACAAGATGGGTTGCAAACTGGCTGAGTGACAGAACCCACAGGGTCAGAGTTGCTGGCGCCATGTCAGACTCAAAGCCTGTCACAAGTGGTGTCCCACAGGGCTCAGTCCTGGGCCCACTCTTGTTTGGCATCTACTTTTCCAAGTACAAGCAAACACAGGAGGGTTATGGCTGACAAAGTTTGCAGATGACTGCAAACTGGGCGCCATAGTAGAAAACACATCTGACACAGATATCCTTCAGAAGGGTCTCACAGAAACAGATAACTGGTGCCAGAGCCACGGCCTGAAGTTAAATGCCAAAATGCATAGTCATACCCTTTGGGAAAAACAAGGTTACCCCTAGCTACCAAATAGGTGGCAATCCACTGAGCACAGTAGAAGTTATCAGGGACCTGGGGACCCAGGTTGATAGTAGTCTGTCATTCGACACCCATGTAGCTAAAGTAGTTAGGAAGACCTTCTACATTGCCCACCTTATCATGAAGGGATTCTCATCTAGATCAAGGGAGGTCATAGTCTCCCTTTACTCATCACTCATCAGACCAATGATTGAGTACAGTGCCCCATTCGGGATGTATCTGACCCGACACTTGCAGCAGCTGGAGAGGCCACAAAAGTTCCTCACCAAAAGAATAAAGGGTCTCAAAAATCTGTCCTATGCTGCCCGACTGAAAGAACTCCAGCTCTATTCAGTCGCCACCGCTTGCTCAGAGGTGACCTTTGCCTAACATACAAGGCCATGTCAAACCCAGATTTGATGAATATGCTTCACCTCAAAAAATCTAGATCCATCAGAGCCACAAGGGCGGGAGACTTAAACCTCGACACGGCTATTAATAGGACGTGCTGGAGGGATAGATTCATCACCCAAAGACTCCCTATGCTGTGGAACAAAATCCCAGTACATGTGAGGCAGAGCACCTCGCTGGCCTTGTTCAAGAGAAATCTTGACCAATGGATGGGAGATCGCAGATATACCCCAGGGATTACCTCAGTGTCACTGCTCGACAGAGGCACAGCAAAATAATGGGTATAGTTCCCCATACTAAAGGGGTGGCGTAAGCCACAAAATGATGGGCTAGGCTTGTAAATGCCCTCGGGCAGATAGCCTAGTATGAACCTATGAACCTATGAACCTATGATTCTAGGGACATACAGGGTGCCCTATAGCTAGCTAGGCTATGGTATGGGACACTGTCTATGATCATTTGCACATGGATAAATTCCAGAACATCATTCTGTTTAACCAACATAGATATATATATTTATGCTTGTTGTGAATGTAGATTGAGACTACTTCAATTTTTTTCCCAGTCTGTGCAGCTGATGGCCAGATGTGTGGAAGGTACTGAAGCCTTACACTGCTGGAGTACTTTCTGTTAATTTAACCCATGTCTTGGTAACAGCACAGATGCTTACATTCTTCAGAGTGAGGAGACCTTGTAGGGTGAGGAGTTTCTTGTTTAGGCTGCTAATACTGAGCAGTAACACCTTTGGGTTTCTTTGGGTTTAATTTACTATGTTAGTAGGTTTGTTAATGTAGCATTTCCTGAAAATGCTCTAAGGGGTGGATAAAGTTTTAGCCAATATTCTAAACCTAGGGGAGACAGGTGCAGACCATACTTGGCAAAGCAACATGGTCTGTTAACCATGTCCTGCCATGCTAACAAACATTAAATTCCCTGGAAAGACATCAGAAACTAAGTCAATTGTTGAAGTCAAAGATGATTATCTTTTGTTCATATTGTGCCATCATTCTCAGTGAAAATAGAATTTTGCTCAATGCAAGGCACATTCTTGCCTGAGACACATATTCAGGGAGATTAACAATGTCTCTCTTCATATAGTCCATGGAAGGATGTCTCAGATGTTTTAATTTATTATTTATTATTTATTTGACATTTGTTGATCAGGTTAGTCTGACTGAGCAACAGCCCTTTTTCAGCGGAGGCCTGGGGAGAAAAGCTCCACATTTAGTACAATCAAAAAAAGTATACATTGATTATTTAAGTAGTACAGTAATAAAAGTGAGGGTATAAGCAGTATAAACAAAATGTTAAAATGGAAAACATTTTTGCATTGGAAGTTATTTACAGGACATAAGTAGTATAAACAAGTCCTAAATGGAAAACATTTGTGCATCAGAAGTTA
This sequence comes from Protopterus annectens, assembly GCF_019279795.1. Classification (NCBI taxonomy): domain Eukaryota; kingdom Metazoa; phylum Chordata; order Ceratodontiformes; family Protopteridae; genus Protopterus; species Protopterus annectens. Next base: position 156,865,480 of record NC_056737.1, on the reverse strand, counting down.
TTTACAGTCATATACGAAGGCACTTTGAATGGTATAGTAGCAGACACAAGAATCTGACAATAAGTAGGAAATGAGGGCATCGTCATTTGTATATCAGTACTTTTATACAGGCACATATCATGGCAATTTCAGTAGTACAGTATCAATATATTTCCAGAATCATACTGGTACCTGTGGTGTAGTGACTTGAGTGTGTGTGTGTAACTTAGTGGATCCTGCCTCCAGAAAAGCCACTAACTGTTAGCTTCTCCTTGTTTAGTCTTGTGAGTGTGGTATCTGTGTGTCATACAACAGAGTCCCCTATGACAAGAGTCCTGGGTAATGTGTTGACTTGCCTTATGGTTTTTGGTCTTAGAGCTTCACTGGATGTAGGAGTATATATGGTGTTTGGTGATGCTTTTGGTGAGTGCTTTAGAGATTGCTGAGGATAGGGATTACCCTTTATAGGCTTAGGAGGCCTTTGAGGTTTTGGAAAATTGCTTTTTAGTGCCTTAGTATAGGTTGCTCTATATATGTGGTGGACGTTAGGTATGGTGGATGTAGTGTGTGTGCATGTTCTTGAAAACCTTGTTTGTATGCAAGATTTTTGCCTGCAGTGAAATTGTGTATGTGCATTTCTCACATACTGTGTTTGTTTTTTAAGGATTAAAGGGTTGTCTGAGAACATGATATAATTGTTACATTGTCTCAAAATGCCCATATCTGCCAATCTGGATACAGAGATATTTGGAAATTGCATATCTATGTTGTCTTACCCTGTATTTATATGGGCTACTGTAGATCATGGATTGGGTTATGCAGAGGTCTCCTTGGATGGTCTTTGGGGTTTGGCACTACACTACATTAGACTGTGCTAAGATTTTACATTTTACAAATCTGTAACAGTTTATATATGGCAGCATGATTTGCAACTAATTTTCTATTCAACATGGCAGTTCTGTCGTGTTGCATATCCTTGTGGATTGCACTACATAATGATTTGGGGGTGTGTTCTCTGACTCATTTTGCCTGTTGCCATCACAACTATTATTGTATCTGCTATCAGTACTTGTACATGCAGTATGTCCAAGTGTTCATTAATTTTCTCAATTTGTCCACATATTTATGTATGTGTTTTCACACCACCTTTGCATTGGTACTTTGAAACATATAAGGCATGGGAATTTGTAAACTTGTGCTACCTGCACCTCTTTTCAAACAACATATTTCTTCTTCTGAACATTTAGTGCCTTTGTTTTCTTTCTAAAAGTACATGGCAATGACTGTGAAGTTCCCATATGTCCACTGCTGCACTCAGTGCGATGTACAACTCTGTCAACCTTCCTCGTACACATGCTTTGTTAGGCTTCCCCTTGCTTTTACATATTCCACATTGCTCTATCTGTTGTTGTGCCATGCACGCACACTCACTTGCTGATCATAGCGTTGTGTATACCCCTTTGTTAACATTGTGTGCACAAGCCCTGCCTTACCTCAACATGCCCGCAAGCCTGTGCTGTGTGCTTGGACTAGGGCTGCTCAACATGTAGAGTAACTTGGAGTCTTGGATATTTGATTAGCAATGCTACTTGTCGAGCACAGCCTGACGATTGTGTTAGCTGGAGCATGACAAGTATGGGACCTTAATGAATCCCTGGGCTTACCTGTCTTGGGTGTTGTCGTTTGGGATACAAAAGATATATGCAAGTCAGCTAGTATCTGTCAGTCTTCCTGGTACAAAGTAAAAGACAATCAAGCAAACTCACTAGGCAGCTTGTTTTCCTCTTAGTTACGTAGTTAATTTTATCCATTCTCATGTATTTTATCAAGCACTCTTTTTTGCCTGAAGTTACACATACTCATTTCCTCCTCAGCTTTTCTTTGTGCTTCTTAGATGGTACGCTGATTCCAGCATCAGTGTGTTTCACACCTCTCAACATCTTAGTGCGATAAATCTGGACAAAGCCTGACAAAATGGGGGCACAAAAGCCCTAAAATTGACACATATTTTAAATGTTGCTCATATAAACTTAGAATGTTGCTAAAATACTAGGGTTTATTTTAACATACATTTTCTGAAGGATTTGAAGTCTTTAACTCAAATGCATGTCATTATTTAGTGATCCTCAGATCATCCTAGTGATTTGCTAGAAAATCACAAATTTTATGAGAACAGACTACAAATATGAGCTAAAAATCTGGACATTCTGCGAAAAATCTGGACAGTTGAGAGGTATGGTGTGTCTGGTTCCAATGAACAATAAAGCTGCATATATAACGAGCTTTTGCATCCCTGATGCAGGTCTTCAACTGATTATTGGCCATTGTGATAACAGATCCACTGAACAGATTTTCAATAGATTACTAGACGGTGTGATGATGGATCCCCTAACACAGGTCTTAGGGGAATCGCTGGCCAGTATGATGATTAATCCCATGATACAGGTTTTTAATACAGGCTAGTGTGACAATGGATCCCCTGACACAAATCTTCAACAGAAGAGCGGATGAGTGGGAGATGTTAAAAGTGATATCCTTTGTACAGGGCAGCAGCCGGAGAAGTAGCAAAAATCTGGAAGCTCCAAGAATCATATCCTAACAGCAACTGGATGTAAAGTGAGAAATGAATCCTAAGGTCAAAACAGGTCACTTTCTTAGAGAGAAATGCTTTCCAAGACAACAATCATGCATTCATAGCCATAAGAAGTTGCCATTAAAACCTGACTCAATTTTATGACTGGATTATGTGAAATCTTAAAAGGAGAGTAATGGTACATGTGATCTACCTGAACTTCACAACACCTTTGCCTTCATCCTGTGAAGCTTTTCATTGTGAAATCTGTAGGGTTTGGCAGTCTGACTGAGACTAAGGAACTGTTATTCAATATGGTTGAACAGCAGCATACAAAGGGTTGTAGTGAGGTGGAAAATGCCAGGAAAAAGGGAAGCAACTAGTGGAGTTTTTTCAGGAGGTGGTTCCAATTCCAACCCTGCAAATATATTTATTTCAGATAAATTTGATGGGATGAAGAACAGCATCATCATCTTCAACACAAAAAGAAATGCCGCAGTGAAATATGGGGTTACAGTATAAGGAAGGAATCTGAGAGGCTGTTTAAGTCTGTAGAAAGGAGGCACTTGAAGTCCAATGGTGACAAACAACTTTAGTGTGAAATATCAGCTGATGGGAGAATAATTAATGGTGTCAGATCAGAAAAAGCAGCTGGAGTTTGTTTCAACATGTGGAATGGCCCACCAAGATGAGGGTGAGAGGTATGTAGCAGTAGTGAACATAATACTAGGGAATATCCTCAGGGTGATAGACTCCAAAAGCAAAATTAATGCCCCAGTTGTAACCAGACCTGTGTCAATCTACACCTTGAGCTCTGTGCACAGTTATGGTGGCTATACAAGGTGAGGGACATCAGACTATTGTAAGAAATGGAAAGGCTATCCAGAAAAGTGCCAAGGATGAAGAAAACATATGAATTACCAGAGTCTAGAGGAGTTCTGCCAATTAGAAACCAGAAAAGACAGGAGGACAAGATAGGTGTACATGATTTCAAGGGGAAATACGAAGGATTTATCTGACTAGACAGCATATTTTTAGAGACCAAATACTTCCTGGATCTTCTAAAATACGTCTTCACACAAAAGGTTCAAGTTGCACTGAGCAGACTCCCTGAATGGCTGATGGAAAGGGAGTCCATAAATGTATTCAAGCAGACATGTGACAGGAGGAAGAGTGAAGCAGAAGGCAGAATGGATGGAGGGTATAATGCTATTGCACTTATGGGACAGACTGAGTAGAGTACGTGTATCATTCTGATGTCAAAAAATGATATGTAATAGTATGTAAGTCTAGTCATGCTGCCTAACCTCTTCTTCCTGAATCAATTATAGCCAGCTTTTACACCGCTTAAACTTGATTCAGTTTTATGACTACATCACAAAAGCCGAAGGCTTGAGTCTTCCTTTACTGGAAGTTAGCTGACTCTGTCATTTTGTAAGATAACCTCAAAGCGCATCCAGATTCTGAAGTGGGGCCTATTATTTATTTTATTTTAGCTGACTGTCATTTTTTAAGATAACCTTAATGTACATCCAGATTCTGAAATGGACCTTATTAGTTATTTCATTGTATTTATTTATACTTTATTGACTGAGTTAGTCCCACTAGGCTAGTAGACTCTTTTTAGGGAAGACCTGAGGTAGAATTTATATTGCTAAGGAAATCTGGCCTGGGCATAGGGGAACATGTCCTACTCTTTTCAGTACATGCCTTTTCTACCTAATTCCATCAGACATGCTATAAATAGAACTCACCTTCTATCCACTCTCTTATAAGCCTCACCCATTTTCACTAACTTAAGAAAATGTGACTTAAACAAACTAGAATCTTGCTTTTATAAAGTTGCCAGATTTGCTTCCAAACAAGCCACAAGAACTCATCACTGCAAGGTACTACACCAACTCAACTGGTTGGAACTTCCCAATCTTTTAATCTATAACCAGTGTGTTTTAACTTATTCTACCATGTATCACCCTAACAACTGCCCATCTATTAGTAACCTAGTTCAGCCCTATTCCAGCAGTAGAACATTAAGGGCTTCTAATAAGTTCTTCTTGAAGGGTACTGCATCAAACAATAGCTACAGGGTTTCTCTATATTCATACAAACTAGCTACAGCTAAGAATGATATACCTGAAGATATACTTAACATTAACAATAATATCAAATTCAAACAACTACTAAGGGAACATTAATATGTTATTAATAACACTTGGCTTTGCTCCTGTACTAAACCTGGTTAGCGGTTCTAAATAATGAAATTTCTTCTACCCTCCACTTATATCTCTCCCCATATTTCTCACCTAACTTTTCTCCTTCCCTACATTCCTTCTTCTCCTACTCAGTTACCTGTTTCTATCTTTTATCTGCTAACCTACTGCTTCCTCAGCCCTTGAAATTTTTTCAATTTAGTTTGTCCCTAAAGTTTATAGGTTCATAGGGCCATAGGTGTTTACTAGGCTACCGACCACAAGTGCCTTTTTAAGCCTACCCATGCATCCCAAATCTCTGACAAGTTCTGATACCCTTGATAAGCATAAGCAGGGGGTTGGGAGATGAAATATTTACAGGTCACCTGTGTCCATTAGAGACATAGGTGCCAAACAAGGGCTGAAGTTCTGGTTTCCCAACCAATTGTCCAAGTAGCACTTGAATTGGGTTAGGGAGGAACTCTGCTTCACATGGATGGGAAGCCTGTTCCATAGACACGGTAGCCTCTGAGATACATACCTATCTCTCCAGCAGGACCTACTTATATAACAGGCAAGGTTTAAGTCTTTAGAATAGGTAATTCTGGTGCTGTTTGTTTGTGGATATGCATGAGGTCCATCAGAGTGGGGTCTGACAATGTCCTGTATGCTAAGCATAGATCTCCCCTCAAATGTCTGTAGGAGACAGAATACAGGGATAGGGCCTTGAGGTAGGCTACATAGGACATTTTACTTACGCCCTGTATTCTTTTAGTGAGGAACCTCTGTGGACTTTCCAGTTGTTGGATATGCCTGGCTAGGTACATACCAAAAGGGGCACTGTACTCAATGTTAGGTCTGATGAATGCCGAATAGAGTGGAACAATGACTTCCTTGGACTTAGATGCCATACCTTTGTTTATAAGTTGTGCAATATAGAATGACTTCCTCACCACTGTAGACACATGATGGTCAAAGGCTAGATTACTATCTATGTGTGTCCCTAAGTCTCTCACTACTGGGTTAACTCTAAGGGGTGTGTTGTCGATATGATAGTTACCAGAGATTAATGACTTCCCAAAGGATACTATTATGCATTTCTTGGCATTTAGTTTTAGTTCATGGCTCTGACACCAGTTGTTAGTGTGTGTCAGCCCGTCCTGGAAACATTTGTGTCAGTGTGAGATTCAATGACAGCTTCTAATTTGCAATCATCTGCAAATTTAGTCAGCCAGAGACCACTGTCATTGGTCTTGATTTCTGAGAAGTAAATACCAAAAAGGAGCAGTCCAAGGACTGATCCCTGAGGGACTCCACTTGTGACTGGCCTCTTTGTAGAGGTGGACTCCCCAATTCTAACTTCCTGGGTCCTGTCTGTGAGCAAGGTAGCTACCCACTGGGTGACATATGGGTTTGTACATAACCTCCTGAGTTTGTCAACAATGCCCGAGTGGGGTATTGTGACAAATGCCTTGGCCAGGTCAAGGTAGCCAGTGTGAACAATTTTTCCCTCATACATTGCTTTGGTGACCTTCTCAAAGAAGTCTACCAGGTTGAGTAAGCATGATCTGCTCTTGACAAAACCAAACTGGGTTGAGTCCAGTGTCTGGAGGTTTACTATATCTCTACTGATCATCTCCATGATAATTCTTTCCATGGCTTTACATATGACTAGTGAGACTTATGGGTCTGTAATTTACAGGGTCTGTAGATGGCCCACCTTTGTGCAGAGGGATGACTGCTGCCTTTCTCTATTCATGAGGGACGAAACCTGTTGGGAGGCTACAGTTAAATAGTAATTCCAGAGGCCCTGATAGGTCATGTTTCATGCTATTTAGAAGGCATCCTAGGATATTGTCTGGGACCATTGATGCAATGTTCTTGGTCTTAAAAAGAGTATTAAGGACCTGTTCCCTAGTGATAGCATGGGGAGTTATATTTGATGATATTTCCTTAGGCAAGTTTAAGGGGGAGAGATAGGTAAAGTTGGAGCTGAATTTATCATCCAGGAGGTTTGCTATGTCTTCTGGCTCAGTGTAGGTGGCTCCATTTACAATGAGCTCAGCACACAATTTTGTATTGCCTTTGAGGTTGCAGACATAGCTTAATAATGCTTTGTGGTTGTCCTTGGCCTGGGAGGCCAAACTTTCCTCAAATTTGGCTTTGGTAGACTTTATTTGTCCTCCGAGTTGTTTGTTTAGTTTGGTGAGAGTGCTTTTATCCTGCTGGGTGCTGCACCTCCTAATTTTTGCCATGATTTTCTTCCTCCTGTTTTGCAGCCTATTGATTTTGTGATTACACCAGGGTGACTTGTTTTTTGAGTTAATTCTGTACTTCTTCCTAGTAAGTACTAGAGTACCTCTATGCAGCAATTAACATGCTTGTACAGGGTTTCTGTGAACAGTTCTGCATAGACAGCAGTGCTCTCAGGGCTTATGGGGGCTTGAAATTTTGCCAGGTTCTCACTTAGTAGCAGGAGGTTAGCCTTAGAATAGTTCCTGAATATACCAGGTTTAGCTGGGGGTCCAGGTTTTATTTTTACTTCAAAGGAGACCATTTTGTGGTCTGAACTTACCAGGGAAGGCATTACAGTAGGTGGGTGTGGAGCACTCTTCCATATTAATGGGGACCAGATCCAGTATGGTTGCACCTGGTGTCTTGACTACCTGGTCCAGGGAGTTTGTGTTTACAAAATCGAGGAATCTCTGAACATGTACGTTTGGTGTCATATAGGATTCCCAGTTAATAGTGGGGTATCATGAGAACGGTATTGGGTTGGATGGTTAGTGTTTCTAATAAGTTTAAATACATGGTATGGGTTTCCTGGGTCATAGAGGGGGACTTATAGCTGGATTTTGCCTATGGTGATTTAAATATGGAGCAGCTCAAGTGAATTATCCTGTTTGACCAGCCTTAAATTATATTTATTTTTGATGTAAATAGACACATCTCCACCTTTAGTCCCTGCCTGTGAAGTAGCTGGACGAAATGTGTGGCAGGCATTATAAACTAGCACTGTTGGTGTACTCTCCACGGTTTTAAACTATGTCTCAGTGACCACACAGACATCAGCATTCTCTAGGGTAAAGAGAGCTTCTCGGGAATGGAGTTTTTTTTTTTAGACTCCTAGCACTGAGCAGTAATACCTTTAGATTTTCTTTGTTTTTATTTGCTATGCCAGAAGTACTTTCAGTTTAGCATTTCCAAAAAAAGGCACTATGGGGGAAGACTATGTTTTAGCTAATATTTGAAAGCCTGGAGGGGAGAGGTGCAGACCACCCCTGGCAATGCAGTGTGGTCTGTTGACCAACTCCTTCCATGCTGACAAATATTGCACGCCCTTACAATGACACCAGAAACTGAGCCAATTATTAAAGTCAATCATCTTTTGTTCGTACTGTGGCATCATCCTTGGAGAAGGTAAAATGCTGCTCAATGCTAGGCTTATACCAGTCTGAGACACATATTCTGAGAACTCCATGATTTCTCTTCATATAACCTAGGGAGGTATATCTCAGGTCATTTATCCCACATAGATTATGACTGAGTCATATTGTTAATTATGGTCCAATGACCCGAGTGCCTGCGTAATGTGATAGATCCTAGCCCCTGATAACCAACTGATCATGACTTTCTCCTTACTCAGCCTGGTGAGAGGGACATCAGTGTGCCTCACAATGGAGTCTCTAATGACTAGAATGTTGGATTGTGTAGTGGCTTGCCTTATGGGCTTAGAGACAGAGGCTCCATGACATGAGCTTTATGTGTTGATGTGGGTGTTGTTTTGAAAGAGTGCATTTGGGGCTGCTCAGGGTATTTGTTATGTGTACTTCATCTAGGAGGTTTTGTGGTTTAGGAAGGTTACAACTAAGTGCCTCAGCATATGTGGGTCAATATATCTGCTTTGAATTGTGTGTGAAGGGTGCAATGTATGTACTACTGACAACATTATTGACATTAGGAGAACTTTTTATTTGAGAGATTTGCCTCCAGTGTGTGTACATACATCCCTCACATTCCATATCAGTTTGATTGAGAATTAACTGGCTTTCACTAAACATGAGACAATTTCTACATTGCCTCAGGATGCCCATATCCACCAAGCTGGAAATGGACACAGTAGGAAAGTTCATATCCATGACAACAGACCCTTTTTTATCAATTAGACAGTTGGAGTGAGAATATCAATCACTGTCAGGAGTATCTGGTTTGCAACTATGGGGACAGTGCTTGTCATTGCAAACTAGTTGTCCTGTGTGCATCTAGGTATTGGAGAAATTTCAGTTGTGCTTTTATAGGAAAAATGTTACTCAGGGTGTCTGAGTCTATACAGAGCACTGCCAAACACTTGAGCGGAAACTAATACGTACACCCTGAAAATTTAAGGATGAAGTATTTAGACAGATATTTTGAAATTAGAAAGAAATCAAGCAGTACTTACTGAAAACAAAGAATTAGCTTGTTAACAATGATGAAAAGAAGGTAGTCTCACGAATGGCTACTGCCTGGCTACTACTAATGCTTGTCTCACCACAGCTTCACTCTGTTGGGATACAATGCTCCTTTGCTTCTTCTCTCACCAGAAGCAAAATGTTAGCACCGATCCTAAGATGAGAAGCAGGCCACAGCCTGTTTAGTGATCTACAGTCTTGTCCCAGATGATACAAGGGTCTGTAGGCTTGCAATTTTTTCCTGGTAGATGCCTTGAATAACAGCCAGACCAATCAGGAACGTTAAGCAGAGGCACTCACTTTTCAGACAGAAGCAGTCAGGAATCAATGCACTCTGCTCCTTCTCTCACCTGGACCAGAATATAAGCACAGATTCCAAGCTGTCACCTGTAAAGCAGTTATTAATCTTTCTGGCAATCAGCAGGCTCTAGGAAATAATGTCCTGTAGTCCTTCTCTCATCAGGAGAAAACAGAATCACGAATTCCAAGATGACTACTGACAGGCAGAATGTGGGCTCTCCAATAACTGGTGGTCTTGCAACAGATGTTTCAAGGTAAGATGAAAAAAATGTTTTTTTTTTTCTGAACACTGCAGTGTACACTAAGCAGTTAGATATGAAAGTGGGTAACATGAGTTTTAGCTGTTTAATTGGAGAACCACTATTTTTAAAAGAGCAAGATAGATTGAAAGGGGGTGGACATTTTTGTATCCTGGTACTATGGTATACAGTGGGATGGCCAATAGATTTAAATAGTTGAAGAGGAGTGATTTCACAAAATGATAGTTTTGTGCTTACTCACACCAGCCAGTGAAGGAGAGAGGGAAGGAGATATATGGTCAAATTAACATAAGGGGAAGGCAACTAGAAAGACAGTGGTGTTTAAGAACACAACAGTAACAAGGTGGGAGGGTAAGAAAAATTCTGTCTGACTCACAAGAGACACAGCTGTGGTCTCTTTTCAAGTTTTAATATGCAATTAAAAGCATAATACAAGAAAACAGTGTAAAGAAAAGAAATCACAGTATACAAAATAGAAAAAGGCAATAAAGTAATACAAATTACAATAAATAAAAAGCAAACAAACCTTTCCTTCACGTTCTCTCTTTACTTAAACTAAATTCCTATGTTTTGTGTAGCCTTGCCATTTTTTCTATTTGTTATTTCATTTTAGTTTCTATGCATAAATCCTACATATATTCTGTACAGTATACATTATATATTCTAAAATGATTATTGTACTATGTCAACATTGTATTTGTGGAGAGTTTTTCCCCGGTCCTCCACTGAAAATGGGCCATCTTAGGCCCATTTATATTCTCACAGTAAGCAAATGGCAATAAATAAATCTTTTACATCCACCAGAGCTGCCACCAACTCAAGCAGAGGGGACCTTGGTTTAACATCTCATCTGAACAACAGCAAACATTGGGGTGCAGCACCCCAGTGTCAGCAATCAATTTACTTGGTGTGGTAATGGAACCCATAGCCTTCTGCATCAAAGGCAAGTATGCAACCTACTGCACAATGAACAATGCTTATTAAAAAAATATATGAATTTATAGTTATGTCTGAACTTGTTGAGTTTGTACATTGGACATTAATTAAAGTCCATTAACTGAGGTATTGGAGTGACCAAAATGGACCTGCTTCTGACAGTCTTGGACTAGACTAGGATAAAGGCAAAAATTAGGAGTTTATTGAACATTACCTGTGATTCAAATCCCAAATGAAATTCAGCATTTGCAAATGTCAAAAGGGACTAAAAAATCATTGCAAGAATATACATAATCAACAAAGTATATACTGTACATATGTACAGCATTTAGTGTACAGTTATACAGCATTGAAATGATTGAACTTGAGTCAGAGGGGGAGTTTTGCAGAACACGTCATTATTCACATAGTCACAGTAGTTACATGGGTGGGAGGTAACTGAAGCATGAACAGTTTTAGTATCTTAGCTGAGAGGAATGGAACCAATGGCATCAGATGCAAAGAGCAGCTGATGGTGTTTCAACAGCCACAGACATATAGGGAGAGCATGCAAACTCTATAAAAAAGGTGCAGTTTTGGTCAATAATGTTATTGGTCTTTAGCTGAATGTTTTGTGGTTTGGTATATTATGGATTTTACTTGTAAGTGAGTCCCATATGGATAGAGAAATAACTGAAAAAGCATGGCCTGTAGATGTCAAGTAGTTAGTTGGCCTAGTGAGAACTACAGCACAGTTGGTTTGGGATTATAGTTGGTGTTGGCTGTTTTTAACAATTGTTTGTGGTTTACGTGTGGGGTTGTATCACTGTATAAAGCTCTGTGTAGATGGATGAGAAGAAGAAGATGTGTGTCTGTGTCTTCCTATACTGGGAGTTAGTTGGCTCTTTGCAGAGTAATACAATGTTGGTGTACTTGATGACAGGAAGAGGAGAAGAAGAGACAGATTTTATTGAGACTTGTTTGGAGTTCTTTAATGCTTTTCTTTGACACATATGCTGGGACTGTGGGGCCAGATTCTAATTGAGGATGTAAAATATTTTTGCCTATAGCAATTTGTCTTTCAGGGATGAGACATTGTGAAATTTTGTGACATCCATTCAGGGTAGAGTTAAATTTACCTTTTGTGTGTAATTTGCAAGGGCATACTTAAAATGCTGTCAAGTGATATGTCAGGTGACAAAGTAAGTAGCATTGTCGGCTCACAAAATGAGGTTCTCTGGTTCTGTGCCTTTTGTACAGAATCTGCATGTCCACTATTTGTTTATATGAATTTTCATCAGGTGCTCTGGGTTTGTCACATAACCCAAAGACAAGCAGTAGGTGGATTGGTGATTCTAAATTGTTTGAAGGGTGTGTGTGTGTGTGTGTGTGTGTGTGTGTGTGTGTGTGTGTGTGTGTGTGTGTGTGTGTGTGTGTGTGTGTGATTTGGAAGAAAGCCTGGTATTTTACTTCTATTCCTCAATCGCCTAGTGAATTCCCAGGATGGTGACAGGTCCTCATGGGAACATTATAGGAGCTGGATGTGACTCGACAGCGATGGATGGATGGATGGAGGGAGGGAGGGAGGGTGTAAGATATCCAGATATGTGAATGAAAAGATGTGTTCTGTAGGATAGCTTTTGAAAGTAAGGGGTATAGTAGAGGGACTAAATTATTTAACTTTTAGTAAATGCCAAAAATGTTTTTTTTTTATTTTTCAGTATTCAGCATTGCTTATCTAGTAACCATGGATGCATGCTGCTTAGTATGGTTTGGAGGTTTTGTAGAAATGTTTTATGTTTGGGGAATGAGCTACAGAAGACTACATAATTAGCATAAAGAATGAGATTTAACTCATCTTGATCATTGGACAGGGTATTGACAAAAACACTGAATAGGATAGGTGCCAGCATAGAGTCTTTGGGAATGCATGTAATACTTCTTTTGTGGGGGTAATTGGAGTTATCATTTTATATGGAGAAGTTTCTGTCTGCAAGGTAACTGGAGACTGTCTCTAAGGTAAAAAATCCAAAGCTGGTGTATACTAGCCTTTGTGCAGCTAACAGAGCCAAAGGCCTTGGTGAAGTCAATAAATAGGGTAACAATAAAGTGGCCTTTGTTTGTATTGGTGAGAATTAAGGCAGTCAGTGTGTGAAGATAGTTTGAATGCTTCTGTGTTGTGTTAAAGTATGCTGTGGGAAGAGACTTATTATGTTGGTAAAGGAAGTTAGTAATTTAGATATCTATTATTTAGTATAAGGTTTTGCCGAGGGGGGGATGCAGGTCTACAGGTCAGAACTCAGATATTACTAGATGGTTTAGAGCATTTTTGTAATGGGAACTACAAGTGTTTTCTTCCAGATGTCAGCAAAAGTAAGGTGAGTGCAAAAGATTAAACAGATGGCATTAGTCACCAGAAATCTACTTTCCAATTTATTCAGGTGAGCCATAGAAAGAAGCCACCAGAGCCTGCAATGCCATGGTTGAGGAGAGAATCAGGTTTTCTACTTTTTTTTTTTTTTTTTTGGTAATCTTCCTTTGATAAAACTAGGGCTATGCAGGGTTCAAAGGGGTAGCTGTATTAGGTGGATGTTATACTGGAACTGTGCTAAAAATTCTGTAACCAAATCATTAGGGGTGAATGAGTATGTTAGCTTTTATGCAGTCAGTTAACTTGTTTACCTCTCTCCAGAAATTTCTGGGGTTTGACAATGTTTGACATTTGTTAGTTGCATAAGAATGTAGGTATAACATGATGAATTACTTATCTGGATTGATTTCATAATGATTTGTAGTTGCAATGATATGGGAATGAATGTGTTTGTTTCCACTTCATGGAAGAAATCTGGTATGATGGAGCTGGCATTCGCATGGATAGAAGTGACGCTCTATGGTAGCAAGGCAAGAGTATTGAAAGTGTAAGATTCATTAACATTAGTGGTATTATAGAAAACCAACCATTTTATGCTGTTGTTGGAATTTTCTACCTTTAGTTGGTTAGTGGAGGAGCACTGTTTAATATGTTATAAAATGGGTGAGGGGGTTCAGTTTCTTTAAATAATTTGTAAAGAACATGATACAATGGTTGTTAATGGTGGGATCTATCTACCATTTTTACGTGTTTTGCAGGGGGAAGCCCCCCTATGCCCCTATACCCCCTACAAATTATATATAACATCTCCGAGATTGCACTACAGTGAGGAAAATGGTAAATATCCCATTATTCACTGTACGATGATTTCCATTCAAAATACATATTTAGTGTGATCTTCTAAATTTTTATCTTGTGCACTATCATTCTTCTAAAAGCTTGATGTTCTCCTCTTGCTGATTTCAGATTTAGTGTTGTGTTAATTCAATAAAGTGAAGTAGACCCACCGTAACATATGTACTGAGGTTCTGGGGGGCACACACACTGAAATAAAAGCCCCACCTGCTGAACAGGGAAGGAGGTACATCAATAGAAAAGGATATCACTCTATCAACTATCAGGTGGTCTGTAATACCCAAGGGATCATCTATAATGGGCAGACAAATAACTCTGACAGTTTCCACGCACATATGACACACCTGTGACCTGTGCATAATGTTTTCTAGAGATGACTTTCCAAAAGGGCATCTAGTAGGACACGTAGTTAATGTCCTGGAACCTTAGCTCATGATACCCAAGGGAAATCCACACAATGCTGCTGAGTAAGGTTACAATGATGCGTATGCTCAATTTGAAGTACTATACTTAGTGTGTCAGGCTTGCTCAAGTCATAATTGTTATGTCTAGATATATATGTAGGTGCCCCACAGTATGAGCCAGCCACCTCAGCCAAAACACTGACAGTCAGTGACATATCACATGGCATAATTGTTGTGGAACTGTTGGAATAGGGACAACAAGGCCAAGAACCACAGTTCCCAGCACCACAAGCAGGACCAGCAGGACCAGGAGACACATATTAGGAGTTTGATGAAGAACCAGTAGCTGAGGATGATCTCGGCAGACAGAAGCATACACAATATGTTATGGCCCTGGTTAAGAGGAAGAGAATAACACACACACTCACTACTTAAGTGAAAAAAGTAAGAAGCTAAGCACATAGAAACAGTAGCAGTGATGCATGCAAAGTGATCAGCCTTTACTTACCCATGTAATGGTTTTAATTTGTGAGCATCAGAAAAAGTCAGCCCCAGAAGAGGCAACTTGTATCATCATCAGCTTTAACTTAACCAAGTTAAGTGATGAACCTGTAAAGAAGAGAGAAAAATAATTACCCTCATATGCAAGTATTGGACTTTACTAAGATAAAACATGGCTTAACTGTACAGAAATGTCAGCAGTAAATCACAAGTGATATATGCAACATAAATAGCAATCTATTAAAAGGCATATAAAAATGGCTTTTTACAGCACATTATATACAGCCTCAATGTCAAGGCAAAGCAGGCCCATTTCAAAACAACACCCACAATGTTAACTCTTATTTCACAATCATCCATATAGGTACATGAACAAACATGCTTACGTATCTGTAAGAGATAGAAAATGCAAAGTTAATATGCAAGACACAAATTAGCAAAAAAGATGTCATCCAATTGACTAATAAAACAAATGTGTATCGACCAAAAATATATGCTTGGCCTGTCCAATACTACGCATCACACATAATAGTTGCTCAATTTGGAAATCCCAGCAGTAATCAGGGCAATCTCAGTAACATCTGCAAAAGGTGCTGAGCAAGAAGACATGCATAACTAATAGGAATGTATTACTGCTAACACTACTGCAACTACAGTTAGGAGCTCAACTTAAATAACAGTTTTTTGAACTTGAACATAATAACAAAAAAGTGCAATTCAGGACAATACTTTTGATTAAAGCAAGCATCTGAGTAAGCATTAGCTATCCACTCTAAGCATCTGTGTAAGCATTAGCTGTCCACTGTGTGCATCAGATATAGGCAACTGTAAGTTATGAAGAAATGTGCAAAGGCCATGGCACAGTCATTGTCACTTGCACAGGTTGGGGGGACTACAGGAGGGCAAGTCTGACACTAAAAAGTGTGTTTGTGTGTGTGTGTGTGTGTGTGTGTGTGTGTGTGTGTGTGTGTGTGTGTGTGAAATCATGTTAACAGCAAGTACACATTGTCTGGGCCAGTAGCAACAGATGTAAAGCATTCAATATTAATGATTTATACACATGTATGTGTGAGGTGACATGGGCAAGATTAGTTGTACCATCTATCAGTCTTCAGGAACACAAACCACTGTAGTAACACTATACCCTGCCATCCTGAACAAGTGTGAGGGATGCATGTAGCGGATTCAGTTCACCATTGCTGCCCCAACCATGTGAACTAGCTCTCCCAGGAGTTGCACTGATAGTTCCATAACCCTGTCTAGAAGTCATGGTGCTACCTGAATGTCAGTGATGTCTGCTTGATGAGCTCTCATCACAATTATATCCACATCCACATCCACAACCACATGGTCTACCACATCTGGATGTGGACACCTCAATCACCGACAGAGCAGAGGATCTGTCATGACCACATTGGCTGGCACCTGATGATGTAGCAGCTTTGCAGACACATGGATGTTGACCCTCCCCAGCTGACATTTCATTACAGACACTGCATGATCCAATGTATCATCCGTCTGGTCCAAGGACTCACCCACACAGTTCAGGCAGTCTTGCACATCAGAATGCACAACATGCAGTACTCTGCCTGTTACAAATCCCTGGTGGAACTTGCCTGTGCCATCATGATGGCCCTACACATATGTTGGGTGGCATCTACTGACACACCAACATCAGTGGGAGGGCAGAAAGCATGCTTCTCTGAGCACCTCTACTGAAACCATTGTATGGCACTTCACCCTCATGATAGCTAGGGTGAGTCTCTGCCAAGCTGGAGTAACCACACTAAGCTGACCAACTCTGTCACCCTCAGGTTTTCTTGTCTCAGAGGCCTCTGTGTCATGGGTATGCATAGGGGATGAAGAAGCCACAACCTCAGTGTCAAACAAATCCTCTGCAATCCTAGATTGTGCATCTTCATCACCCCACCATCGTCACTAGAGGCTACTGATACTCCAATATCAAGCAGTAGGAGCTTCACAGTGCTGATGGTAGGCTCACTCAAACCTGTGCAACATAACCCTGAGTTAAACAATAATTGATGCAAGTGCAATTAAAAATGTCATTAAGGTAGACTTAAAGATCAATTATATAAACAAATACAGCTAAAACAATGTATACCTGTACCATCTGCAGTTGGTCATGGAACCTCAGTATCAGATGTACCTAGACAGACAAAAGGGGGATGGATAGTTTTCTTTTATGGTAAGCATGTGAAAGACAGCCTTCATTATAACTCTAAAAAAGTTTTATAAAATTTATCTCTATTCTTCTTCAGTCTCTGTTTATCACTCACTCTTTCTCTCTCTCTCTCTCTCTCTATATATATATATATATAGGATATACCTAGAGCATCAGCAGTAGACACCCTTTGGTTGTTTTCCATCTCTGCACCCATGTCTAGCATGAAACTGGAAAGCCCGGATGAGCTGTCTGGATCCCATAGAGTGGACAAGAAGTCCTCTGTCTCAGTGAGTGGTTGTTCAGTAGCAGGGCCACCACTGTGCTATTATACTAGCCCTTTTTTGGTTTTGGTGATAGTGTCATTGGCCCAATGGCTGATGGCACTGTATTCACATCCCAAGCCACCCACAGCATTCACATCATTGACAACCTGCTGCAAGATATTATCACAGAAAGGCTTGTCAGCTATGATTTGTTAGTAAGAGGCATGAGCCATGTTGACACTGTGCTTGTATTCTAACATTATTCTCTATGAGAATACAGATTTATGTGTTCTAGTTTTTTTATATAACATAATATATAGACATCTAAAATATAACTGTAACACCCCCCCCCCCCAACAATATGAAATGTGTTATTCTGGAATATATAATAGCATTAACAGTGAACCAAATGTATGAAATGACAATTTTCTAAAACATTTACTTTCTATATTCATTTGTTATGTTAACAATGTAAAGGACACGTGGACAGAACAAAACTTTTATATGAAGTGTAAGTCAATGATCCATTTTTAATAGAAATTGTTAAACCTGCCTTACAAAAAGAAATTTGCAATGTGATGATTATATTACATTTGTGCAGACTCCAAAGAAAACTTCACACTCTTCTCCAAATAGGATGTAAGCGCTTTCATTCACTTTATTAACGTGAACTTCCTCAGAAACATTATTTGCATTAAAACAATTGTTTAAATACTATTTCCACAGGAAATTATGTCAATTGATCACAAAATTAATTCACAGTTATAAAATAATATTAAATTATTTCCTTTAAAAATAATTAAATATTTGATCCTATTCTTATTTTGTCTTTTACTTGTTTTTAAAAATTTTTTTTTTTGTATACAAAGTTTTTTCAAAAAACTGTATTAGTTAATGTTGATTTCTTATCTAATTTAATCAGAGTTCCTATATTTTGTGTCTATGTGTTCTACTTATTTTGTTAAAAGTCCAACTATCTGTATAGTAGAAAACACTTTAAATTTATCATTTCATTTAGGCCTGGTGTTTGATCGGCTCCAAATACTAACTGCCACAGAGATTCTCTACATTCTAAATGATTGTTTAAATCTCCTGAAAAAAGTTCTTTTTATTCTATCTAAGATAAAAATTCAAATTTCTTGAAGTCCTTACATGCAACTGCATGCCTAGCCAGTGTGTGTTTTTATCTTTTTTTAATAGCTAAAACGTGTTCGTAAACTCTCCTTTTGAATACTCTCTTGGTTTTACCTATGTAATAATTTTTACATGATACACAGGTTGCCAGATACACTACTAATTCACTGTTACAGTTGTAATATTCATTTGCCCAAAAAGTGTAATTCAGATGTTCTACTGTAACAAATGAAGTGTTACTCATGTATCTACATTGTTTTCAATTGGTGCAACTATACGTCCCTTTCTTACTTGTACAACTCCTTTCTGGATTTTTATATTCATTTTTACCCAATTCTAACAGTTGTTTTAAGTTGGTTGTCTTTTTGTATGTGAATCTAGGTTTGTTACCTATAACTGAAACTAAGTCCCTATTACCCATGATGACTTTCCAGTTGTTTTCGATAATGGACTTGATGTTCCACATTTCATTGACTATAGGTAATGGGAATGCTATTCCAAATTCTTCCACTTGTTTATCCACAGTGCTAGCATTCTTACAAACCGCTGATGCCCCTATTAATATTTCTTCTGAGTAAAGAATAGGTTTTGCTACTCCTTTTCTAAGTGGTATAGCTTCTCTTTCTATTTTTTCCAAGTACTTTTCTTCATAACCTCTTCTCAAAAAAAGACTTTTCAACAGATCCAATTCTTTTAGATAAGTTTCCTCATCTGATGTTAGTCTACTGAGTCTAATCATCTGTCCTTTAATTACTCCTTTTTTCATGTGTGCTGGGTGTAGGCTGTCCTTATGCAAATAACTATTAGCAAAGTATGGTTTCCTGTAAATTTTACTACTAAAACTATTGTCATCACTATTGATACTAAGCGACAGGTCTAAAAAATTAATGCTTTTACCAAAATCACCTACTGTGAATGACAAAAAATTAGTTGTCTTGTTTAGGTCTTGTACCATTTTTTGTCATTCACAGTAGGTGATTTTGGTAAAAGCATTAATTTTGAAAAATTATGAAAAAAACATGAAAAAAGGAGTAATTAAAGGACAGATGATTAGACTCAGTAGACTAACATCAGATGAGGAAACTTATCTAAAAGAATTGGATCTGTTGAAAAGTCTTTTTTTGAGAAGAGGTTATGAAGAAAAGTACTTGGAAAAAATAGAAAGAGAAGCTATACCACTTAGAAAAGGAGTAGCAAAACCTATTCTTTACTCAGAAGAAATATTAATAGGGGCATCAGCGGTTTGTAAGAATGCTAGCACTGTGGATAAACAAGTGGAAGAATTTGGAATAGCATTCCCATTACCTATAGTCAATGAAATGTGGAACATCAAGTCCATTATCGAAAACAACTGGAAAGTCATCATGGGTAATAGGGACTTAGTTTCAGTTATAGGTAACAAACCTAGATTCACATACAAAAAGACAACTAACTTAAAACAACTGTTAGAATTGGGTAAAAATGAATATAAAAATCCAGAAAGAAGTTGTACAAGTAAGAAAGGGACGTATAGTTGCACCAATTGTAAACAATGTAGATACATGAGCAACACTTCATTTGTTACAGTAGAACATCTGAATTACACCTTTTGGGCAAATGAATATTACAACTGTAACAGTGAATTAGTAGTGTATCTGGCAACCTGTGTATCATGTAAAAATTATTACATAGGTAAAACCAAGAGAGTATTCAAAAGGAGAGTTTACGAACACGTTTTAGCTATTAAAAAGAAAGATAAAAACAACGCACTGGCTAGGCATGCAGTTGCATGTAAGGACTTCAAGAAATTTGAATTTTTTATCTTAGATAGAATAAAAAAAGAACTTTTTTCAGGAGATTTAAACAATCATTTAGAATGTAGAGAATCTCTGTGGCAGTTAGTATTTGGAGCCGATCAAACACCAGGCCTAAATGAAATGATAAATTTAAAGTGTTTTCTACTATACAGATAGTTGGACTTTTAACAAAATAAGTAGAACACATAGACACAAAATATAGGAACTCTGATTAAATTAGATAAGAAATCAACATTAACTAATACAGTTTTTTGAAAAAACTTTGTATACAAAAAAAAATTTTAAAAACAAGTAAAAGACAAAATAAGAATAGGATCAAATATTTAATTATTTTTAAAGGAAATAATTTAATATTATTTTATAACTGTGAATTAATTTTGTGATCAATTGACATCATTTCCTGTGGAAATAGTATTTAAACAATTGTTTTAAAGCAAATAATGTTTCTGAGGAAGTTCACGTTAATAAAGTGAATGAAAGCGCTTAAATCCTATTTGGAGAAGAGTGTGAAGTTTTCTTTGGAGTCTGCACAGATTTTTGCCTGGCTTTTGTGTGTTTTTGTGTACATTTGGAACGTTTCTTACAGCTTTTTGGATTATATTACATTTGTGATGTAGCTACTATTCAAATGTTAACAGAACACTGGTTATCATCTTCTTATGAAGTCCTAATAGTGTTTTGGATGAAAGCGCTAAACCATTGAATATATCTGGAAAGTCATAGTACAGCCTTCTTTATCTGACATATCCCATTGGACCCCACCGTGTGTATTGTGGTTAATTTGCAAATTGTAGACAGCACTCAGTTAAGTAATGAAAATCAAAGACCCTCTATAAATCAATCATTCACCCCACCCTACACCAGCAAACATAAATGTCAAGGACATAGCCCTTCTAATGGCATAACAGTTCGTTATGCCAGGCATATACAACAGCATTACTATCAAATATTTGTTGAAATGTAACTTTTACTTTGCTACTTCTAATATAAAGTCTTTATTATGTTCACATCCTCAGAGAAAGGTTCTGTAAAGCCATGCAGCATTAAAAGAGGATCACTGTAATAGCAAATGCTATACCTTCTATACCCACTTTAAATGGGCAAAGTGCAGACATTACTCAATTTTCTAGGGAAAAAATAATAACATCTTAACTGTGTAAGTATTACTTGAAAATAACATAACATACCCTGACAGAATTTGCAGGAAAGTTTGCTAAAAGCAATGCAATTACAACAATCAAACAGCAGTGTCTGAAGCTGGTGAATCCAAGTAGACTTCTCTTCTATAGTACAAGTCCCTTATCCCCAGGTTGCACTTTTGTAGTTTAGATTAACCCCTCTATACATGGTGATTAGTAAATCAGGTGTCAGCTTATTTTCATTCATGAAGCACCTATCTGTTTAAAATGCTGAGCAGGTAAACATGATGTGAGGATCTACCTTAGGCCATGCACAACAAAATCGAGTATTGAGAAATGGGACTGGCTAATGGCTTTCAAGAGTGACTCCTTGGCAGTAGTGCAGCTGGCTAATGGTTTTCAAGCATGACTCCTTAGCAGTAGTGCACAAATAATTAAGTGGTTAACACTCATGCCACTTTGATGTACACTTACAGAGGGTGTATCAATGAGAAGAGTCGCAGAACATCACGCAGTTGCTGCATTTCCAGACTGCTGGTGAACCAGTCTGAAGCATGTGCACAGATTCCAGACTGTCTCACCAGCAGTCTGGCATTTTATGCAGTTGCAAATGCATAGACTAGAAAGGGGATAAGACTGCAGGCTGGGTAGCACCCAGCTTGCTCTGCTCTCATGGGAAGAACTGGGATGAGCCTTGCGGGCTTTTGGACTGAATGGATGTTACGGACTTTAGAGGAAGGACTTGCTCTTGATTTGGATGGATATTACAGACTTTGGGCTGTATGGAACTGCTGGAAGGAATAATGTGTGTGTGGATATTACAGACTTTGGGGTGTATGGAACTGCAGGAAGGAATAATGTGTGTGTGTGTGTGTGTGTGTGTGTGTGTGTGTGTGTGTGTGTGTGTGTGTGTGTGTGTGTGTGTGTGTGTGTGTGTGTGTGTGTGTGTGTGTGTGTGTGTGTGTGTGTGTGTGTGTGTGTGTATTTGTGTGTCTGTGTGTGTGTAGAGAATACCACAGCCTTGGGCCCAGGTGACAAGAGCCTGAATTCTCTACCCACCACCATTTGTAAAAAATGTGTAGATTTTTGCATCAAACTTGTTCTGTTCCTCATAAAATCTGTGGTTTCTGTATTTTTGTGTCTTTGCAAAGTCAGTAGTGCAATGGTGCAGTGGTAGCATTGTTGCTTGACAGCTACAGGTTCTCTGGTTTGATTCTTGGCTGGGGTGCCTTCTGTGTGGAGACTGCATGTCTTCTCTATGTTTGTGTGGGTGTGCTCTGGTGTCCTCCCACCTTACAAAGACATGTGTCGGGAGTGTTTCTCCCTGGGCCTCTGTTGAAAATTGGCTTTTGTTTCAAGTCAGACTTTCCTGGTTAACAAATGTTAAATAAATAAAAATGACAAGCATTTGAATTTCAGACTTCATATTCTTCAGAAAGTATATGGTAACATGGAACCTTTTATTCTAGCAATTTTCTATGTTTATAAGATGGATATTTTAAATTTGTCCCTATTTTTGGGACTGCATTCCCCCATTATTGGCTTCATCCAGGTTTTTTGTATGAAGGTTGAGAGCTATGGTAAGAACTGATTTCACTGAATGTGTTTGGGGGCTGTATTCCCCCATTACTGGCTTTGTCCAGGTGTTTTGTGCTAAGAGGTTGACAGCTATGGTGAGAACTGAATTCACTAAATGGTAGCCATTTAAGTTTCAGTCTTCCTCTCTTTCACAAAACGGCTGATTTGGCATAGTGGTATGTTGCTCTGACTGGGTTCAAGACGTGGCAGCAAAATGTATGGTGGTAACACAGCATTTTATTCTAGCAACTTTCCAACATTATACAAGCAATGTTTAAAATGTGTTCCTTTTGGGGGGCTTTTGTCCCCCTCCCAAATACATTTTGGCTTTTTCCAGATTTCTTGTGCTGCAAAGTTCAGAGATACACCTGAGTGTTGAATATTTTTTACAAGGAGCTGAGAGCTGCAGGGACCAAAAGTTTAGTGCTATTTATGATGTGTCTGCTTGCATTGTTAATATCACAACTGGTAGTCTACTTGCTTTTGATGCAGAAGGCTGTGGGTTCTACTCCCACAGTAGGTAGATGCATTGCTGATACTGTACTGTGTTGCAAAGGGAGTGGATGCTGCAGTCCTTTTTGGTGAAGATACCTAGTACTATGAACCTATCAGTTTGCCATCCATTCCCTATTGCAATTTTACTAGCTTATCATTTTTTTAGTGTAATATAGGCAATTTATTCCTCAAGAGCAACAGGCCCTTTATTTGTAGATGAAACAATGAAATATAAAATTGTTTGCTAGCAGTGACCTCTTCATTAGTTACAGATCTCTTTAATGTGGAATTATTTAGATGACTTTTACTTCTTCAGAGATTGTGCATATTTGCTGATGCTGGTGGACTGTAGAAGTTTGAGTAGATGTTTATGATGGAAATGTTCTGAATTGGGCAGTTTTGTCATTATTGGTGCATGCATTTTGTTTCATTGTTTACTGGAAAAATGCTCAAAACAATACATTTAAAATGCCCTCTAAAACTGTACTGTATTGTACAAGGAATATAATTTAATACAATCAAGAAGGTGTATCAAAGAGTATGTGTAAGTATTACTTGAAAATAACATAACATACCCTGACAGAATTTGCAGGAAAGTTTACTAAAAGCAATGCAATTACAACAATCAATAAATTTAAAATGCCCTCTAAAACTGTACTGTATTGTACAAGGAATATAATTTAATACAATTAGGAAGGTGTATCAAAGACCATGTGTATGCTTTGTGTGCAAGGGGCCTGTGATTTGAAAACAGCCTAAAGTTAATCTTTATCTGCCACTGGCAAAATGCATTTTCTTTGAATGTGGGTTTCAATGCTGTTTCAATGAATGTGAGTTTCAAGGGCAGAGAAGTTTTAATGCTAAGTCTGTTTTCATTGTTAGACTGCATTGCTTAGTTTAGCAGATATCTATTAGTGTTTGTGCTGTAGAATGCAAAATAAAACTTTCAAATGAAGTCCAAATCATCACAGAAGTAAAGCAGTACGCACATTAGTGTTTATGATAAATGGGGTGAAATAGCCAAGTAATGGTTCATTGAAATGGCTGCAGGGGGAGGCTCCATTTAACCATAATTTTGTGAGGGGGGAAGGGCGGCAAACTCAAAGAGAGCCCCAGCTGAACTATACCTCTCAATTGTCCAGATTTTTGCAGAATTAATAGATTTTTGCTTCTTCTTTTGGGTTTGTTCCTCATAAAATTTGTGGTTTTCTGGCAAATCATTTAGGAATTAAGTCACTAAATAATGACAGACACTGAGTTTCAGACTTCATAACCTTCAGAAAAATGCATGCTAAAGCAAGACCTCTTATTCTATCAACTGTCTCAGTTTATACAAGAGCAATTTTTAGTACTGTTTATATGTTCTCCCAATATATTTGGCCTTTTCCAGATTTCCTGTCAGGTTGAGAGGTACGTGCAAATAAATTGCTTTATAGAATTATGCATATCCAAACCTCTTAACTGTCCCCGATTTTGGCTCAAAATGTTGCTCTTCTCCCAATAATCCCTCTGCAAAATGGCAATTTTTGAAGAAAATGAGGAGGGTTTGCAATTAATAAATAACTGAAATAATCAGAGTTATAGATTACTTTTATTTCAGAAATGCATGCAGATTCTTTTATTTTGTCAGCTGCTCAAGTTAGCAGTACGAATATTAAAAAAGTGCCCCTTCTTTGACAGGTTCCCAGCTGTATTGTGTGGCTATTTTATATTTTTACATCATATTTTTTGGTCCGTTTTTCATAAAATTGTGTTTTTTTGGCAAATTAGTGGCAAATCATTAAAGAGTGAAGTTAGAAAATAATGACAGACATTTGAGTTTCAGATTTCATACTCCAGAAAATTCATACTAATGCAAGAGAGGTATGACAAATGTGTCAGGGCCATCACAGTCACCCAGAGACATTTCAAATTGTGACATACTTGTTGCACCCCTTTCCCCCATGTAGTGACTCTGGATGTGTCCAAGCGAGGCAAGGAGCAGTTATGCAGTGTAAATGTGCAGAGTATCCCTCCATCCAAGGTAGACACAAGTACTACAGTGGCGTTTCATCTTTTTTTGATTTTGCAGAGTGTTCTGTTTTCTGTCATATTTTTATACTGTTGATTTATGCTTATTATTTTTCAGAAAGTGCCTGTTGCTCTGTGTTTAAGTAACAATGCTTTAATGACCATCAGGTAAGCTTGTCTAAGATTGTAAGATGCAAGTAAGCTTTAATAAGCATAGTGTTAAAGAACTGCCAACACTGAAAGTCTTTCTGTTGTTGCCATGCAGATAATACTTACATAACTAGATAATGTATAAGCCTTGGATATTGAAATGCATATGACAGTATTTGTAATAAAGGACAGGTTTACATTATTTTAAAAAGCTCATTGCATTTGTTGGAGACTTGCAGTCATCTTTGCAGGCTTTACCTGTAAACTAAACAGAATGCCAATCTACCATGTGTGTTCCATAACCTGTGCAGTAATCCTTTAAGCAATGTATCTTGAGCTTGTTTCTTGTTTGCTTTTCATTTTTTACTTTGATCATGTTTTCCCCATGAAACAAGTAGATAGTTGTTGTCAGGCAGCAGGTCTTTTTTGAATAAGAAACATTTTTACAAGTGGGGTTATCACAGAGATTGCTATTTTCGGCATGTTACTTGGTACTTTAATAAAGCTGAATATAAATTATAATTAGAACTGCAGTGCAAGGAGAAGTGGTAATAATAATTCTGGACCTTCTGTGAAAATCTGTACAGTTGAAAATCTGTACAGTTAAGACGTATGCATGTCGCCAATAACAATTTTTTTAATATATACATTTTGTTTAATTTTTTGGGGGGTAATTGTGACAGTCTCCATAGGAATATATGAGCTCTATAAGGTATACAAGGAATTTTATTATTGTTTATTACTGCTCTATAAATATAAACACAATTGCAATGGCATATAAGCAATGTTGGCATAATAAAATTGAACACTGGTCTTTATATTAACTAAAATATACTGTGGCTGTCTTACAATGTATGACAAAGGTTTTTATTAAATTTTTTGCTGTATGTTAATTTCTTGCCAGATAATTATTGTTGAATGTAGGTTACTGACTGCCGTTGATTTCCTTGCCACATAGCAGTTTTAGTACGCTTATATACTGCTTGCATATGGCACCTTATTTACATAGCAGTTTTAGTACGCTGATATACTGCTTGCATATGGCACCTTATTTACATAGCAGTTTTAGTACGATGATATACTGCTTGCATATGGCACCTTATTTGCATATTACATTGCTTCCCAGGAGTTTTGCACTAAACTCAGTGCATTTTGCCAAATTCCACATTTTTTTTTGTTTCTTTTTGTTGTTGCTTGAAGAACTTAGGATATTGTTACAGAATTAGATAGCTATGTGAATAAACAGCACCAAAAACCACAGCAAGAAAGAAAACAGGCACAAACATGGAGCTGAGAACACACTGTAAAAGCAAGGGAACCACAGTAGGTAATCCACGAAGAATATGTGTTAGGCTCAGATTCAAGTGGTCTTGGTAATAATGTATTTTATTTAGTTTAGGTAAAATATATAGGCGATAATGCAGAAATATATATTCGAATAATCTTAATAATTCTTTGTGTCTGAAGTTTTCAGAAATGTAAGTGGATGTTATTGGAAGATATCTGACAAAAATGTAAGAGTATTATTTTAATAATTTATTTTATAATTTAAGAGTATTATTTTAATAATTTATTTTATAATTTAAGAGTATTATTTTCTTTCACTGAACAAATGTAATGTACAAGAAATGAGTGTGAAAGATGAAGAAAGCAGGATCATCACTCTTTTGATGTAGGAAATGGGTTGTAGATGTGGATAGGGGTGATATAAAGTGCAATGAAAATATGAAGGATTAAATATGTAGTAATGTGAGGACTACTTGTGAATATTTTCATTTTTTTATTTGGCAGGTTACTTATTTCTGCTTTGGATTTTTTAACCAGCAAGTGAAGTGCAAAGATTATTGCATCTTAAGGTTCTTAACTTATTGATTGGTCTCAGTTAATCCTGGTTGTTAGTAAAAACATGAGGAAATTTGGCATCCAGGATAAAATGGGTGTGCAGTTTGAAAATGCTTATAGTACTTTATTGACTGCGTGACATTGTTTATAGTGTGATGTACTTAAAATGATTGTTTAAAGAATGTATGGATATCATTGGTCCCCACTAGTGCTGCTGGTGGATGATGGCAGTTATTATATGGTTGAAGCAGAGATATGATGAGTGCTGATAGAAAATAGAACTGTAAGTGAATATACATACATTGATGGGATGAATGTGATGGATGTCTGTCTCCTTTTGGTTTAATTAAAAGCTTACAGCAATATGGTAGTGAAAAAAAAATGAACATTGGCCAAAAACTGCAACAAGGTTCTTTGTTTGAAGTTTAAACTGGATGGAGATTAGGTAGTAAATAGGAAAACTGGAGAGGATTAGGAAAGGTATGCTGCCTGTGTTGTCTGGTGACAATGTTATGATTATGATTGCCTATTTACTGAGGGAGGGCTTTTATTAGTAATGTATAGATAGGACTGCATTTACATAGAAAATATAACAAATAGTATTGTTCCAGTGATTAGAAGGTGAGCTGTAAGAGAAGTATTTGTAGGATGGGCATATTAAAAAGGTATAATTGGAATGATGAATATGTAATTAATGGGAAACTGGATATGTTCCACTTATACTGCAGAAATAATGACAACGTGAAGTGCATTATAAAGCAGTAAATGAGAGCTAGTTAGTTGTTGTCAGGCAGCAGGTCGTTTTTGGATAAGAAACATTTTTATAAGTGGGGGTTTCACAAAGATTGCTACTTTCAGCATGTTACTTGGTACTTTAATAATGCTGAATATAAACTATAATTAGAACTACAGTGCACAGAGAAGTGGTTTGAGTTGAGTGCTGCTTGTTTTTCTTATACTTGATTTTGACTGGCATTCCAGTAATGTATTTAAAAAGTAATTTATTTTTTCATGCCTCACAACCTTTTTGTTTCCATCTAGATATTAAGTTAGCTGTCATGCAGTCAATGCATTTAAATATTTTTTTCTTCTACACTTCATTTTGTCTTGATTGGACTTTCATAATGATGGTTTGGCACCCAGGGCAGCGTATTTAATTAAAGTTACAGTTTTTGTGGTTTTGAGCATAGCTCCTCCCCTTTCTAGTTGGCTGCACCCCTTACCATTGACCCCATCCATTTAGCTGTCTCCTGCAGCCCCCCTTTGATTTGAAGTCACCAGCCGCCACTGCTTTATACCACCTTTATGAATATATGCTTAAGAGATAACTGCTACTCTGAGTAAAACATAGCAGTAAATTATAAGTACATAAAACTTAAACATACAAACAGAAAAATTATAAATAATTGCAAATTATAATGTAACAATGTTACAAATGCATCAAAAAAGTACTACTCAAAAAAGAAAGTGAAGAGCACACTCTTGTATTGCACACCTTTGTTTGTACTGTGACATGATTTATAAGCTTAAATGGTCAAATATCCCATCCATCCAGATATCTACTGTGAAATGACACAGGACAAGTGTGAGAAAATGGGTATATTGGTTCCTGAATGTAAAGTGTTAGAATGTCATAGCTTGAGTATATGTTCTCTGCTTTCTCTGCTCCATAATATGTACGTGTATGTGGCAAATACTGTTAATCTTCAATATTTCATGATAATGCTATGGTCTCAAGGTTCAAATCTAGACAGGGTGATTTTTTTAGGTTCGTCCTTTGTGCAATGATTAGTATTAGATGTTGATGACTGCCAACAGTCATTAGCAGTGAATGACAGTTCACTTCACAAGACAAAAACTCAAAAATTTAATCTGCAATGCCATCAGTAGCACAAATGAGGTTGACACCATTGTGCTTCGGTCAGAACTCTGGACAGTACTGATTGCTGAAAACAAATATGTCATGCAACTTGCTCTGTGGCACTATGTGTTAATGCAGTAAGATATGAATAGCAGCAATAATACAGGGTTTGATTCTAACTTTTGATATTTTGAAGTTACTATTTATAATTAAACAAATGTTTTGTGTTGGAACCTGAACTATTGTTATTAGTAATACCGCATGTTTATATTCATGATATAACAAATATGATATGGACTAAAGTGTGAGGAAAATAAATTAGCAACATAATGAATGTGGAAATATGAATAATGAATCAAAACCATTTGAAATATGTCAGAACAAGTAATCATGATAATTATACATTTCCTTTAAAAAGGTATAATTCTACTTGTATATAATGTGTATTATACAATCTTGTATAATCTCCTGTGTGGCCTCTTCCCCAAGAATTGTCATTACATGAAGACATGATGATGTGTAAGAGAAATGCAAATTATTATGTGACAAAGGCTGTTAAAAGATTGAATGTGTCAGGGTAATGTCATAGATACTGGGTTCAGTGATAGATATTTTAGAAGGCTGCCACCAGTATAAATCAGCATACTGCTTTTTTTTATTTGCCCTTTTATTTATTTATTTTGGATTTTTTAATTTTCTGTCATTCAGTGATGCTTGTCAATGTGCACTGTTGACTGGTAAGTGGTCAGTAGCAGTGACTGACAGTTAACTTTGAAGGCAAAAACTGAAAATGTAATTTGAAATACTGTCAGCAGTGCAAATGAGACTGATACTGGTGTGGGCCCATCAGTACTTTGGACAGTACTGAGTGAAGAAAATGTAGCTGTTATATAACTTTCTCTCTGGCTCAATGTATTAATGCAGTATGTTTGGAGTTACAACAGAGGTAAAGGAGGGGTTGAATCCCAGTTATTGATAGTTTTGCTAAGGAGGTTGCAATAACTATTGTCACAGTCTTTGTATTAGTAATTTAACATAAAGTAAAACTGCCAAGTTGCAAAAGAAATTCCAACACTACCCAATTTAATGAATGCTAAATAAGAAAACTACACTCTGCATGAAGTATGTTAGACATAACAAAGTGATAGTTAATTTAAAGTGCACTTGCATACGTGTAATCTTCACAATAGCTTTTGGAAAAGGTATGACAACACAAATATATCATTAGGTGTGTATGACATTATGTCATGCAAAGCAAATATGGCAGCTTTCTCAACATGTTTTATTGAGCTCATTCAAATCAATGTATAAGAAATAAATTTACACCTTTGTAGAACCAAATTGCTATTGATGAAAATGGAAAGATAAGATGTCATGAAGAATTAATAACTGTTGTTGTTCAATAAATATCTTATTTAAAAAAATACATCTTATTGTTTGCTGTAAGGATCCAAAAGTTTTCCTCTGTATTATAAAGGTTCATTTGAAGAAGATTTATTTTTGTTTCTTAATTGTTTGAGAACTTATTGATCTATTCTTTTGTCATAAGTCTGTTTATTTTGCTATGTTTTATCCATTATGGCCCCATTTTTTTATTATTAATATTGTATCATTTTTTTTTTATTTTTCACTAGTTTTGTCAAGGGGCTATATTTATTTTAACATTTGAATTTCCCCATGGGAACCTGATGATATTTCTTTCAATGGATTACTATCCTCCTGTTGGAAGCAAGGATGAAGGGTGGGCCTCACAGTGGATTGTCCGTTTTACTTTGCTTAAATGGCTGATATAATGGAATCTACAACTTCTCCACAAGCTCAGTCTGACACCAAGAGTCTATATTTTCTTACACCTCAGATTTGATGGCAAAATGCAGACATGCAGGAGCCAGTGATGTAAGCATCTGATGAATTTATTAAACAGGCTAGCAACTGCAGGAGGATGAACCACATGACATCCACCATTCAGATTTCCATCATATGTATCCTGATCTTAATGCTGTAAAATACTTTATACATTACAATCACAAGCAGAAAGTTGCAGATGGAGTGTTGGAAAACATTTTCATTCTCATGGTGCTTGTCCTTTTTCTACAGCTGTACTACCATTGATTTAGAATATCAAAGTAAGAAGGAATCACAGGGGACAAAAATGCTTATTCTGTGTTTAGTGTGTATTCATGTTAAGTTCTCAGTATTACTGGCCTAAGTGTTTTGTATCTGCAGTACAGAATCATGGATCCTTAATATCATTGTCCATCTGCTTGGGGTAAAATAAAAATAATATACATGCTGTTTTTTTTTTGTCATCTCCATCCAGTACCGTAAACCTATACAGTGCAGCAGAACTTAAAAAATGATAAATTATTCTTAGTTTACCTGATAGAATTATAAATAACTTTGTCTGCACTACAGCTTGGTGTCAGTTAACATAGCCTCTAGGAAATGCTCCAGGTTTTAAAACTTCGGTTATATTTATAGAATTTCAAGAATACAAACTGGGATTATGCAGCCCTGCCTTGGTGCAACTGTCTTTGCAAAGTAGCAAGAGTGTTTTTGCCTTAGGGGTGAAACAAGACATATTATTAATGGGTCTCTATTAGTTCACCAAAAGTTATTTTCAGCCTATTCATCAAAACACATTCATCGAAAATCACTTCCACGATTTGCTGAATTTTCCAAGGGCAATGAAGTAGTTGGCCAACTACACAACTTTGCCCATTTTCCCACTGCAGTGCAACCTTGGACTTGGTATATATAGTTAGCAGGGTGTGAGGGGCAAAGCTCTTCACTTGGGTTGGTTTGATTTAGTTATTTTTGGGTTCCATTGTGCTGTGGGGCAATTGTTTTATTGCCCTTGGAAAATTCAGTGAATCCCGGAAGTGATTTTTACTGAATATGTGTCACTGAATAGGTGTTCGCTAAAAATAACTTTTGGCAAACTAATATGGACCTATTATTAACCAGGTAAAGGAATCCTCAAACTTTTCAGCCATAAAGGGACTATGTATAGGCAATTCAGACTAACCAATCGGCCAGCATGGTTTTGCAAGGATAGAAAAAACTGAAGAAGTCCTAGACAGCTGGAGAGAACATGCAAATGCAACACAGACAATAACCAAAGGTCAGAATCAAAGAGTGCTCCTTGGAGCTGTGAAACAACAGTGCTAGCTAGCCTGTGACCATGCCCATGTCTTTGACAATTATCTAGTCATAGTCTATTATCTTATAAATGGTTCAAATATACAATGTTTAAATTCTAATTTAAAAAAATCAAGATTGTTTTGCTTCTTTTTAAATTGCAAAGTCCAAGCACTTTCTCCTTATTAAAACAATCCCTACCTTTCTGCTCTGATTTTATCATGTAAATAAAACATGTTGCAGTAGCACAAGGAAACACTGTAGATGTTTGCTGTGCATGTTCTTGAATTAGACCTGAATTATCAGACTTAATTTCAAAGCCAAGAAGTAATGGTTCAGCACAGATGCATAACAGACTTTATTAATTGGATGGCTCAGTGCGATATTTGAACAAACAAAACCTTATACAGCAAAGGAGAAGAAAGAAACCCAAGCTGACTATACTCACTACAGAACACGAGAAGTGACTTGCAATATGGCTTATTGTATGACAAAGAAAACTAAAAGCAAACTTATTTTCTGAAGATTAGAGTTTCATTTATGTAGACTCCACTTTTTTATTTTGTATCTCTAAAGCAAGTTATATACAGTAAAAAATCTTCTGTTCTTGGAAAAAGCATGCAGTTCAGTACAGTAAGTCTCACACATACAGATAGAAAGAGAGACATGTACACATACACAACACAGATGCATGCATGCACCCATGCACACACACACACACACACACACACACACACACACACACACACACACACACACACACACACACACACACACACACACACACACACACTCACAAGCAAAGCAAAATGTAGTTTTGATGTTAAGTCACTATGTGCCATTAAAATTACCTAAAATCTGTATAGAAAGAGAGACAGGATTTGGTACGCTCAAGTAATAGCAAAAGAAATGGTTAAGTACCTTCTAATATTTTTGTACTATGAACCTTATGTTACTTCTTACAGAGATATTTAGATTTAATTTCAAACTTGTATTTCAAATTTTATAGCACAATGATAGAACTTTGCTAAACAAAGCAGTACAGTCTAACAATGAAAACAGACTTAGCACTAAAACTCCTCTGCCCTTGAAGCTCACATTCATTGAAATGGCATTGAAACCCACATTCAAATAAAATGCATCTGGCCAGTGCTGGATAAAGTTTAGCTTTCTGTTTTCAAATCATAGGCCTCTTGGACACATCTATGTGTTCTTTGATTCACCTTCTTGATTGTATTATATTATATTCCTTGTATAATACAGCACCAACTGATAGAGTGTGTTTTAAATGTGTAGTTTTGAACATTTTTTTCCAGTTAACATTGAAACAAAATGTATGAACCTATAATGACAAAACTGACCAATTCCGAACATTTCAACCATAAAAGACCACTAAAACTTTTGTAATTACAATCCATTGATATTAGTCTATATGCACAATTTCTGCATAAGTAAAAGTTATTTGAATAATTTTACATCAACCATGTTTTGTAACTAATGAAGAGGTTGCAACTTTATATTTCAATGTTTCTTGTACAAATAAAGTGCCTGTTGCTCTTGAAGAATTAATTGTCTATGTTTCATTAAAAAAATGGTACGCTAGTAATATTGCAATGGGGAATGGATGGCAAACTGATAACAGGTTCATAGTTACTAGGCATCTCATCCAAAGGAATGCAACACTCCCCCCCCTTAAAGTACAACACAGTATCAGCAATCTATCTATATGCTTTTGGGGTAGAACCCATAGCCTTCTGCATCAAAAGTAAGTATGCTACCTGTTGTGCTACTAACAATAAATTTCAATTCTATAGTACAATATTGATAGCATTTGCTAAACAAAACAGTTGCATATTGTAAACAGGCTTAGCATGAGCAGCAGTAAACATCTCTTCCGTTGAAGCTCACAATTCCTTGAAAAATGCACCTGAAACTCAATTCCTGAGAAATGCACTTGAAACTCAGTTCCATGAAAAATGCACCTGAAACTCAGTTTCTTGAGAAATGCACCTGAAACTCAAACCCTATACCTTACTTAGAGGAAACAACAGCCTGAATCATCTACCCCAACTATCAAGCTGCCAAAAGATTGAGTTTCAAGTACATTCATCAAGGAATTCACACACACACACACACACACACACACACACACACACACACACACACACACACACACACACACGCACGCACACACGCACGCACACGCACGCACACACGCACACACACGCACACACGCACACACACGCACACATACACACATACCTGTTAGCACATTACATCAGGACAAAGCCTGAACAATGGGGATAAATTTTAAATACTGCTGTTATAAACTCAGAAAGTTGCTATAATATAAGGTCTTGTGTTACCATGCATTTTCTGAAGGATATTAAGTTTAAAACTGAAATGACTGTCATTACTTAGTGAATTCAGTATTCACTGACTTGCCACAAAAATCCAGAAAAATCACAAAATTTATGAGGAACAGACCAAAAATATGAGTTGAAAATCTGGACCATAACTCTCAAACTCTTAGCACAAAAAAATCTGGAACAAAGTCTGACATAATGTGGGGGGTGGGACAAAGGCCCAAAAATAGGGACAGATTTTAAATATTGCTCTTATAAACTTAGAAAGTTGTTAAGAAAACCAAGATTTGTCTTGGCATACATTTTTTTCTGAAGGATATGAAATCTGAAACTCAAATGTATGCCATTATTTAACATTATTTAATTACTTCCATCCTCAGATCATCTCAGAGATTTGTCAGAGAATCACAAAGTTTATGAGGAATACACCAAAAACATGTAACAAAAATCTGGACATTCTGCAAAAATCTGGATGGTTAAGAGGTATCTGTCTCACACTAACACACACACACACACACACACACACACACACACACACACACACACACACACACACACACACACACACACAATCCTTACATGTCCATCTTTGTTGCCTGCAGCACACACCTGTAGAAGCAGCTTGAGGACTGCCCCTTGTCAGTCCATGGAAGCAGCACACATATCTATGGCAGTAGCTTGAGGGCTGTCTCAGTTGGAAGCACTTCTTTTTTGTATTATTCCACTTGCACAGAATGCAGAAAGGAATAGGTTTGTGCAACGATGACTTGAGCTGCAACTGGATGCAAAGGGCATTCTTAAAGAAGAATGCCCTTAAAAAAAATGTAGTTTTTTTATGTTAAAAGTCAATATGACAGTTCCTCAGTCCAGCAGGCCCCCTCCAAGCCAGCAGGGGCCCTCTCACAGCCAGTGGGCCCTAGGTGCTTGCCTTGGTTGCCTAGTGCTGGATCTGGTTTGGTTATACCCTAGCGGTATAGAACTGTCAGGCACATTCTACCCCATGGCAAGTACATTGGCAGGGAAAGTCAGCATGCAGAGACACACTTCCTGTGGCAGGCATCACTGACAGGAGCTCAAGAGAGCTGCTGTGGGTTTGAATGAGTTCTGAGTGGGTAGTCTATACCATCTGATCTGAAACTGGCCCACTCCCTATCACTCAGCTCTTACTGTAGGGGCAACAAATTGGCTGATTAAGCATCCCAAGAAAGAATGACTGGTTGTAGGACTTTTGTCAAGTAAAGGAATGCCTGGCTGTCATCCACAACTGGGCAAATGGGCTAAATGGCTAATGGGTGCATAGCCATCAGTTGGGCTCATCTCTTCTTCAAAACCTTGAGACTACATTTGTGATATACACATTAATTTACCTCCTGCATGCAATTAATATTGTTGATTTTAGTGGTGGTTATGAAATCAGCATTTGTTGGGGAGTTTCTATTAGGTTGTGTGTCTCTCTTATGAAGTCAGCACTACACATCTAGGCATTTATGACAATAGATGCTCGGTGTACTCTAATACAGGTAGGATTATGAAGGTCAAGAATTCCAAATTCATTATTCCTCTACTAATAGAGAAGACACCAATGTTGTTGATAGTTGAACAGTCTTAGATTTTCTGGGGGACTTTACTTACTTTACTTACTTTAGTTTATTTACTTTTGCACTCTTTTTTTATTTCTGTTCCTTTTGCAAACTAATGTAACACTGTTTTGCCTGTTTCCCTGGGAGTCATCCTCTGTTTTCCTTTAGGAATATATGGTTTAATTCCCTAGCAACATGACAATATTTCAGACAGACAACAGTGAAGGATGTGATATAGTACAATTGCATGAATACTCACCAGAAATGTAGATGTTTGACTCCACTATCTCTCTCTCGCTTTCTCTCTTTGGCCAGGGGTCTTCATTGTGCTCTATGTGTCCAGTCCTTGTACATAAAGTTTCTGTTGTTATGTACTTGATAATTAACTCCGCAGCTTATTCATTCTGATGAATATATCAAGAGTTTTAAATAAGATTGCTGTATCTTGTGTTGTATACCTTGGCTTACTTTGCTGCCTGTATGGATGGCAAGGCTTTTTTCTGGATGTTTTTAAAGAGATATGTAGCTTGGCCAGGGATGCAGCCTAGATGAAAGGAAATCACACAGGACTCATAGGAGTTTCAAGGCTATTTTAGTTTAATGTCTATCTATACCTTGCCAATACCATCCCTCAAGCTTTACCTCTTTTCTCAAGGAGGGTGAAGTGAGTTAGTTCTGGGGTAATTTTGATTGCTCCCATCCAGTCTTTCAAGTTTACTTTGAGGGAAGACATATAATAGAGTTTCATAGATTATTACTAGGTTAATTTCCCTTGTGGGTCATATTAAGCCTAGCCAATTAACCCATGTGATAATCAAACTCTGCACCTTATCACAGTGTTTAACCTGCAGAGGAAGTTTATTGCAGTCTAGGGTGAGGCACTGGGTGTTAAAACTTATTTCTCCAACACATTCTTTTTGTTTTGACAAAGTAAAACAAGGTGAAGGAAAAAATATTTTGTATCAAAGTAAACCAAACTGCAGTAGTGTAAGAAAATTTAATAAATCCAATAAAACGCACTGATTCAATATATAAAATAAAATAAAAGATTAGCGCTTTTGTACATAACAGATCAGATGCTAAATGTAAGGAGACATGGGTGAAGTGCCACAATTTACCTTTAAAAATCAGAAATGTCTAAAGAGACTGCTCTGTTATAAATCCAACAGTGTTGTTAATAATGGGAATGAACATTTAGGGAATGCTATTTCAGGGACCTTTCCTTGTCGTAAATGTTCCATGTGTTCTTATGTAAGTAATGATGATATGTATGTACACCCTGTGACTGGACATGTCTATGAGCTTAAGGCATATGCTGACTGTAATACAATGAATGCTGTGTATTTAGCTTCCTGTGAGCTCTGCAGAATGTTCTATGTGGGCAAGACTAATAGGTGTTTGAGAGATCGGATATGTGAGCTTCTTTACAGTATCTGGAGATATGATAGTAAAAATGCCCCTGCAAAACATGTTACCCAGATGGGAAATAATCATTATTTTAAATTTTCAGTATTAGAGATTCGTCAGCCTAATGTTAGAGGAGGCGATATAACAACTAAGACTGAATGTCAAGAGATGAAATGGATGTTACTTTTACAAGCTACAGGGACTAAGGGGTTAAATGAGTTCATTCCCCTTAAACCTATTTTAAAGTCACGTGATCTGCAACACTAATTGCCTGTATTATTTAAATTGTAACTGCTATTACTGTGTAGATCTGAAGAAGTACTCTGTTATGTACGAAAGCGCTTATCTTTTATTTTATTTTATGTATTTAATCGGTGCGTTTTATTCGATTTATTAAATTTTCTTGCACTACTTCAGTTTGGTTTACTTTGATACAAAACATTCTTTTTGTTTGCTGAGGAGGACTCAGGTATTAACTGAGATGTTTTATCTTACTGAGATATAAGAGGTCAGGGAACTTCAGGTCTCTAATGATGGTAAGAGAGGCTCATATTTTCCCTCAGGAGCCTTTAAGGCTCACAGTAAAGGCTCAGGCTCTTCAAGATTTTTAAGGCCAGAGATCTTTTATGTTAGGGACCTCTGGGACTTTTAGTTTATTAAAATGTCAAGTGGGCAAGGGCGCCCGCAGGCAGGTGCAAGGGGGTGCACTTGCACCCCCCTGGAACTGGCTGGCCGAGAAATTAATTTTATTTTAATTTATAAAAAAAAAGCTTTGTCTTTTTTAAAGGCGTTTCTCTTTAAGAATGCCATTTACATCCTGTCAAGCTGCACAGACGCAACAGGTGTTTGCGACCCGTTTTTGTCTTCAGCTGCAAAGACCGGTTGTAGGACCCAACAGTCATGCGTGCGTCGCATGAATTTTAAATATAGCTCCGACTATGCTAAGCGATATTGAGATTAATAAGGAAGATGTAGTAGATAACGCTAAAGTGGTAGAAGAAGATAGACAAGATGGGAGTGCGAATGGTTTGTACTACCCCTTACTATAGTGTCAGGTCCAGGTCTTGAAGTTAAAGACCACTTATTATTTTGCAAATGCCTTTTAGAACGATATCTTTGGTTGTAATATTTTAGAAGCGGTCATTATGTATCAGTGTGTTAGAGTTTATTCAGATTTTTAGTGTGCTGTAGCCGTATTGTTATTAATAAAAAAGTGAAAATTATATAGAATATTCCAACCAATTTATCAGCGTTATAACAGAATAATATCAATTAAAAATGTGGTGGCCGGGGCGGGATCCCATCATTTTTTTCTACTGCCTCTGGTTTGTCTTTGCTCATGATTCTTAAAAAGTTGAGATGTGACGAACTGCCATTGTTTTAAGAATGTCTTTGCTTGTTAGGTAATGTAGCTTCATTCACTTCTAAACTCTGTATCTCTATCCGTGCCTTTTTCCTTGAATCTTTAGTTAAGACGTTGAGCGTTATGACCTACTGATTTTTTAAAGGTATTTCATATCTGTTTGATGTAGAAACCTCGTAGATTTCGCTTCTAAATATTTCTGGGCCTCTCTCAAAAAAAGAAAAAAAGGAAAGCAGACTACAAAATCCGTAGTTTGTATTTTTTTTTCTACTTCTGCATTTCTGCATTTTCTGATTTTTTTTTTTTCTTTCGGCCATATCGTTTCGCCTGAAGTCCTGCCCAGAAGTCATTTTAGTGGAAAGTTGTTGATGTGGTATAAGGCATTCTCCCTTTCATTTGTGCTGCACAAACAAATGTTAAGTTTAACAAACTGCCTTGAAAGTACAAGCGTACAGCACAAAACGTCCACATGCAGTGTGGCAAGACTATAATTCACAGCAGCGTGGCAAGACTATAATTCACAGCACAACTAAATTCATACATTACTGTTTATGTCAGAAATATTTATAACAAAATACATTTGTTTTGCTTAGTTTGATTTGTGATGGTCATTTCCAAAATCCTAATTAAAATGTCAAAAACATGTAGCAGGGTACATTTTATGAAATTAATAATCAAGTGACGCTATGGGTGCCATCCACATCATTACAGACATTGCTGAAATATTTTTTAACATTAATTCGTAGCAGCTGATGTCTTCTGCACAGAAATACCTCACAAAGAGGATTACTGGCCTCAAACAGATGCCCTCATGACCGTCTCAAAAACTCCAGCTTTACTCTTTAGCATATCGCCAACTCAGAGGCGATCTCTGCCTAACATACAAAGCTATGCCAAACCCAGAGCTGTTGGACATGCTCCACTTAAAGCAATCCCAATCCATCCGAGCTACACGCTCTAGGGACCTAAACTGTGTCACCACAATAAACAGAACATGCTGGAGGGGTAGATTCCTGTCCCAGAGACTTCCCATACTCTGAAACAGACTTCCTATCCATGTCAAACAGAGCTCCT
Source organism: Protopterus annectens (assembly GCF_019279795.1). Lineage (NCBI taxonomy): Eukaryota > Metazoa > Chordata > Ceratodontiformes > Protopteridae > Protopterus > Protopterus annectens. Next base: position 156,825,299 of record NC_056737.1, on the reverse strand, counting down.
CATTAGCACTCTTCAAGAAAAAATCTTGATGATTGGATGGGAAGTAGGAAATTCACTCGGGGATCGACAGGGGCACAGGAAAATAATTTTCTTGGGTGGCGAAAGCCAGGGTACATTTTTGGCTAGGCTTATGTAGGCCCTAGGGCTAATAGCCTAGTACCTAGCTATGAACCTAGCTATGAACCTATATAAACGTCCGCAGTGCGCTGGAAGGGAATCACATAATTTCTGCCAAAGAGTCACTCACAGTTTGATACCTTTCGTCAGTTCTTCAACTCTGTGATTTCACACTTAAATGGGGTTTTTACTCCTTCACCGAACTTAGGCCCTAGGGCTAATAGCCTAGTACCTAGCTATGAACCTATATAAAGCGCAGTCTTGGAAGGAATCACATCATTTCTGTCACTCACAGTTTGATACCTTTCGTCAGTTCTTCAACTCTGTGATTTCACACTTAAATGGGGTTTTTACTCCTCCACCGAACTTACTGCAGAATGAAATATTTGAGCAAGCTCTTGGTAACTTTGGGTAAGTCAGCATTATACAGTTTTTCTGTATAAATAAATAACCGGCCTCCTTACTACCAGTAATGTACTAGGAATGCTAGCTTTGGTCGTTTTGTGTGGTAATTACAGTTTTGTCTATGTGACAGGCAATGCGTTTACTGTGTTACCACTATTACTTTGATGAAATAGTTTGTTAAATGGCAAGCAGGTAGAGTCCATGAGTTAATGTGACTAAAATAACCTTATACTAGTGAATTTGTGAACATGGAAGGTAAAGCGGAGGATACTGGGATGCTAAGAAATAAAATGTTTATGAGTGATGGAGCAGCAGATAAACGAATACATTCTAGTGTTCATTGTGTTCTCTTTGTGTTTGGGGTTTTTGGAAGGTGCAGTAGACCATATTGCGCTAAATCATTGGTTTACTTTGCGAAACTGTCCCTGAATGTGCATCAGTATTGCGTTTTGTCCGTTATAACATTTTTGATGAAATAATGAGGTTTGCAGTCCCTAAATCCTACCACATATCACACTAACGGACTTCTCATTAGTCAAAAATGCGTATCACCAAAAAGTATCTTGTCCTTTTAACTTTATGAGTGAATAGTATCAGGGTTTAAAAGGTGGCCCTGATTTGGGCCTTTGTCTCTGATTCTTGAGGTGAGAGAGCAGGACCCATGGTTGGAGCTGTGTCTGTGTTTATTTTAGTATGAAGGAGAAAATTTCCTGGGAGAAGAGTGAAGCAATTTAAATCATAACATACTACTGAAATTTTCTGAAGTTTGTGTGCTAATTTGCTTGCTGTTAATGTTATGCCTTAATTAACGTTATATTGGTGCGAAATGGATGCATATTCATTTTAAAAGTCTATCAGGTGATTTGTTTGCATTTAAAGACATTTCTTGAGCTTTATCAACGTGTGCACCTATGAGAAGTTGTTATGGTCTTACTTTTTCCCTGTATGTTGGCGTTTTTCTTTAAGTGCTTTTTATAAAAGAAATGTTTTGAAAACTGTGATTCACAAGCTATTAAATTAATTTAAGGAGTTGTTAATTTGTTTTGTGCTGTGCAGGACATTGTGTATGCTTCTTATATGTTGAAATTGTTCACTTTTTTGTGTTTTGTGATGGGGAAAGTTACTGCAAATATGCACTTTAGTTTGTTCTAAATATGTGTGTCACTATTGATGTTAAGAAGTTGAGACTAGATGAAATACAAGAAAATTCTGTAAAATAGTAGAATAGAATTCCAGAACTAGTGAAGCCCTGAAACAAGAGTGTGACATCCTAAAATGATCACACATTGGGCATGTGTTTTGTGAGATCCATAGGTACTGTCCTAGCACTGATCCCCTCCCCACACCTATTGTAAGTGTAAAAATGGCTGTAAAATATCATTCATTTTGTAATGTGTAATTCACTGAGGTGTTTAAGAATTAAAGGCTGTATATTATGTTTTATAGTGCATAATGAGCTTTATAATGTGGGTTGCATGATAGAATCATGCATGCATTACTGTTAATATTTACACTTGGTAAGCAGCGGAGTGGACTGAATTTTGGAGGACATTATGCCTGCAACTGTTTGCCTTGTATTAAGTATGTGCTCATTATAGTATATTCATGCAGGCATGGAATGTGGGGTAATTTCAGAGACTGGTTTCTGTCTCTCTTTTTGTAACCAATAATTGCAAACAGCTGATGATGAATTATTAGGATTTGATACTTGCCTGACACTGGGTGCTGTCTAGGCAGTGGAAGAAAGCTTAGGTGTACTTCCTCTCCTTCTGTATAGGGGACTAATCTTAAATCCTTGGCTGTTTTTTAAAAACGAGTCCAGCTTTTGTTTTTTGGTGTGTGTGTGTGGGTAGATAAATGGAACTCCACACAGGTGAGTTCTGTGAAAACGTAAAGTGCAAAAATGAATGCATTTATAATCTTGAAGTAAAGTGAACAAGATCAAAGTCAGGTGCCATAAATCACCACTGCATTTAAAGTCCTTCAGCTCATGTTTTTGACATGGCACAATACATAAACATCAACTACCCTTATTTCATTTGCAGGACTCTCTTCTGCGGATGTCCCACTTCGTAAGTGGGACAAAAGACTAGCAGTATCCAGCCTCCGTGAAGAGATCAAATCATTTCCAGAAGTAATTTCAAGTCTGAACCAAGGGTAACGCTACCAAAACTCTCTTCTGCCAAATTTAGTATAGGACTATTCCAAAAGAAGTCTTTGCTGAGGGAAAATTTTACATCGCTTTCCCATTTCCGCATCTGCTGATGGGTCTCATTTAGCAGACATTGGCATCAAAGTAATTCATTCATGGAACCTATTCTGACAGACTAGTCACTCTTTACAAAAAATATCCTGCTACATCAATATATACTACCAGGGACACAGTTACATTAGAAAAAGGTGAATTGTCATAAGTTTTATGTACTGTTTAATATTTTGGGGATAAAAGGAATTAAGATGTAGTAAAACTTTTGGTGGACTACAAAAGGTATCAAATGATGTGACTATTACTCTGCTGATTCAGAAGGACCTCCTTTATAGGAAGCTAGTTTGTTACAAAATCAAATTGTCTCTCTAGTGGTAGAATTACCAGCTGAAATAAAAGAAAGCATAATGGCACAACAATCATCCCTGATACTGGAATGCATAGGAAAACACCAATTACATTCAATGGCTTTCTTTAATCTAAAATATTTTAAACTTTATTTTTAAGTTGATAGTAAAGTAGGTAATTAGCTGTTGAATTTGAAGGAAAGTAAGCTTTAATTAGGAAACCTGTTCAGGCAGGTTTAATATGTGGTTTGTTGGCATCCCTGAACCATTGGATAACACTAACTCTCCTCACGAGATGGCTCAGGATTTTTTTGAAAGTTTAGATAATAGATATAAACCAAGATGACATGCTGAATAATGCTGGAGGGATAGATTCCTGTCCCAGAGTCTTCCTATACTCTGGAACAAGCTACCTATCTATATCAAACAAAGCTCCTCATTAGCACTCTTCAAGAAAAATCTTGATGACTGGATGGGAAATGGGCAAATCATCTCTGTGGCTCTGCTCGACAGGGGGACAGGAAAATAATTTTCTTAGGTGGTGAAAGCCAGGGCACCTTTTTGGCTAGGCTTGTATAGGCCCTAGGGTTGATAGCCTAGTACTTACCTAAGAACCTAAGTATGTTTATATTGGTTGTAGAAAGTTAGTGGACTTTGATGGGCTCTCCTCAAACGGGTAGTGTTTGTGACAGATTCTGACACTTGTCTCTGCTCCTACTTCTGTCTGCTGTCATACTAAAAAGTTTAGTAACTCCCTCCGTGACTTAACCTGTTTGGATGTGCTTGAAATATCCTAAACTCTGCGGGTTAACATGCGGTTGTGTATGCCATCATGCTAAACAGCCACAGGAGCAGGGATTGGGGGAGCAGTGTCCCCACCTTGGAATGGATGTTTTGATATTGAGATTCAAACATAGTTGAGAGTTAAAACTAGTTTCCCTTGCATTCTTCCTTACTTTAGGTACATACAGTTCCATGATCATAAAGTAACACTCAGCAGTGTGTTTTTAAGAACTTCTTAATCCTGTAACACATAGCCCAGCAGTGGTTATCTGCTCTGATGGCCAGTAAGAATTAATAGTTTGATTAAGCTTGGTGTTTTGATATAAACTGAAATACAGAGAAAGAAAACTTGCAGACCAAATGCATTGCTAAGAACTTCCCATTTTGATATAAGTTGTCACTTTAGTAGACCAGAGTTTAGGTGGAAGTGTGATTGTTGCAGATTTATGCCCCATATTCCTACTGAGCTTTTCTCCCCGGGCTTCCACTGAAAGAGATTTTGCACAGTTGGACTATCCCGGTTAACAAATGCCAAATAAATAAAAAGGATTGAAGTTGCTAAATAATAACAGACATTTGAGTTTTAGATGTCATATCCTTTAGAAAAATGCATACTAACACAAATCCTGTTCTACTATTATTATGTTCATTAGAGCAATATTTATAATCCGTCCCCATTTATTTTAGGCGTTGTCCAGATTTCTTGCAGTAAGAGGTTGAGATGTACATGTGTGAGAGTGAAATGCCCTATTTAGAGTTAGCAGGTGGAATTTATTTTCACATACAATTTCAAGGAATTGTGAGCTTCAAGGGAAGAGATGTTTACTGTTCATGCGAAGTCTGCTTAAAATGTGCAACTGTTTTGTTTAGCAAATGGTATCACTGTTGTGGTATAGAATGTCAAAACTGTCTTAGTAGCACAGCAGGTAGCATGCTTGCATCTTGATGTAGAGGGCTGTAGGTTCTACTCCCACCACATGTAGATTTGTATTTTAAGGGGTGGAGTGCTGCAGTCCTGAGTATGTCCTCCTTTGGATGAGATGCCTAGTAACTATGAACCTGTGTTTCCTCTTGCCACTTATTCCTATTGCAATATATAAGCTTAGCATTTTTCAAATGTAACATAGGCAAGTTATTGTTTAAGGGCAGTAGGCACTGAATTTGTAGATGAAACACTGAAATATAAAGCTGTTTTCTAGCAACAACCTTTCCATTAGTTTCATATTTCTTTAATGTGAAATTATTCAGATGACTTTTACTTCTGCAGAGATTGTGCATATTGACTGATATTGGTAGATTGCAATGATAGACGTTTAAGTGGCCTTTTATGGTTGAAATGTTCTGAATTGGGCAATTTGTCATTATTGGTTCATATGTTTTGTTTCATTGCTTAATGGAAAAAATGTTCAAAACTATAAAACACACTCAAGTGGTGCTGTATTAACAAGGGATATAATTCAGTTATTGTATATTATAATTAATACAATCAGGAAGGTGAATCAAAGCAGTTATGCATGGTTCTGAAATGTGTGCAAGGGGCCTATGATTTGAAAACAGTCCAAATGTAAACTTAACCTGCCATTGGCCAGATGCATTTTCTTTGAATGTGGGTTTAAATGCTGTTTCAGTGCATGCAAGTTTCAAAGGTAGGGAAGTTTTAATGCTAAGTCTGTTTTCATTGTAAGACTATTGCTTTGTTTAAGTTTAGCAAATGTCTATCAGTGTTTGTGCTATAAAACAGGGGGTTACTAAGCTATTGGCCCTGAGGCCCTAAAATTTGAAATAAAAGTTGAAAATTAAAACCATCTGTAATCATTGTAGAAGTAATGCATAAAACAGTATGCACACAGAGTTTTGGACAGTGTTTATGGCAACCGGGGAGAAATAGCCAAGTAATGGGATACTGGAATGGCTGCGTGTGTGTGTTGGGGGGGTTGAAGGGGTGGGGTTGGGGGCGGTGCTTTGACGTGGGTGGGGTTGGGGGCGGTGCTTCGGGTTTGCACCCCCCTGCAAAAAATCCTGCGGGCTCCCTTGCAAGTGGGATATGTATGGAATGCAGTGTTGTACTGTATAATGGGCCTGATCAGTGCTGAATGTGGGGGGACAGTAACATCTTTGGATCCAGAAAAAAATACATCATTTAGCTACTAGTTGTACTAAGTATAAGGGTTTCCTAACAACAGTTGCTATGTGATGATCAGAGGAGAGGGAACTATTAATGCCCATGCCGTTGACCACATTTTCATTTTGTAGCAATATGTTATCAATACTGTGCATTGTGGGTAACTTCTGTTTTCTTAAAAAAATACAAATTTCCTTAACATTCAATTTAAGATCATTTTCTTTACATCAGGTATTGAGTATGTTTAGTTCATTCTGACAGATGTAGATATCTGAAGGGATTTTAATAATTGCACCCAGTTTACAGATGGCTGTAAATTTGGTTAACCTGAGGTAATTTTTTTTTTTTTTTTTGAGATCAGAAAAGAAGATGCTAAACAGGAGAGGACCCAACAAGGACCTCAGGTGTGTGTGTGTGTGTGTGTGTGTGTGTGTGTGTGTGTGTGTGTGTGTGGGGGGGGGGCTACATTGTTTACCTTAGCATTATTTGAAGAGGTACCTGCTCACGAACTACATTGGTTATGGCTTTCAGTCAATTGGAACTTATCTTACAAACTAAAGATCTATGTTTAAAGATGATAGATTCTTTGCAATTTTGGCTTGAGGGATGGTATTGCATACTTTGGCCAGACTTAGATGAATTTTATGAACAACATGATCACTGTCAACAGCCTGTAAGACCCTCTCAAAGAAATTAACCCGATTTAACAGGAAAGTTTTAATACATAATTAATGATATTGGTTATAATGAACTCTGTATCTTTTAAAGATAAGACTGATAAGGCTAACTGGTATGAATTGCCAAGGTCAGTGGTAGGGCCATCTATGTAGAGGGAATCACCACAGCAGTGTGCCAGGATTTCTGTACTTGGTCTGTAGCTAGGCTTAGGTTAAAACATTTAAGGAGAGGATTAGTGAGAGCCTGTTTGATGCAGTTTTATAAATACTCAGGTTTGTCATCAGGAGACATGGAGGAAGTGTTTTTAGTTTTAGCTAAAACCTTAAGAATAAGTCTTTCAGTAATGATAGGGAAGTAAGGGAATCTGAGATGAGTGGTGTCGGAATATGCCACCATTGGTGTTTTGTGGGTGAAGTCAGCAAATAATTTCTTTCCTGATATTATTTATTTATTTATTTAGCTTTGTTTACCAGAAAGTCCGACTGGGTAATGCCTATTTTCAGTGGAGGCCTGGGGAGAAAAGCTCCATTTACTTACATTGCATTATACAAAGTTCCAGTAAAGCACAGAGTAATTATATTTCTGTTTACATTTATACACAAACAGTAGTTACATTTATGCATTCTAAGATTTTACAGAGGTGAAAGTTATTAAAGAGAAAGCACACAAGCAACTTATTGGACTGTACAGGCAGCAATTATATGTAAAATATTTTGTCATTTCAGTAAGAGGTCTGTAGGGTAATTTGAGAGAGTAGAGGTCCATTACAGAGAAGATGAGAGCAATGTCCACTCTCGTATTCCTAAGTTTTCTAACAAAGCTAAAGAAGGAATTGTAGTTATCCTTTGCTTCAGAAGAGAATATCTGTTCACAGGTTGCTTTACCAGTCCTCCAGTCCCTATTTTACTTTTCAATTTCTTGGTAATATTTTATATGCTGTCCTCATTCAAGAGAGAGTTCTTGCTTTACTGTACAGTTTAAGGAGTTTTTTCTTCTGTTATAAAATTTGTATATTTTAGTTGACTAGCACAGAAGTTTGCTTTTAAATTTTCCATTATATCTGGCCCTAGTTGGGACTAATAGATTTATGCACTTGCCTAAGTGGGCATAAAACTCCTCTGTGAGGTTGTCTGTTGACTGTTGTGCCGATGTCAACAGTAGTGATGTAATGGGTAAATTTAGAGATTGTGTCATATAACTGTATAAGGCTTACTCTTTTGAAGACCTTAAATATGGAGATGTTGCTACAGGGAGGACAATGGTTTTGAAGAGCAAATCTCACAATGTTATGGTTTGACTTACCTGGAGAAGGCAAGGCCAAGAAACTGGAACAGGTGCAGACAATATTAGTGAAGCACAGATCCAGAATATTTTTGTCTCTAATGATATTACTAACAATTTGGTCCAGATATTTCCTATTCATTAAGTCCATATATTTCAGGGCATACCCTATATTGCATGTAAAGGTGGTCCAATCTATGGTTGAGTACTTGAAATCACCTAGGATGATGGCGTTACTGCTTAAAGGAATTTCTTCTAAAACTTCCAGGAATCTAACATGACAATCTTGAGACATGGAGAGGTTCTGTAGCAAATTATAAGATGGTAGCTTGTCTTTTCCATGATAAACTCAAGGTCTATGAGTTTGGTTTGTAGGCCTTGGGGTGTCAGTTTAAAAGACATGTGGTCCTTGACAAATATGGAAAATCACCACAATGTCTGTCTGCCCTAAAGGCATGGTAAACACAAAATCATGAGGGAGCGCTTTCCTTATATTGAAACCAGCCCTGTGTAACTATATATATATATATATATAGACATAGTGTAGATGAAGAAAGGCCTCAAGACTGGACAATTTGTTATTAATTCTAAGGCACTGAGAAGAGACACTTTAATGTGGCCCAGTTTAGGATTTGAAGAATTTGCTAAGATGGGATGTTCTTAGATAGATTCTGTCTAAAAAATGCACTATGGAGTAGCAAAGCCTTATGCAGAAACCCTTAAACAAGATATTTAGGCCATTTCTTGCAAAACTAGGACTGTCTATTGAATTGTCCCTGGAGGATAGATGCTGTATACCCTAAGAATGATACCAGCTATTAAGCCAATTGTTAAAACAAATTATTTTCTCTTTATACCTAGGCATTATTCTTGGATTGAGGAAAACTGGGACTTTGGTCATCATGATACTGGTGTTATTTCTGTGTTATCCTGTGAAGAAGGTGATGGTTTATTTAGGTGTTTCTGTCATGCTAATACCTTTTTATATTGTTCTGTTTTCTTTGGAAGATTTCCTCTTCCTGTTACCTGTATGGCCTTTGTCTCTTCCTGGTAGACTGTCTGGACAGGAAAATGTTAGGGAATATGTGTCTGAACAAATAACGAAAAGAGAACAAATAACCCCAAATATTATTCTAGAGAGAACAAAGTGAAAATACCCAACCACAGTTATGCTGAGTGCCTTAAAAGGGTGCTTTCTTACTGTATTTTTTCTCACTAGAATGTGTGTATTCTTCACTACTCTCACAGTTTCTACAGACACTAGCATTTTTTTATTTATGTACAAAATCAGAGTGGCAAGAAAATATGTTAAAATGTTCTTCAATGACAGA
>NC_056737.1:156688529-156811029 GCF_019279795.1 Protopterus annectens | reverse complement strand
GCTTACACTGTGTGCATGCGTCTGCGCCCCTGTAAACCCGTCTAAGCCTGTGTGCATGTGTGTGCACCCGTGTAAGCCTGTGTAAGGCTGTCTAAGCCTGTGTGCATGGATGTGCACCCACCTAAGCCTGTGTAAGCCTGTTTAAGGCTGTGTGCATGCGTGTGCGCTCGTGTGCGCGTGTTTGCGCTTGTTTGCGTGGAGCTGCCCCTGTGGAAACAGAAAGGGAAAAGGAAGGAAAAGTAGTAGTAGGAAGTTAACCAAAAAGAACTAGCAGAGCTGCCATGTGAAATCAATCAGAATCAGCCAATTACACAGGCAGTACACTAGCCCAGCCCAGCACTTAAAACTCTGCAAACAACATTCCCCCATGTTTTACTAAGAAACACTGCAACACTGCAGTATACAAAGAGAAGTGAAAACTTAAAAAGCTTAACTGAGACAAAAAAATGTTAGGGGCTGCCATTGCTATTATAAGGCAATATGTGCAAGATGCTGAGGGTGGTGCCATTGTGAATGTTGCTGAGCAACCCACAGTGAGGAGACGGAGAAGAGTGTACAGACACAGGGTAACCTACCAGGGGCTACATGAGGAGCTGGAGATAGTGGAGTGCTATAGAGTGGACAGAGAGCTCCTGCAGCAAATTGTTGAACTGTGCAGGCCATGCCTCACACACAGAACCAACAGAGGGGAACCCATCCCAGTGGAAACCAAGGTATGTGTTGGACTAAGAATACTAGCAACAGGTACCTTCCAGAGACCAACTGTTGATATGATGGGGATTTCACAGGCATCAGCATCCAGGGTACTGCACCATTTCCTGAATGCCATGTCAGCACATGTCAGTGATCATGTATATTTCCCCAATTCCCATGAGGTATTGGCCAGCAATATGCATCTCTTCCAGCAAATAGTGGAATACCCTGAGGTAGTGGGTGCAATTGACTGCATGCACATACACATCAAAGCACCAGCCGGTGAGGGGTAGGGCTTACATCAACTGCAAGGGCTTCCATTCCATCAACTGCCAGGTCATGTGCGATACCCAGGGCATAATACTGAATGTGTGTGCTGGCTGCCCTGGAAGCTACCACGATTCCCATATCTGGCATCTGATGCAGCTGTACCAGACATTTGCCAATGGGGACATCCCTGACGGTCACCTAGTAGGGGATGATGGATATGCACTGGAGTCATGGCTGATGACACCCATCAGAAATGCACACACACCTGAACAAGAACTCCATAATGAGGCACACACACACAAACACGAAATGTAATCGAGCGTGTGTTTGGGATGCTCAAGTCATGGTTCCGGTGCCTGGACACATCTGGTGGAACCTTGCAGTACTCACCAACTACTTGTACCCAAATTGTCATGATATGTGCCATGCTACACAATATGATCCTGCAAAAACAGTTGCAGCAGGAACAACATGGGGCAGGGCCAAACAGCCCCCCCACCATTGCCAAGGCCTGCACAGGCACAGCATGACTTGGAGGAGGAACAACCTGAGCCTGCCCCAGTAGACAGAAGGAGGCATGCCCAGTATGCCTTGGCCTTGGCAAAGAGGCAACGCATAGCACATACAATGGCTCAGTAGGAACCCTGGAAATTATACCTCTCTCTGACTCGCACATAAAATAAAAGGTATGCCTAACTTGACACTACCTGTTTCCAAACATGTATAGGGAGTGTAGTATGTGCATCCGACATAGGCAGCCCTGTAGCACCCCCTGAGGCATGATTGCCATGTTTTAAGCAATATAAAGCAGTGTTAAGCAGCATTTACCAATATTTAGTATATGTAAACAAAATTGCCCATGCTAACTGGCGCAATGTTGGGCAACATTCAGCAATGTTGGGCAAAGTCGTGCAAAGTTGAGCAAAGTCAGGTAAACATGCTCATATTTGCTTTACCGTTCCTTAAGCAGTCTGGTCTGCCCAGCATGAAAATAAAAAGCCTTGACATGGCTCAAACCCAGGATACTGTGCACTATAGTCACAATACTGAACCAATAAACCATGATAGCATTTCAGTGGCACAGACACAGCAGGACAATTGTACAGTAATGCAAACACAAAGAAATGCTGTATCATGTCCTAAAGAGGCATATGGGTAACCTCCCCCACAGGCCTATGCAGACAGAGAACATCAGGCCAGGCGGTGTGATGTGGGTTGTGTAGACTATGAAGTTGCAATCTAATATACGTGACATTGGACGCTAGGATCTGTAGCACAGTAGTATGCCTCAAGCCAGTACGATAGGCAACAGTACAGACTGAAATGGTGTACCGTACATAGCAGTGCAGGCATAGCAAATGTGTATACATGTCAGGTGAAACCCTGATCCTATGTACACCCACAGTAACAATCAGGTGTGCCCCCGGGTAGAAATGTACAAAGAATAGCTGTCCTCCCTGTATGTAGAAATGTTGATAAGTCTATGCAAAGTGTCTCATGGAAGCCCTACAGGCACAGCATGATCCCTGTTGATCTATGACACAAAGGTGAGCCCTAAAAATACAACTTGATTTTCCATACACATATAGTACAAATGTCTATACCGGGCATGCTCACACACTCCAACAAATGTAGTGGATTTCATTCAGCATCACACTGAAAGGTCATACTGGGCATGCTCACACACGTAAAAAAACTAAGCAAATGTCAGGCAGCAACATACTGAAAGGTCATACTGGGCATGCTCACACACAGGCTAAATACGGATGTGATAATAAGGGATCTATGGACAGATGTGGATAGTCATCTCTACTTCCAGAAACACATTCACAAAGTGGTCAGAAAACCATGCTATGTTTTCACACAAACTGCCAAGGTCTGTGCATGTAGGTCAAAGGAGGTTCCCACTACTCAGCAGTCATCAGACCTGTCAGAGAGTACCACAACACACTGCGATGAATCTGACTAGGCACGTTCAGCAGCCAGAAAGACCACTGAAGTACCTTAACAAGAGGATTACTGGCCTCGAATATTTGCCCCATGCAACAAGACTGAATGTAACCCAATCTGTACTCTGTTGCATACTTGTCTACTCAGGAGATCTCTGCCCAACAGACAGGTCCATGTTATGGCTACACTCAGATCTGTTCTGAGTTACAGCTCAATGGCACTAAATATACAGACCCAACTGATATTGCCAACATCCTGGAAGATAGGATCAGTGTTAACTTTATCCACCTCTCACCCATGAAAGAGCACATCTCTATAATGGAAGACTGCAAAGTTGCTGCCATCACGGCTGCACAGGTAAAAAGCACTCTCCAAAGTCAGTATCACAGCAGTCATGGGACCAGATGACTTCCCAGGCTGTGTAGTATCTACTTCCCTGAAGTAAACTTTAACATGGAAAGGTCTATGGCTACTGAAGTTTCCAGAGGACTGCAAACTAGGAGCCATAATTGTAAACATTGGATATGGACATCCTACAAAAGGGCCTCACTGAGACAGATGGCTGTTGTCAAAGCCATGGGCTCTAGCTCAATGCCAAAAGGTGCATTGTCATCCTCTTTGTTAAAAACTCTGTAATCAAGAACTACAACATAGGTGGTAGTATACTTCACACTGAAAGTGTAACAAGAGACCTTGGGTCACAGGTGGACAGTGGACACAACTGTGATAATCACATTCCCACAGTAGTCAGGAAACCCTCCTATATGGCACACCTCATCACAAAATGTGTCTCATGCAGAATAGAAGAGGACATTGTTCTCCTCTACTCATCACTCACTAGAACTATAATAGAGTACAACACCACTTTTGCTATGTACCTCACAAGACAACTACAACAACTGGAAAGCCTGCAGCAATACCTCACAAATAGCATTAGTGGCCTGAAATACATGCAATACACAGACCATCTCAAAATGCTCCATCCGTACTCCCTTGCATATCACCTACTCAGAGGTGTCCACTGCCTAACACACAAAGCTATGTCAAACACAGAGCTGTTGGACATGCTCCACATAAAACACTCACAATCCCTCTGACCTTTGGACCCAAGACCACGAGTGAAATACAAAAGGAAGGGGTGTACCCATTTACCTTATGGATACCCACACCTTCAGGTTAGTGGCACAGCATGAGGCCTTGGAGACCATGCAAGTGCAACTAACATTGGGCAAAGCTGCTCATCAGATTGTAGCCTGCTACAGATTATGTACCTTGTCTCAGGAACCTCACTCAGTATTCCTGAGAACAGTGGAAAATATAAAGGTCCTATCAAACTTCATTATATGAGGAGATTACAACTACCCAAACATTGAGTGGGAGAATTACTTGTGTACAACGTCCTTTGCCCAATGTTTCCTAGAGTTTAAAAACTGTAACACCCTGGAACAGCTGGTCACCACACCCACTAGAGGTGACAACATACTGGACATGATCATCACCAACATGGGGTACCAGTGTTCCACAACAGAGATAAACCCCTCACTGGTAATATCAGATCATAAAGTAATCACACTGGACATCCACATCCCGCCCCCCTACCCAGTCAATGAAACCACTGTGAAGACATTTTCAAAAGCAAACTGCACACTTCTCAAGACCAAAGTGGAACGTTCAGAGTTGCGGGTGCCATGTCCGATTCCAAGCCAGTCCCAAATGGCATCCCACAGGTCTTGGTCCTGGGACCCCACCTGTTCAGTAGATACTGCTCAGAGGTACAGGCAAACACTGGAGGTTTGCAGGTTTGCAGATGACTGCTAACTGTGGTCCATAATCGACTCTACTGCTGACACAGACATCCTCCAGAAGTGTCTTACAGAGACTGATACCTGGTGTCAAAACAATGCCCTCAAGCTGAATGCCAAAGAATGCATAGTCATCCCCTTTGGGTAAAACAAAGTGCACACAAATGACCACATAAGTGGTAATCCAGTATGTACGGAGAAAGTCATTATGGCCCTGGGGACACAGGTAGATAGTAAACCCCCCTTTGATGATCACATGACCAAAGTGTTCAGACATTCCTTCTATGTAGTCCAACTAATGTCACCTAATGTAACCCATTTTGTATAGTCTGATGATGTCACCATCCTGCAAATATACCTGTGGAAAAGAGAACTCCCAGTAATGTGTATAGCGCTTCATGTTAATGTGTACTCCTCTAGTATCATGAAGTAGTGAGGTAGGAATTTGAATCCTGCACTTGACACCTGTGTGTGTATGTAATAACCTTGGAGAGGAGCAACCTTTTTGTAGATTAGTAGAACACCTTACTAGTGGTATACTTATCTTTGTCAAGTCTGATGACGTCACCATCCTAAAAATATACCTGTGGAAAAAAGACATCCCAGTAATGTATATAGCACGTCGTGTTAATGCGTACTCCTCTAGTATTATGAAGTAATCAGGCAGGGGTTTGAATCTTGCACTTGACACCTGTGTGTTTGTGTGTAATTACCTTGGAGAGGAGCAACCTTTTTGTAGAGTAGTAGAACACCTTACAAGTGATATACTTATCTTTGTCAAGCCTGATGATGTCACCATCCTACAAATATACCTGTGGAAAAGAAACATTGCAGCAATGTGTATAGCATGTCGTGTTAATGCGTACTCCTCTAGTCTTATGAAGTAGTTAGGTAGGGGTTTGAATCCTGCACTCAGTGAGTGTGTGTGTTCTATGTGTGTGACAATGTGCTGTGGGTTTTGATTTTAATACTGTATGACATATCAGTATGCATTGCACATGTGAGGTAGCTGTGTGGCCAATAAATATACATACATGTTACCTCAATTATTGCATGCGTGGGAACAGTGCTTTCTCCAAGAACACAGCTGTCATCTTTGCCAGACTGTGCTGCTGCTTCCCAGACCTTAGGTCACATCTGTATGCTTGTGACAAGGCCAGCCACTGCAGTGATCCCTGGCCTAGGTCATCCATGTCACACACACTCATTACGGTTTCTATTGAATTGTGTGAGTGAGGGTTTATGGCCGAGGTATATGTCAGACCTGTTCAAATGCAGCAAAGTCTGTCAATGATGATTATTCATTATAGGTGTACAACAACCTTTGTGGATATGCATGCAGACCCCTTATTGCTTATGTGATCCACCGAGGGATTTCAAAATACCTTAGGAAATGTGATTATCAAACGAGAGATGACGTAACACTTGGTTGCATGTACACATCAGTACCTGTTCATCATGTTGCTGGCTACTGCCTATGTGGTACTGTTGGGATACTATGTTCCGTAAAGGTGGATGACTATGCTTAGTTTGGCTTATAGCTTTACAGCATGGGTTTGACAACAGGTATCTGTCTGTATGATACCCTTGTGGAGGATGTGTGTGTCATCTGGAGAATGCATTATATGCCACAGTATGCATTACCAGATGTGGACTGACATATCCCTACTGTGATTGCTTGTACCTAAGAGAGCTATATGCCAAACAGGAGTGGTCTCAGTAATGGGTGCAGGTGAATACCACTGGTTACTGGCATAGTATAGTACCTGAAGGATCCAAATGTTGCTGTGTGTCCTACATCTGTGTGTCAGTTGTCAAGACATCATCTAACGATTGGTTATGGTCAGGCTGTTGAAGTTATGTGTACTACCAGAATGCAAAACAATGACAGATAGTAACAGTATCACCCACAGCACAGTGTCAAACCATGTCATACACACATGTGTAGTCAGGTTCCGAAATGTGTGTAGTACAATGCATACTGGCCACCAATAGAAACTATGGAGTCTTACTTGGTAATACAGGGCATGTCACCCTGCCCATGTGTCCACTATGCACGTACTTGCAGACAGTGCACCTCCACCAAGTTCACAAATGTACACCTGCAAATCTGTGCTACACACATCCCATGCACACTGTCCACTTTCTAACACATGCTGCCAATACTACACACATCAGCCAAGTGGCACGTGGGTGGACAATACACTATTTTAACTAACACTGGTGTAAACAATACTACAATGACAATCATAGCTTTAATGCATCATGCCTGCTCAGCTACACCTTCAAGCATATCATTATACTCTACTGCTGACAACATGGTAACATTGCTATACTGCTATAAAGTCACCCTGTGCATCAGCACCATGGTAGCCTGTTCCTGCATCGATATTACAGATGACAGGAGGTGGCACACTTTTCATCATATGCACAGGGTGTGTTGTTGGTTTGCCAGAGGCCTACAGTGAGCCATCCAATTGACATGTATGTGTGTGTGTGTGTGTGTGGGGGGGGCAAGAGTACTGCTATGGGCCAATGTTGATGTAATGTGTGCGGATATGTGTTGGCCTTAGGTGTCTGGTTCATGTGTGTGTGTGTGTGTGTCTGCATGCACACAGTTCCACCATGTGGCTGCCATATACAGGTATTTGTGGGACAGCCACAGACTGTACCTGCCAGTCTTTACAGATCACCATCTCTGGCCACAGATATGGTACCTGTGCCTGGCAGATGGTGCTGCTGACACTATCAGGTACTAAGCCAGACTGGGTACTATCCCCAGAGGTAGATGGATGTACACTGGACCCAGGTCCCTGATGGGACTGTCCAGAGCCATGTGCACGTGGTCTTCTAGGATGTTCTATGGACAGCCCACCCCCAACATTGCTGGGACTGGTACTGGCACTACTGGAGCGGCTGTGACTTGAGGGACGTCCACGGTGACTGCCAGCTGCTGACGTTGCTGGCATACGTCCACGTCGATGACTCAACCATCCCACACTGTCCTGACACATGGACATGACATTGCAGAGGACATCTAATGTCTCTCCCCAATGTCTATCAGTGACCTCAGTGTAATTACGGATGGCACCTGCTAGGTCATGGATACTGTCAAATACGGCGGTGTTATGTGCCCTCTGTGCCCTTAGCCCCTGTCTGGTGTACCGTTCCATATGTGCCTGTGCCTCCATGACAGTATGGAACATGCGTGAGGTTGTAAGATCTGTGGCACGTCTGTCAGTGGCATGATGAGCAGCAGTGCTCCGATGAGAACCCCTGGACATCTGCCTATGTGGTACCCTTCCAGACATCCGGGTACTGCTGCTGTGTCAGGATGCATGTGCCATGGATACCACACTGTCCTGGCCAATGCTGACTGTATGCTGTCCCTCAGCTATGGGCATTGGTGATGGATGTATTGGCAGTATGACTGTGTGCATGGATGTGGTGGACACTTGTGTACTGTTGATTGGTGGCCCAAAGACAGACTCTGGCAAACATGCCTGTGCCTCAACACCCCTATCATCATCATCATTATTTTGCTCAGTGACATTAGTTTCCCCGCTGCAGTGAAACAGCCCAAAGTCAGCACCTGTGAGAGGAAGACAGGAAACACACTTTACAACCTGTACATGATGTCGGCACACATGTACACATGCACACATGCACACATGAACACATGAACACATGCACACAGCGACACAAATGCACTCCTCACTAAAAATGACACACACACACACACACACACACACACACCACCATCAATCCAGATCATACTCAATAGCGAGTGATGGTGGGGTACAGTATCACAAGGCAAACAGTGATATCACACGTGTCAGCATGCAGGACATGTGTTGCTCAACAGCATGCAGTGCGGGTGTAGACAGCCCTTGCTAATAACAGTATACATGGCTTTGATGCATGTGTGTTGTTGTTCAGTGATTGGTCTCACCCTGGAACGCAATGTGTACATGGACGCAACATTGCTGTGCAAGTATTAAAAGCTCTGCAATGTCCTGTGCACCATCACTCACAGGTATACATACCATGGCTGGATGTGTATCTGTGTGTCACATAGATATCCATTTCTGATTAGAGCGTCTGTGTCTTTAGCAGATAATTGTGGACACAGGTTTAGCACATGTATACACACAGGATGAGTGGTGCATGTATACCTGATGGAATACCATTGCTCAACATAGCCATTGTATGGTGGTTATGGTGAGTGTGGGACATATTGTGGACATGCCAGTGCCAGCCATGACATGGCATGCTACAACGCAACTGCAACATTAAACATCACACATACACAGTGTGTGTCATGTGACCTATGCACTCAATAGCATTACAAGACATGTATGCGTCACTTTGTACAAATGGTGATTGCTATGCATATTGTGTATTGGCGCATATGTTTGCACACACACAACATTGAGGTGCATAGCAGTTAATGCTATGTGTGGTACTGTGATCACTCTAACTGGATGGGGTGTAGTACCATGAGCCATCATCATGCAGCATCATGTGGTCACGCAAGGCTACTAATGTGTACCAGACTGGCACATACCATGCTGTACCAGAACTGCAGTACCATGGATACATTCACCATTTCACAGCCAATTGTTACATAGGTTTGTATGGTGCCCAATAGGGGGCATTGCCTAACATGAATGTGTTATGCGTTGAAGAGTGTCGCACAGCTACATGAGTGGCATCTACCCCTCAGGTATATTATGTGTGCTGTGTTGATGACATTTGGGATACTGGAGTGTGACCTTACAGCGGGTGTCTGAGTACGCCATGTGTAGCATGTTAAGGTGTACTGCGTATGACAGAGTTGTGTATGTTGTGTGTATGTGTATCAACTCTGCCTATCCAATGTCCACTACAGTGTTGCCACAATTGTGTGGAATGCTCTGTGTATTGTATGTGTTTTAGGCAGCTACACACATTACTGGGATGAGCATAGTCTCACAGCAAACATGCACAGCATGCATTATGCATAGGTGTGATACGTGTACATGGCCTACACCTCACCTATAACATGCACACATAATTAGCAATATTAAATGTAGAACACACTCACCAGCATGGGTCTGCTGCCTTGCTGTCACACCAGAGGGACCTACAAGGATATGAGACAGTTTGTCAGTGGCAACAACTGTGGCATTGCTACTGTGTGTTTGCAATGTTACAGTAGTACAACGGTTGACAGTCACAGGCCTACAGATTATATTCCTAATTATTAGTATTGCACAAAACTAGGCACCACATCTTCTAACTACACAGTACACATCTCACATAAGCATGCTCTACCAATAGATAGCAGTAGTCTACAGCTATGCCATGTTACCTGGACGCTCCATGTCAACTTGCTGTGTGGCTCCGGCCTCCATGATGATGCATGTTACTTGTTGTTGTTGGCCAGGAGCCACCTGGCTCAGGAGCAGGTCCTCCACTCTGGTGAGGGGGGGATAGATGGCTACCCCACCACCTGTGGCAAGCTGTTGTCTATGGATATCAGACGCATGCTGTGGACATGTCTAATTAAATCACTGCAGTGATGGTGTACCTGCTCATATGTCCGGTTATGCATGCCTATGTCATGTACCCTATGGACAAGATCTTGCCACAGTGCAGTCCACTCATGCTGGTCCTGGCTGGTTCTGGAGAACAGCAGGGCATAGTGCTGCACCAGGCTTGTCATTATCTGTTCCTCCTCTGCCGGGCTATAGGTGGGGTTACAATGGTGGGCCATGACCCTGGAAGACAATGAAACAATATGTGTGAGCAAGTTATGTGGCACACATCATTCTAAAATACAGATATCAATTAACTGTCATATATAGCAACCTATTGGCTGTCAGAGGATACACACTTTCAATACCACATATCAGTGCTCAGCCCACAACTGCCTGACAGTGCCTGGCACACTCTACATATCAAACCATGTTTTGCACAGCAACAAAGATAAACCAATATGTAAGACTATACAATAGTACATGGCAAACTGTATGTGACACAATGCACCACCTAGCCAAGGAGGTATATATCAAGCTAATACATCAAGAAATATGTAATCCATTGCAATGATTGTAAAGTCCAGTTACAGTTTTACCAGTATAGCACACTAGTCGTTGATGGCAAAACCCTGCCTAACATATGTACACATTCGTTAATATAGGTGGCATACTGCTGTACTAGACTATACACGTTGCTAGATACGCACCTATATCCTGTAACACACATATGACCAAGGCCATGGTACAGGCATACCCACACACACATCAGACATACATACCAGACACAAAGGTATGGCAACCCAGATGACCTTTACCTGTATACCATACAGTACTGTGTGTCAGTAGTTACAAAACCTTATGCCTGAGGTATGTAATCTGTGAGGACTACAGAGAACACACAAAACAGTGTTTCCAAGAAATGTGGACATACACCCTACTGTGCTGTTTAGGCATACAGCTTCATGTAGTACTACAGTTCATACAGGAGTTGGATTCACCAGCAGTAACACTCAATAAACATACATGTACTGCTTTAGCCTACAATGGGACACCCCAGTCGACACCAAGGGACTACAACAGACCATATGGCATACTGCTTTTTCTGGCTAGCAACTGCATACACATCTTTTGCTGGGATCACAGCTAGGACACATAATACCATGAAAGAAACAGTTTCCCACTAAGCTATCACACATATACAGAACTCTGACACATTCACCAACACATTCACCATCACACTCAGTCAACCTCACATAGCAATTATTGCAACAAGTACATGTGGGTGTGTATCGCTTCATAGGTAGGTAATAGGCTATTGGCCCTAGGGCCTATAGAAGTCTAGCCATACGCTACCCTGGCCTTTGACACACAGGTAATTACGTTTCACGTGGCCCTGACAAGCAGAGCCACAGAGGTGATTCCCAGGTGTATTTCCTGTCTCCCATACAATCATCAGGATTATTTATGATGACTGCTAATTAGGATCTTTGTTTGCTATTGATAGATGGTTTGTTCCAGAGTATGGGATGTCTCTGAGATAGGATTCTATCCCTCCAGCATGTGCTGTTTATTGAGGTCACAAGGTTTAGGTCCTTCGAGCGTGTAGCTCATAGGGATTGTGATATGTTTACATGGAGCATGTCCAACAGCTGTGGGTTTGACATAGTTTATTATGTTAGGCAGAGGTCACCTATGGGTAGGCGGTATGCGACACAGTCTAGCTGTGGGTTTGTGAGACGGTCTGCATAGGGCATCTGTTTGAGGCCGGTATTACTCTTTGTGAGCTATGTCTGTGTCATTTCCAGTTGCTGTAGATGTCTTGTGAGGTACATACCACATCAGGCATTGTACTCTATAATGGGCTTTATGTGTGATGAGTAGAGGGGAACACTGACCTATATTTCCCTGGATAACACACCTTTTTTGATGACGTGTGCCACATAGACAGATGACATGACTAGTGTGGCACTGTGATTATCAAAGGGGAGACTACTGTCCACCTGTGTCTCATGGTCTCTTATCACACCTTCGGTGTTTAGTAGACTACCACCTATGTAGTAGTTAATGGGTACAGAGTTTATGCAAGAAGGGATGCCAATGCAGTGTCAACATTGAGCTTGAGTCCATGGCTTTGTCACCAGGCATCCATTGCAGTAAATATGACCCTGTCTCTCTCTCTCTCTCTCTCTCTCTCTATATATATATATATATATATATATATATATATATATATATATATATATTTATATACACACACATACATATAAACATCCATTGGTGTACATATAGATATACATCTAGGCACATATACAGTCCACCTTTCATGGTGGGGATATCAAGTATGTGAAGGTTGTGAGGTATACAGTTATGTCATAATATTGCACAGTGTTGTGCGGAATGCATTGAAGGTGTTCTCAGCCCATGTAGCTTTAGCAGGCCTCACTTGCTGCAACACTGCAAACCTGATGAATCATACCCACAGCGTTTAATAACCACCACATATCATATATCAGCACTGTATGCTGTCTTGTTTGCCACACACTACAACCTACATAGAAATATGCATGTAACAACCTTCACCAACATATATATGTCCACCGTTCACAAACAGTTGCAGTATGTCCCTTGCTCTATGCACATGAGCCATCACCCAGAATGATGCCACAGTACAAGGACAAAATGATTGACTTCAACAATTGGCTAAGCTTTTGGTGTCATTCTAAGGGGATCCAGTATCTGTCTGCCTGGGATGACATGATCGACAAGCCACGATGCTTTGCCACAGATGGCCTGCACCTGTCGCCCCTGGGATTCCTGATACCGGCTAAGGCTCTAGCCACCTCTATAGTGCCTTTTTTAGGCAAGGTTCAAATGACAAAGTCACCACCCTAACAGGTACAGGCAAGAAGAATCTGAGGGTATTGCTACTCAATGTTAGAAGTCTAAACCTCAAAATGCACTCTCTCGAGGCACTTCTTAAAATGGAGAACATTGACATCTGTGCAGTGACAGAGACCTGGTTCAAGGCTCCAGAGAGTACCCCTCCATTACCAGGCTATAATTCATACCACACCTTTTGGCCACCTAACCTGGACCGAAACACTAAAAGCAGAGGCGTGTCCATATTCATTAAGGATATCCACACCTCCAGGCTAGTTGCTCAGCATAATGCATCCGAGATTATCCAAGTGCAACTAACTCTGGGCAAGACCGCAATTCAAATTGTAGCTTGCTACAGATCCCCCACCATGTCTCAGGATTCCCACTCCTCATTTCTTAATACACTGGAAATATTAGGGTACAACCTAACACCCTAATAATGGGCAATTTCAACTACCCTACCATTAACTGGGAAAACTACTCATGTACCAACGTTTTCTGAAATTCATAAATTCCAATGCCATGGATCAACTTATCCACACCCCCACCAGGGGCAGCAATATCCTAGACCTGGTTATTACCAACATGGGCAACCGGTGCTCCACACCAGAGGTCAATTCCTCGTTGGTCAGATCCGACCATAAGCTAATCACCCTAGACATCCACATCCCACCCCCACCCCCCATTAGGGAAACCACAGTAAAAAATTTCTCCAAAGCCAACTTCACGCTTCTCAAGACAGAAGTGGCAAACTTCCCGACACCCATGCTGATGGACAATAGAGGTATGACTGCTGAATCCTACACAAATGCACTTTATAAGCACTTACATGAGTGCATGGATTGTGCAATCTCTAACAGAACCAAGATGCTATCCTCCAAAAAAAGGAAGCCAATCTGGTGGTCCCCTGCCATAAACAAACTCTACAACAGAAGAAAGAAACTGTTGCAAAACAGAGTAAAATCCCATGATTGGAGAAACTCCCTGGTCAGCTTTAGTAAGAAGCTGAGATCCCTCACAAAATCATCCAAAGCTAGTAATGAAAACAAAATCGCCACTGACTCTAAAGACAACCATAAAGCATTCTATAGCTATGTCAAGAATCTCAATGGCAACATTCAGATCTGCTCTGAGTTATAGCACAAAGGCACTAAATATACAGAACCAACAGATATTGCCAACATCCTGACAGATAGGATCAGTGCTAACTGTACCCCTCTGTCATCCCCTTAAGGGCCTATCTATATACCAGAAGAATGCAAAGTTCCTGTAATCACGGCTGCACAGGTAAAAAACACACTATCCAAAGCCAAGAACACAGCATCCATGGGACCTGACAACATCCCAGGCTGTGTTCTACATGAACTATAGAACAAACTGGCACCCCACCTAAGTACCATGTTCAATCATAGCCTCACCTCAGGCTATGTGCCCACTGAATGGCGCACAGCAACAGCTATCCCACTCCACAAAGGTGGAGTCACCACAGACCCCGGAAACTACCGCCCCATTAACCTAACAAGCCTGGTCTGCAAGGCTATGGAGTGCATCATCATGGAACTTATAAACAGTGACATTGGTAATCTCCAAACTCAGGACCCCACCCAGTTCGGATTTGTAAAAGGCAGATCATGTCTCCTAAACCTGATAGACTTCTTTGAAGCAGTCACCAAAGCCGTAGATGAGGGTAAGATGGTTCACACAGCCTATCTAGATCTTGCCAAGGCTTTTGACACCATCCACCACTCTGGAATTATAGATAAACTCACTAAACAAGGTATAAATCCCTATGTCACAAGATGGGTTACCAACTGGCTCACTGACAGAACCCACACTGTGAAAGTAGCAGACTCCAAATCCAGCTTCAGACCAGTGACAAGTGGAGTACCACAGGGTTCAGTCCTGGGTCCTTTCCTGTTTGGTATCTACTTTTCTGAAGTACAGGCCAACACAGAAGGTCTTTGGCTAATGAAGTTCACAGATGACTGCAAACTAGGAGCCATAATCAAAACTCCAAAAGATGTGGACATCCTACAAAAGGGCCTTGCTGAGACAGATACCTGGTGTCAAAGCCATGGCCTCAAGCTCAATGCCAAAAAGTGCATTGTCATTCCCTTTGGTATAAACTCAGTACCCATGAACTACCACATAGGTGGTAGTCTACTTAACACTGAAAGTGTGATAAGAGACCTTGGGACACAGGTGGACAGTAGTCTCTCCTTTGATAATCACATCGCCACAGTAGTCAGGAAATCCTTCGAAGTGGCACACCGCATCACAAAAGGTTTCTCATCCAGGAACAAAGAGGTCATTGTTCCCCTCTACTCGTCACTCATTAGACTCATTATAGAGTACAATGCCCCTTTTGGTATGTACCTCACAAGACATCTACAACAACTGGAAAGGCTACAGAAATACCTCACAAAGAGGATTATCGGCCTCAAAGAGATGCCTTATGCAGACCGTCTCAAAAAACTGCAGCTTTACTCCATTGCATATCGCCTACTCAGAGGTGATCTCTGCCTAACACACAAAGCTATGTCAAACCCAGATCTTTTAGACATGCTCCACTTAAAGAAATCCCAATCCTTACAAGCTACACGCTCTAGGGACCTAAACCTCATCACCACAATAAACAGAACATGCTGGAGGGATAGATTCCTGTCCCAGAGACTTCCCATACTCTGGAACAAACTACCTATCTATATCAAACAAAGCTCCTCATTAGCACTCTTCAAGAAAAATCTTGATGATTGGATGGGAGATAGGAAATTCACTCCAGGGATCACTTCTGTGGCTCTGCTCGACAGTGGCACAGGAAAATAATTTTCCTGGGTGGCGAAAGCCAGGGTACCTTTGGCTAGGCTTATATAGGCCCTAAGGCCAATAGCCTAGTACCTACCTATGAACCTATGAACCTATGTACAGATGCTAATATACCTGACACAGACAGATATATCCATATGTGTGTGCCATACACACACAAGGTTCACACTGTTGTAAGTTTGTGTACCTAACGGCTGACCTGTTGGGCATTGCTGCAACATGAACAGGTGTCACATGTGAGCACACAGTAATATTAGAGGGTGTATATATAGCTGAAAATGCTAGATTAGCATACTAGCCTGGTAAAGCTGTTGCCAATGCTAAGCTACACATTAATATGACTATCATGCATTTGTTACTCTGTCACAGCCATGTTTATATAACCGTATGCGCTACTCCCCCAAACAGACATTGTACACACTGCTGTACAGAACACAGATAACATGGATCAGATGTTTGACATTTAATGCTGAACTACATATCTCACAGTCATATCTCACTGCACACAGCTACACACTGATTTCTCCATGCCAGTAGTTATGCAGGGCATCTGTGCATAGATACGTATTGCTGCCACATATGGATGATTCAAACTATGTAGAGTACTCTTCATAAACATCTACTACATGCCAGTAAATACATAGCTCTTACATACCTTTCTCTTGTATGTGTTCGTATTTGTCGGTTCCGTGTGTTTTGTAATAGATTTTTTTTTTATATCTTATTTTTTTTTAGATATATATATTTTATCAATATATTTTATTTTTTTCAATATATTATTTTTTTCAATATGTTCTTTTCTTTTTTTCTTTCAATATATTACTTTTTCTTTTGATATTTTTTAATCTTTTTTCTTTTTTTTCTGCTGCTGTTGTCTACGTCTGCGTCTGTCTCTCTTTCTCGCTCTCTCTCTCTCCCTCCATACCTGCAATGAAATGATTGCATGTGTGAACAGCAAGTACAGCCTGCTTTTATAGGTATCTGCACATGTGCATGTGATGGCCTCTGCACCAATTGGTGGCCACCATTTGGCAATTGCATGCAGCCTGCTGTGTGATACTTGCAGTACTCACTGTCATAGCAACCCAATGCTATAAATTGCTAAGTCAGGTAGGCGTAGCCCTTTCAGCTTTCCAAAGTGGGGACCATGCTTGTTTGCTGTTGTCACCATTGTGTAAGTCAGAAGGTTGGTATACTTCTTATAACTGATGCTAGGGGTGTAGCCAGTGATTTGAATGTTGTACTCAGACCTGAATGTTGCCACTTCCAGTACACAGTTGACAGTGTAGAATTGTACTCACCTCTACAAATGCTAACACAAGATACATGGGAGTATGTAGTTTCTTTTCTACTTATACAAGTAGCTGCCATACATACGTAGTTATTGAGATGTTTTCATTTGGCACATGAACTGTTTGGGAACTGCTATACTGTGGATATGAATGTACTCACTTCTGCACAGTTTGTGCTTTTTCTTTTGTTTACATTATCACAGGATGCTCATGAAAACTGGACAATTCCAGTACTGAGTATACCTACCTACATCCTTGCTGGACCTTGAACACACAGGTATTTTGTAAATTTGGGTGGGTATTGTCCTGCTATGATACTGTGTGAGGGTTGTAAAGTGCTGCTGTAACATTAGTTACTGATAGAATGTCTGGTTCTGTTATCACAGTCATGTAATGCAATTCCACAACAACTGCTGGTAACGTTCGACAGAACAGGTTTTGTGTTATGGCAGTCCTATCTTTCCTTTACATTCACTCATTCTGATGCATGATATATATATTTCAGCAACATCCTGCTGTGTATCTACTGTGGCTTAGTGGTATTTCATGCAGTCTAGTGTGTCAAAGGTCTGGGGTTCGAGACTGACAGTGGTGTTTTATTTTGCTGCTGAGCAGAACAAGGGCCCTCACATGCAAGGTGACTCAGACACTTTAAGCAGTTGTAAGCAGGTTTGTGCCGGTTTGCGTGATGCTTAGCAATATTTAGCTAAGCGCACACTCGCGCACACTCGTGCAAACCCGCTAACTACTGCTTAAAAGTGCTTACTCCTGCTAACCCCCGCTCTCATTCTTTGAAAGAAAAGAAAATGGGGAGATAGAAAAGTGGTGAAAAAGGGGCAGAAAGAGGGAAAGACAGTAGGGAAAACAGCTCGGGGTGTGCAGGACGGGTGTAGGGAAGGTCCATAGCTGCCCATTTCTTTAACAGCAACAGCTGTGCATACACTAGTAATTTGGAGGGAACTTTGAAACTTCCACCTCTAAGAGAGGGGTGAGGACAACTAAGTATGTTGTACTGCCAATTAAATTTCAGTTTATGTGTCCAGCGGACATGTGTGCAAAATGGACAGCTATGTATGGGGCGTAATTTTTTTGTGGGAGCAGATTGCCCATTTTTTTTTTCAGGTGAGAGTGGAATGTGGGGTAAGGGAAGTAGGTATATTTCGGGAGGTAGGTTGGGGAGGTAAACAGACCAGACAAACAAGATGCATACAGGGGAGAAATATGACACATGGGGTGGGTGAACACCATTGACGGGGAAGGATGTTTAGAAATTGGAAGCCCATGAGCCCACAGATCGCAACAGTGGAACTGAGATCCCCACCCATGGGCAGTCACCACTGCACCTTCACAGCCCGGAAGGTGGCTGTGCTGGGGGCTGCTTAGGAGGGGTAGGCTCACCTGTGAGTCCCACCACTCTTGCCTTGAGCTGGCATAGAGGATCAACGACTGAACACTCAATCTCCCTACACACCACAGCCCAGACTGTTCGGAGGGTAATAGGTGGCCCTCCTCTGGCCACGCTTGCACAGGGGGATGAGCCCCATCCCCTGCAGCACTTCCACCCGAAGGTGGCACAGGACCAATGGAGGAGGAGGTCCTGGGCTGGGCACCGGACCTGCTGGTTACAGGTGCCATCGCCAGCTGAGGTGGGACAGGTGGGTCCTCTGGGATTGGCCTTCCCATACGTTCTATGTTTAGGAGGATTTAATGACAATATGGGTTAGTAATAGCCAACAGCATTCCAATTTAATTGTAACAGCATACAGTAGTATTCCCATTAACCCAACACACCAGAGTTCCAACAGTTGAACAGCAAGCATAACACATGCATATATAGAACAACAGTGGACATTCCAACAGCATGCAGGATTGATTGGTGGCAACAGGCCACCAAAATTGTGGTATGTAAACAGGGCACATGCATCAAAGTAAATGCAGATATTTATAAACCAGTAGGACATGTGTCCCAACAAATGTTATGAGATTAGACATACCCATTGAGGTGTGGAATTGCATTGTTTATGCACATACAGTAGGGTGTAAAAAGATACCTCCATTAACAACTTATATATACTTATAGTTTACACTACATTCCTATTGACTGCAGTTATATATCCCCTACATGTATTATTACATTAGGCAATGTCCGTTAAATTGTGAAATGTGTTTTGCTAGTTCTTGATATACCTGACCTTTATCTGACATACAAATCTTTCTGGATGCCGATGTTACTGCTACATATTTATGTATTTCATTTATATTTATATATCTACATATCTAGATGTGTTCAGGTGACATTATCAGGTATATGTTAACAGCCCCCTATATTTCTAGCAGGACACTGACATTTCTGGGGAACACAATAATAAGCTACTCATGTGCCAGATTAACCTGTACATGCCGGCCATGAACCGACAGTTGAAGACTATATATATGCTTAACAGCTACTGGCACTCCCTTCATCCACTTTATATGGGCCTACCCATGTGTGGGTTGACTGCGCTTAATACAACAGTTCTATTTCTATAATGCAAGGGTACAACAACATATTTAAGAAAGTGACACAGACACATTCCAAGAATTATACCTTTATTAATTACATTACACACTTTTCTAGTGGCTCTCTCATTTATTTGATATATCAGTGCATGAAGAGGTCTTTTATTCAAGACATATTATACCTTTATTAATGGGTTACACCACCTTTTCACACTGTTTCACTTATTTTATATAACAGTACATGCAGAGAAGTTATTCAATGCTTATTATACCTTTATTAATGGGTTACAGCACTCTTTTTCAGGCTCTCTCACTTCTTTTACATGACAACACCTACAGAATTATTACTAACCTGCCTGGTGGTGCAGCCTTAGCAGCCTATCTGCATAGGCTTGCTGATTCGCAGCACGAACACCTGCAGCTGTGAAGTAAATGAAGGGATATTGAGACATACCTATCCATAATATAGACTACAATAGCAATTCTTACATACTTCATTCCATGGCTACATACTCAGTAGTGGGGCATTTTCCATTTCACGGGCCTCCTGTATCCACTGGTTCAGTCGGTCCACCTTGCGTCTCTTCAGGTCTCAGTAATGGTGTCTGACCTGCTCACCAGTCCGAGGGATGCCTGTGGCACTGGTGAGATCATGTGCTAGATGGTTCCAGGCTTCCGCTTTGTACTCAGTGCCCTGAAACTGGCCCTGCAGGAGTCTTGCATCATGATAATGGACGAGAAGTCAAACCATTACTTTTGACTCCTCAATGCCCCAACGTTGTGCTCGAAAATGAGAGCCCTCTCCAACACCGGCCATACTGTCTGCAGATGGGAGCTACAACCAGTTATGGCAATTATTCCCACCTATGGAACTTAAATATGCCTAATTTCCTGCGCTTATTTGTGATTGGCCAGTTTTGAAAAATCTCAGCTAAAAGCAAACCTGCTTAGTAATGGGTAAACTTCCATTGATGTATATGAGTGTGTTGGAAAAGCATCCATATTTAAAGCTGTCATGGCTTAGTGGTTTAATACTGTGATTATGGTGCACAGTATCCCGGGTTCGAGGCTTGTCATTGCTTTTTATTTTACTACTGGCCAGACCGGCTAGGAAGTGTGGCTGTGTTTAGCTGACTTTGCTCAACTTTGCCCAACATTGCTCGACGTTGCTCTACATTGTTCTATATTGCCCGACGTTGCTCAACGTTGCGCTAGTTAGCACGGTGCACAGCTCCGCTCGAACATGTTTTGTTTGTGCTAGTTGGTGCGATGCACAGCTCCGCACAAAGCCATTCCGCTAGTTAAAGCAGTGCTAAGCTATGAGCAATTATACTTAACTGTGCTTAATACTAGTAAACTTTGCTTAGCATTGGTTCACATTGCTTAAGATACGTTACTTATGCATTTAACAGTATGCATGACCATTCCACCTTCTTATATATATATATATATATATATATATATATATATATATATATATATATATATATAAAATATCGTTCACTATCACATAGACCATTTCAATGCATTTTACTAAAATCTAAAAGGTAACTGTCAGGAATTCTTTTTATGCACACATTTCCTACAGAAAATAGGAAGGGGAGTAGCGGGACTCGAACCAGGAATGCCTTGTCTTTGCACGAGGGCTCTACCACTATGCTATTGCTATTTAGCTTAATTTGTGTATAAGTAGTTTATTATCCTCTTCGATGTCTACACTGCTAACTGTAGCTGAGCAATGGGCAAACCCACTCATACACGCTCAAATACGGGCAGCTATATCGGGAATAATAAAAAAAGAAAAAGGTAAGCTTTACATTTTAAACTTGTACAGGGATTTAGAATCTGGGGGAGTGTAGTGTTGGGTATGTAGACATTTCAGTGGACTCGCTCATTTCAGTTGACATTTGCAGTTTAGGCACTTGCAGGGGCGTGGATATTTGGACTGCCCGGCAGTCTGACATGTCCCCTGCACTCGTGCATGCTCTGTGTTAGCCTTAGAGTTGAGTCAGCGCGCATCATGAATATGTATGATGCGCTGACATCATACTCTTAGATTGCAGTTTCCGTGTAAGACTTAGTTAGTCTTACACGGAAGATTAGTGAATCCCAGCCCATGTCTTTCTTAGTAAAAGGTAATGCTTTGAATGATTTCAAATAACTCTGCTAACATTTCCCTACATAGTCTCCCCTTCACTCCAAAAAGACCTGTATGAAAATTATTTAAGAAAACACAGCTTTGTCTAAGTTGTATTTTAAAGAAAATGTTATAGTCTGTCTTAATGCAATGGGCCTCCAGTTTTAAATATCTTCTTTGTGTCCATTCTTTTAAAATATACATTTTATAAAATTGTCAAACACAGACTCACTAGCTATACCTGCAGCTTACCATTCATTTAGTACACTGAGAAAAATAAGTTTCTGTCTCTCAGACATAGTTTTACAGAACCCATAAGTAATACCATCTATACCAGGGGACAGATCAGCAGAAAGGCCGTACAAAACAGAATCTAATTCTGAGAAAGACATGCAACCATCCAATATGTTAATGTCTTCTACAGACAAGTGATGGACATTCCATTGTATTACAACAGTGTCACTCGGGGAAACAAAGTTTGAACATAAGTCTCCACTATCTGCATTATTTCAGATTGGGTGGTGGCCAAAACACCACCAGTATTAAGCAACCCTAGCATTCATTTTTAACTATTATTAAAAAGAGGGGTACTTCTTGCTTAGAACCTTGAAAGATATTGTTGTTTTGCTAAAAGAATATCTGTTCTGGCAGCTGTGTTTCTAAAACTCTCTCACTTTATATTTATTTATTTATTTACATTTGTTGACTGGGAGTGTCCGACTGGACGTAGGTCCATTTTCAGCGGAAGCCCGGGGAGAAAAGCTCCACAGTTAAAATAAACAGACAGTAGTTACATTGGATTACATAGCGATTAACAATATAACATAGCAATTACTTACAACATATTTACAGATGAAGAACATAGTACATCAGTAGACAACTAGAATCTTTATCTGTGAAGTACATAACAGACATTAACAAATGTTACAATAAGAAGTTCCTGCTGTATGATAAGTACTAGGCTTATGAGCATCTGAGCTTGCTATAATCAAGGTAGTTAGTGGAGTGGAAAGAAAGGTAGTGGTTGGATGGCGTGGGTGATTTTAGAGTGGGAGTTGCAAGGGCATAGCCAGTATGTTTTTAGGTGCGCTTTTAGTAAAGTTTTGAAGTGGGTGCATGATGGTACAGAGGTAATTGTGGGTGGGGGGGAGTTCCATAATTTGGCTATGGTGCAAGAGAATAGTGCTTCACCAGCAGAGTTATTGGCTTTAGTGATCTGCAAGTGATTTTTGTTGCTGGATCTTAGTGGTCTGGTAGTGCGATAGGGTTGGAGCAGATTCTGGAGGGATGGGACATTTAGTGGATGGTTTACTAGTTTGTGGGCGAGTGAGAGTTGATACCATTGAAGGAGGTGAGGGAGTTCAAGCCAGCCCAGTTCAGCAAGTGAGAGACAGTGGTGACTACGGTAGGATGCCCCTGTGGTGAATTTGGCGATTTTGTTGTAGCAGGTCTCTAGCTTGTTTAGATCACATTGCCTTAGGTTGGTATATATTGGAGAGGCATAAAGTAGGGTGGAGATAAGGTGGGAATTTGCTATTGAAATCTTTGCTGCTTTGGTAAGAAGTTGCTTATTTCTGTATAACGCTCCTAGTTTTTTGTGGACTTTTTTATGGTCATGGATATGTGAATGTCAAATTTTAGTTTATTGTCTATTTCCACTCCTAGCAATTTGGTGTTTGGTGTCTTTTATAGGAAATCATCAGAGTCTACGGACTGTAAGAAAATCTCATAATTCTTTTACTTATTCTTGTGTTACTGAGAAGTTGTTTTTCTACAGAAAGAAAGACAGTTTTGTGATTTTCTTTATAAGGAGTCAACTACTGTGACCAGACGTCACTAAAGTCAATTAAAGTGACTACTTACAACCATAACAGATGCAACATATCTTTCCATTCTGTAAGTCTTTCTACCACCCATTAACATTTTAATACCTTTATCAACTGAAACTATGTACATTGCTAACAAGCTCAAAAACCAAGGCAATACGATAATTATATTTACATGAATAAGAACTGAAGAAATTTAAGAAAAAAAGAATCTGTATTAGAAAAATAATCAATCTTAGTGGATAAGCTACCTCTGAGATGAGTGGGCCCTATGTAGATCCTAAAACAAGGTTGTTAGAGTCCAATATCTCATGCAGTAACTTTGCATCCTAACTTTTTTTGTCAGCTGTCATAAGGCAGTTCCCATCACCTACAACAATAATGGTTCAATTAACAGTTAAAAAAATGTTGCAATTCACAAAATAAATCTTCCCTAGTGATGATATTCAAAGTTCTGGAAATGTGGATGAAAAATAGTACCACAGTCAGTAAGAGGACAGGTAAATGGAAGCCTTTTTAACTAGCTTAGTATCCTCCACTTCCTTTGCAAGTAACTTGGAACAGTCAAACCAAAATATCTGACAGTTTTTACATTTCGTACAAGAAAAAAATTCAAAGAGAAGCAAAACAGCCTAGAGCACCACACTTACTTCAGCATTGCTTAGCACAGTTTTGAATCAGATGTGATAAGGAACCGTAAAAAACAAGTTTTAGTCTGCGCTTTGCAGTACACATATTGTTTATGTCCATTAATAGATATGACACTGAGAATATATTTCACTTTACCATGTTGCTTAGATAGCAAAACCCACATTTCCCATAACCCATTCCACAAACTACTTTTATCATACATTTTCTTAATTTCAAAAACACGTTCACAGTGAAGTGAGAAATGCCTAATAAAAGCATCATTCATGTCTACAGCTGTAAACTGTAGAATCAGTTTTCTTTTAAAGTTTATATTCAAGGCTGTAAAAGTATACTGTGCCCATGGTTGACACAAACTTTTCAAATCAATCTACTGTAAAAATCTGTCTAAAGTCTCAACAGTCTAAAATATTTTCCTTCCCCACATATATAAACGCACAAATGTCTTTACTTGGAAATCCCAAAGGAGCAACAATAAAGTCTCAAACTACATACCAATCAATATTAATAATGTCTTTAGTGGATAAAATACATACTACAATTAAGGGATTTGTTTTTGTATCGCCCCTAAAAAGTTCAGTCTACAAATTCTCCACAACAGTAGCATATGTAATACTAGGAACATCTATCGTTGGTGTTTGCAGTACACTATCAGATCCTTGGACTGACTGGCAAACAGGAACAGGAATAATTTATTTCCTTACATCATCTTTTCCTTTACTATGGGAATAACTGCTTCTTTAGGATTAACTTTATCCATTATTTGACCCCACAAAGCCACATTTTCAATCTCTGATTCTTCAACATTGATCGCATTTACAAATCAATTCATCTGGTAAACCATAGGACGACACTGTAGTAATTTCTACAGCATCATTTTCAGCACTAGGAGCAGCAGCCACTCCATCCTCCTGCTGCTGCTGCATTGTGTAACAACCCTCTGGCTCTTTGCAATACTTCTTCCTATAACAAAATTAGGGAAAGTTCCCCAATGCCATGGCCAACTTTCCCGTAGTAGTATAAATACCACCTCATGTCTGCCCTGAAAAGAGGCTACTAGCCTAGTGGGCTTAATTTGGTCAACAAAGGGTAAATGAAAAAAATAACCGTTGCGCATTAAATACCCTTCTTTGAAACTTTAAATGGCTTATTCTGTGCATTTAGAGAATATTTTCATAGCTCCATTGCCACTTTTTTCATAATTCTTGTATAACAGGCACTCTGCTTGAGCCTAATTTTATTTGGTAAATTTTTGAAACTAAAGAAAATTGCTGTGTACATCTCTGAAAGTTCTGCACTGCACAGTTTTGAAATGGACTTAATTTTGGCCTAACAAACATTTGAGAACGGTAGAAATCACTTGATCAGAATAAACACAAACTATAATAACATGGCACAGTTAGCATTGAACTGCATTTATAGTAATTTATGTTTGAGAAATCAAACGTATAGATATGTGCTGAAAGGCACAGTCTAGTTTTGTTGTGTATAGTAAATTCATAAGAAATTCTTGCCCAGTGTGGGTAGCAAAGTGAGCATGCAAAGGCTGAAGTGTGTGCCTGCATACTTTGCATTATGCTGTGTCAGCAGCAGGTTATATGATACAAAGGTGCATTTTTTATAATGATGAAATATTGTAGATGTGCAAAATTGGAAAATGGAGCAGGACCCCCCTGTTTGCAATGCATATTTTGCACAGGTGGTAAAGCATCATTTTCATCTCAAGTTACTGCAAAAAGGAAAATCTCTTTCCCTAAGATGTCATGGCAAAGTCCCAAAATCTGGGGCAAGTTTTAAATATTGGTCTTATATATTTAGAAATATGCTAGAATAACAAGTGCTGCATAAGGATGTTTTTTTCTGAAGGGAATGGAGTCTGAAACTCAAATTTTTGTCATTATTCACTGACTGCTATTCTCAATGATTTGCTAGAAAAACACAGGTGTTATGAGAAACAGACCAAAAGTATGAGGCAACTCAGGGAATTCCATGAAATCAAGGACATCCGAGAGGTATCCATCAGTGTGCCCCAAATTCTGAACTTGTATTGTGATAATCCATGGCAAAATGATATAAGGATATATATATATATATATATATATATATATATATATATATATACACACATACATACACACATATACAGAGAGAGAGAGAAAGAGAGCGAGAGAGAGAGAGATGGGTGCCAGACACCACTGAAGGTGGAAGAAGGCAGATAGCCAAAGGGGTACTTAGTGATCTAAATATAAAGACATTTTTAGCTATATATTACTATAACAGAACCACATATGTGACACAAGCTGTAGATAGTGTCAGTATGAGTTACATTAACAATGGCTACACAGAAGTTTCATGCAACATTATAAATGAAGCTAGTGTTAGCAATGCCAGTACTGCTAACCCATTACTTTTGCCCATTTTAAAGTTGTTGAGGAAGAGGTACTTCTACTGGAATGCATGTTTTTTGCATCATTTGCAAAGATGGACTGTTTGCCAAGAACACAGATGACAGGAAAGGGTAAGGGAGGAACTACCTGACAACATTCAATAAATAACCTTGCTGCTATTTGCTATTTGGTTACTGTAGTACACAAAGAGCATAGTGGCAAACAAGTCTAATAGTTGTATAACCAGAAGCTCAGCATAGTTATTTCTAACCATAGCCCTAAGAACACACTGTATCATTTACATCTGAGCCATAAGTGACCAGACTAGTACCCAGTACCAAACCCTGAGCTGGTACTCCTCAACTATATGTTCAGCAGCAAAAAAAAAGCCCATTCTCTGATCTGAGGCTCCTCACTCATCTCCATGGACCTAAGGAGCACCAGAGTCAATGTTGTGCACTTCTCAACAAGTAGAGCAAAAGGAAAAAAATAGCAAGCAATTTGCTAAAAATTAAATGCTGAAACGAGTGCTTTATTTCAGTCCTGACTGCAGAACCTATTCAGAAATGCCAGTACATGACCAATCAGCACCTGCCGATTATGCCCCTTAACACCTTGTGCTTGGAGAGACTGCCCCCTTCAACACATCCTTGCTACGCTTCTGTTTTATGATGCATAACTGAAAATCCCCATTTGTGGAATTTCTAAAGATTGGGTATTTCCAACTACACAATGAAGTGTACAGGTAGCTGTGAGGACTATGGTCAGAAATAGATAAGCAGAAATTCCCAGCTTATGGAGAGGTTTGCTTGTGTGTGGCAGTCAGAAACATATGCTGGGGACAAGAAGAAGATGTAGCAGATATCAGACTGTACGGTACTCTACGATGTTCTTCAGAGACTAATAGTATACAAAATGTACATAGTGGTGTATCTTGCTCAAAATAAATAACATAACTTATGCAAGCAAGAATGCCTATCTGGGTGTGCATTATCAGGAAAGTAACACCTACCCGAGGTGGTGTCAGACCCAATGCTCTAGCCCATACACAGACTCACACAAAACACACACACAAGCCAAGAAGTTACAGCCACATTTTTGACTGGCTGTACCTCAGATGTCTCATTATGATCAAATGGAAAAAATAAATCATACAGTCCAAAGCATTGCAACCCCCCACCGCCTATTAAGTGTCCTTGATTTTGAAGAACATCCCAGATTTTGCTCTGTCCTTTGTATAATGTTTATTCACAGATAAATCACTGAAGATTACAATCAGTCAATAAATAAGAAATCAGAATGTCCTACTTCTTATCATTTAGCAGAGTTGTGCTGATGGACTGCCTATTGCAACTATAAGAAGTTAAGAAGTATGCGCTGTCTCTTTCTCACTCACTGTCTCTGCCTTTCCTTTTCTCTCTGTCTTACACGTACACACGCAACCACACACATGCACATACCTGCCAATTTTTTCTGTCTTTACTTTTTTTAATGCTCTGTAAACAGGCAAGCAACATTTAACAATATTTAGCAAGCTTAAAAAATGGCAGCCATATTTTGTTCTGTCCAAGGTTTAACTTAGGATGATGATGCACATTTTGTGTTCTCATAACATATAACATAATATAACATAACATAACACAGAAAAACAAGAAAATATTAAGTAGTAATTTAGCTGGGGGCGAAGGACCTAACCAGTTGGAACCCTTTCAGCCTATGCTGAGGTGAATACCATTGTTATAAAGTTAGTTTATCTACTAAAAGTTTTAAGAAGTGAAGGAAGTTAAGAACAGAAGAAATCTGGATGCTAAACTAAGCACAGCATACATAATTCAATTAACCACAATAACCACATTACATCAGCTATTTCTTTCATAAGCAGAGTAAACACTGATCTGTCTTAGAAGACTTTTAAAACATTTTTAAGATTAGGGCAAAGTATTCCATTAGCATAACTCATTGACAATGTTTATTTTTATATCTATCAGTTTGGATTTTGCCAACAGACTGAATCCCTGTTTTCAATTATATAATAATGTTTCAGCAGATATAGCAAACTACCAAATGTTAAACAACTCACTGTATGCATAATAACAAGTATACTTTCTCAGAGTTGCATAGTATGTAACTCACTGTATGCATAATAACAAGTATACTTGTGTAAGCCACAAAACTATGGGCTAGGCTTGTAAATGCCCTTGGGCAGATAGCCTAGTATGAACCTATGAACCTATGAACATGTCAATTTTGCAATGTGCCTTAAGACGTCAAGCTGCCATTGAGCTTCATCTTGTAGTCCTGGGTTTGATTCCCTCAATCTCAAGTTACATACTATGCAACTCTGAGAAAGTGACTTAATTAGATAGTGGTACTATATCTCCATTGAAAGCAACTTAGTTAATTATATATATCTTCTATTATTGCAGTAACTTATGACAAGGGCAGGCTATATAGCAAACACAACATAGCTACCAAGGAGCTCAGAGGTTTGCTGTCTCAAGTATAGGTTATGTGTAGGCAACAGAAATGGTGGCTAATACTTGTGGGATAAGAATGACAGATCTGACAGACGGACTGACTCACTTTTGTCTAAACAACATTGCTGAAATTATCAAAATGTGCATATTGCATATTCTGTAAAAACGGTAATGGATGGTATACTACTGTTTTCTGATGTATAAGATGCTTCTTTTTATTTATGCATTTGCCACTTATGCGTCCTGTAGGCTTGAAATGAAGTTCATACTGAACAGGGCCATAATAAGCACACCTTGTACCTAGTGACCTTTCCCAATCTGGGTGCCTCTCAACTCTAAGTACAGGACCAAAAAAGAAAAAGTATTCTGCCTGAAACTGTAGCAAACCACTTCCTACAAATGTAATACATAGGTTGCTATAGTTACTATACCTTCTGCAGCTCACTGAGCACTTCAGCCCTTTAATCTTAATCACAATTGCATTATCAGCATTCACTTTATGAATGTCAAAACTGCAATAAACTTTATATTGTCATGTGTCAATCTTGCTAACTAACACCTTGTGCCTGGGATGGCTGCCCTTTTTGCTGCATCCTAGCTACACTTCTGATAATGAATGTATGTGAAGCAACATAAAGGTTATTGTGAAGAAGTATAGAGATTACTGATAATAACTGTTTAAAGCCTCACCTGATCTCCTTCCTCATTCATATGTCTTGCAGCAAACACTACCCTCATTTCATCATGTTCTGTAACATGAAAAAATAACTGAAGTAAGATCAGCTGGCAACATTCTTTTTGATCACCCATCATTATCAAAGTCCACCCAAGTATAGGGTCTTCTAAAATGTGCAATCTCTTAAACACCGTGAGACAATGTGAAGATAACTAAACACTCATTTATTTTGTTTGGTTTGGTTGGATTTATGCTTGTTTACCAGTGTAGGGCAATGATCGGAAATGACCAGTTTCAGGCCCAGCCTGGGTTGTACTTAGACAATTTCTATTCAAGTTATATAACATAAGGGACACTGGATGCAAACCATACATAAGTAGCTGATGGAGACCTACGTAGCTGCAACAACTGACTACAGCATCATGCATGAATTATGTTACCAAAATACTGTTTAGAAACTGAAAATACAGTTTTATAAGGTGAAAAATACATGTTTTAGAAAAAAAAACAAGTGAAAAAAACCAAGAAGAGAGTATGAAGGGAAGATAAAAACAAGTAAAGATAAGTTTGTGGTTGTACAGAGATTGTGGTTAGAGGGGTAAGACTGACAATGAGAATGATGGATGGGAAAATTAGGAGGGTGTAGGTAATATGGACAGAAGGCGGGCATTTATACTGGTTCTACTTTGCCAGGTATGCTTTACATTGGGGTCTCAGTTCAGTGTAGGCAGGGAGATCCTATAAGCTGGGAAGAGCTGTTGTCAGAACTTGGGTGCTAACAGAGAGACACTGTGGTTGGTGCAGTGAAGCTTTGTTCTGGGTGTTTGTAGAGTTGGCTCTTTTTGAAACTGTTTTCTGAGGCTGCTAGTGGGGGTGAATGAGCTTAGTGGTGGCAGGGAGAGTATCCAGTTTGTATAGCAGGGAGCCTAGTAAGATCAGCTCTTCACTGCATGAGATGCCAGCCAGCCTTTTTTATTGAGAGGCATTTGTGTTGTTGCTTAGGATAGGTGGCAGTGAAGTAACACATTTTACTGGATAGTGATTTGGGGGTTGAGAAGTTCTTCTTGGATGCTGCAGCTTTTAATGATAGTCCATACCCTAGCCAAGCAAACACTATACCTTTGCATATGGCTGTTCTAGCTGGGGGGGGGGGGTGCAGGAAGTCAGGATGTGGTAGATCATACAGGCTCAGAAGTGTAGGTCATTCATTTTTGATTTCGTTTTCTCAATGTGAATTTGAAAGTTAAGCTCACTGCTATTTTCATACTTTAAATGGACCCCCGTCTACAATGTTTCACATAAGCCTGCATGTATTACAGAATACAGTTCTGTTTATCTTAGATTTCACTACCAGTTTAGTGTTTTATATGAGAGGAAAAATATATTAAATAGCTGTTTTGCCCAAATACACCTTCAGAGTTTTACTGAACTGAGTTTTGATGTGGCCATTTGTAGAAATATGTAATAAATATTATATACATGATAATGGCATGTCGACTAATGTTGCCAAAAAAGGGGCATGGGTATTTACTGGAGGAAAGTGGGTTGTGGGACTGGCCTACACCAGGGACCCCCATGCTAATGGTGTCAGGAGTCTGCAAGGCTTTACTGGGCAGTGTGTGTGTGTACCATAAAGCCCAACAGCCATGATTCAGTAAGATACTTGTGAGCTAGTGTTC
Organism: Protopterus annectens; assembly: GCF_019279795.1. NCBI lineage: Eukaryota > Metazoa > Chordata > Ceratodontiformes > Protopteridae > Protopterus > Protopterus annectens. The sequence continues at coordinate 156,779,465 of NC_056737.1, read as the reverse complement.
AGTTGCACACAGCAGATTACCTCAAATAGCTCACTAGAGAGAAAGTCAGACATAAAACCAAGCAAACTGCTATAAATAATGAACTGGGAGTTGATACACTGAATACAGGCTGACTGACAGGATGAGGCTTGGAAGTGGATGGCACAAGTGTAAGGAGGAGACTGGACATTCTGTATATTCAGGACAGAAGGTGGAAGGGTAGCACAGTAAAGACTTTTTGCCTTGGATCCAGAGTCTAGCACTTGGGGATGGGGGGCAGACACACTGTGGGAGTTGTGGTGAGATAGTGCCTTCTGAAAAAAATAATGGAAGTCATCAGAATCAGTGACGGACTTTTAGCAATCAGTCCCCAATTTAAAGATGGTTCAGTCTTCATGATCTCAACCTATGCTCCACAGCATGGCTGCCATGGGGAAAACATAGGGCATTCAAGCAGCAGCTGCAGTACCTCCTCAGTAAAGCAGGGCAAACTGAGATGGTGTTGATAATGGGTTACCTGGATGCTCATAATGAGACACACATATCTAGATGTGATGATTGCCTGAGTCCACATGACTGGGAAAACAAGACTAATGAAGGAGAGGCTATTTTGGACTTCTGTATGGGATGTGGCTTAATGGTGACCAACACATGGGTTGGCAAGAGAGACAGTCACAAGGCCGCTTACATGACTGGCCAACATATAACTCAGCTATACTTCCACCTAATAAAGAAAGGCAAAGTTGTGAAATCAGAGATTACAAAGTCATCCCTAGTGAAATGCTCAGCCCCAAGTATAATTTGCTAGTGGTCAGAGTGATCTGCAAGCAGTAGGTAGAGAAGGCTCTAAGGTTAACAGAGGGTAGGCAGAAGACCTAAAAACTGCCTAGAGCAAAAGCATAGGAATTCAAAGAAATTCTCACAACTCTAGCACCTCTGGAAGAATAGGAAATTGGTGGAACAGGAACTATCAGTGTCAGTAGAACAGATTAGCAGTAAAGCCAAGTGTGAAAATAAGGTCCATAAGGAAAGTTAGTTATGGAATCCAGAAGACTGGAAGGTTATTTAATGTAAAAAAAAAAAAAAAGAAGGTTAGAAGGAACAGGAGATACACAAGCCGGATCAGGCCAAGAAGGAATACTGGTTGGCTAACATGTAAGCTAAGAAAGAGAACGGTCACTGTGAAAAAACAACAGGCTATCAGAAAACTTTTACCAGCTCAAAGTAGCTCTATCAGGCTGCCAGGTAATGACAGAAAGGAAATGATGATAATTTGCAGATGTTCTATATAAAGACTGCTTATTAGTCCCATGGGCACGAAAGGCAGATGGAAGGAGTCCTTCAAAGTAGGTCATTAATGAAAAAAATCCCACAAAAGCCTTACTGCCATGTGAAGAACAGCCTGTGGTGAAAGAGGAGCATGAGCCCACCATAGAAGAAGTAAGAAGTGCACTAAGGAAAATGAAGTCAGAGAATGTGGCAAAGTAAGGTCAAGTTACGTCTCACATCATTAAGAAGCTGGGGGCTTTAGGAAAGAAATTTATCCTAAGGGTACTTATTGCAGTGCTGCAAGAGACAGAGAGAGAGAGAGAGAGAGAGAGAGAGAGAGACAGAGAGAGATGCATCCCAGATGAATGAAGAATAAGCATTTTAGTGTGACTGTATAAGAACAAAGTGGATATCCATGACTGTGGACAGTACAGTGGTTTCAAACTCTGGTAGCACTGCCTGAAAGTGCTGGTGATAGTGACTGATAAATTAATATGCAAAGTAGTACAAAGTAAGAATGGAAAACAGTTTGGGCTCACATCATATTGCAGCACAACTGACCTGATGTTTGCAGAGAATCAGATAGCAGAAAAGAAGCTTTGCAAGAGGAAATACTCCATTTGGGCATCTCCAGACTTGGAGAAAGCATTAACAAGTTCCCAAGAAAGTTAATTTGGGCAGTCCTGTGATGGTTTAAAGTCCTGGAAAAACTGACAAAATTAGTGTAGTCTATGTACAAGGACCCAGTGACACAAGTATGTACAGTGTTTGGCATAACAGACGGATTTCCATTTGGGAGTGCACATGCATTGGTATTCAGTTCTAAACCTACTTCTATTGAAAAATGTTAGTTTTAAGGGAGACTGGTGGCCCACTCTCTTTACTCATTCTCTTATAGACTTCTCTTTAACAATCTTTGTCTTTCTTTTTGACTGATGAAAGATCTGATATTCAGTCCCACTTCAGATCAAATAGTACATCAAATAACAAATTAAAGGAAATAAACCTTCATCAACAGATAAATAAAAAACATTGATGTTATAGAATCATATCCTAATGTATCCCTCACCTCTGGAACAAACTACCATTACATGTGAGATTAGTACCTTTTCCATATTCAAGGTAAATGTAAATAATTGGATGGACATCCTCAAATTCTCCCCTGGCATATCTTGTTTTACACTCCTTGAGGCTGAAGGAAACTTCTAAATATAGGCTTTGTAGTGGTCTGCAGCTTGATTGCCTAGTACATACCTATGAACCTACCTAGATAAGATTTCACTTGTGTAATGTTTCTAGTGTAATGCAGTTAATGTAAGCAATTAGTAAGTAGCACATGTTTACATCAGAGGAGATGTAGAAAGGTATACACCTAAACTCTGCCAGTGTTCTTCTATCGCTGACTTATTACATTTCTTTAGAGATTTATATACTAATATTATCAAACTATTTCCTTGTTATAATCCATTAAAATACTTTCATTTAAGGTCACAGAAATATTGCCCTATTTTAAGATTTCAACATTAAGTTGACAAAAAAAACTTATTTTCTGTTTAAGTTCATTTTATTTAATGATGCTAAGTGCTTACCCAATAAGGTATTATTACTGATAATAGTTAATATGCAAAAAATATTTCAGAATAGTAGCTCTTGATTTTATTAACAGCCCAACCTGTCATTTCACAAAGGTAGGGCTTGTTTTTGAACCAAGCTTTCATTTATGCAAAATCCACCCAGCTACCTGATTATTTCTATTGACAGTCAAGTAGGCAAGGATTCAACAAGTTTGTTATTCTTAAGCACTTCAGGTGCTATCTAGAAAATTCTCTCTTCTTTAAGAAATCATAACTACCATTTGCTTTTGTCCTTGTCTAGAGGGGTAAGATAGTATATGTCTTTTTGTTGTAAAATCTCTGTCAAGACTTTGGAATACATTGCGACAGTAATGTCATAAACAATATTTTTTTTATTTCTTGATAATATTTTCAGGAATTAAACTTGAACACCAAGGAGCACACTATATTTATATTGTAACTGCAATTCTAATGGTTTACAAGCAGCTCAATATAATATTTGTAATGGCTATTTTGCCCTTTTGTGTCTGTGTGTGCCTGCATATTTACAACCCCCCCACACACTTTCATGGATAAAGATATAGGACATTTTGTTTTGCAGTACTGCTGACTAAATGTCATTATGTGCTGGATATATAGGAAATGTGTGTGTGTGTGTGTGTGTGTGTGTGTGTGTGTGTGTGTGTGTGTGTGTGTGTGTGTGTGTATTCAAAAGTTAAGGTCAACACTGATGGTGAAAAAAGCTTTAAGTCCTAGAATTCATTTTTAATGCATCATTTTATTTATTTCTGTTTGGCTCATTCATTCATCAGATAAAACCAAATTCCACTGGTGCTTTCAATGAATACCATTTTTTCCACAAAACAAATGTCACGTTTATGGATCATTGTATACATTTTTTACTTCTGATTTTATACCATCTCATTACAAATATGTTCAGGATATAAGCTGCATTTCTCACCCTAAAAGCAAGTATATATAAGTATATATCCATCCTTTATATAATTGCCTTCTGCCATAATGTAAGAACTTGTGTAGGAATGCTTTTGGTCTTACATGTTAGAATATCTCAAACAGATTTTAACAGTAATCAGCAAGGCGATTTAGGTTTTAGGAAGCAGGAGGGGAATTTCAGGGTAAGAGAGTGAAGACTCAGGTTGAAAACTTGGTAGGAGTTTTAGGGTTAGAGTTAGGTAACACTATACAGTTGTATAGGGCTGGGTGTTGGAAGGGCTAATTATTTATGGGAGCTTTGGCTAGTGGGATTTAGAGCACTTGCTTTTTCAAGGTGTGTTGTGAGCTGCTCACATGCAAAAACCTGCAGTAGACCCACAAATAAACGTACTAGGCCTAACCTTAACTCAGGTTAACACACCAACTGGACTGCCTATTGCAACTATAAGAAGTTAAGAAGTATGCACTGTCTCTTTCTCACTCACTGTCTCTGCCTTTCCTTTTCTCTCTGTCTTACACGTACACACGCAGCCACACACATGCACATACCTGCCAATTTTTTCTGTCTTTACTTTTTTTAATGCTCTGTAAACAGGAAAGCAACATTTAACAATATTTAGCAAGATTAAAAAATGGCAGCCATCTTTTTGTTCTGTCCAAGGTTCAACTTAGGGTGATGATGTACATTTTGTGTTCTCATAACATATAACATAATATAACATAACATAACACAGAAAAACAAGAAAATATTAAGTAGTAATTTAGCAAAGGACTTAACCAGTTGGAACCCTTTCAGCCTATGCTGAGGTGAATACCATTGTTATAAAGTTAGTTTATCTACTAAAAGTTTTAAGAAGTGAAGGAAGTTAAGAACAGAAGAAATCTGGATGCTAAACTAAGCACAGCATACATAATTCAATTAACCACAATAACCACATTACATCAGCTATTTCGTTCATAAGCAGAGTAAACACTGATCTGTCTTAGAAGACTTTTAAAACATTTTTAAGATCAAGGCAAAGTATTCCATTAGCATAACTCATTGACAATGTTTATTTTTATATCTGTCAGTTTGGATTTTGCCAACAGACTGAATCCCTGTTTTCAATTATATAACAATGTTTCAGCAGATATAGCAAACTACCAAATATTAAATAATTCACTGTATGCATAATAACAAGTACACATGTCAATTTTGCAATGTGCCTTAAGGCTTCAAGCTGCCATTGAGCTTCATCTTGTAGTCCTGGGTTTGATTCCCTCAATCTCCTGTTACATACTATGCAACTCTGAGAAAGTGACTTAATTAGATAATGGTACTATATCTCCATCGAAAGCAACTTAGTTAATTATATATATCTTTTATTATTGCAGTAACTTATGACAAGGGCAGGCTATATAGCAATCTACTCACTCAGTATCTTCCATCCTTCATCAGTGACCACTGTCTGATCTCTTTAACAGTAAAAATTAAAATACAAAACAGCATGCACTGCTAATCACCTGTAGACCATTAAATAAAAAGGGACCCATAATGAGTATTAAAAGAAAATGGTGACAGCAACAATGCTTGCAGACTAAATAACAACAAACTGTTCTCTTAAGTAAGCTACGACTGATTCAGAAATTATAACGGTTCTGATGCAAATGTAGTAATAGAATAATATCACGAGCATTTCACCGAGAATTATGAAACTGGAGAACTACTGCTGATATTTTGTAGCATTCTGTTGATTTGTTTACTAGTTTAGGTTGTCTGCCAGCAGAGTACATTACTAAGGTTTCAGTTGAGGCAATACCAGTTATTTATGTATCCAATAACCCTAGGAAGTATAAATTAACAGGAATTGTAAGGTATTGACAACATGGATACAATTTGCTAAGTAAGTAGACCAGACTGAATGGATCAATAACATAGTAACAGTAGAGAAGCAAAAGAGGTTCAAACTATGAATAGATCAACAAGTTGTAAAAAAATGGAACAGAGTCTGATGAGACTAATGAAGAAAGCGCTCACTCATTTTGTTTTTTAATAAAATAAACCAGTAACTGGACATCTGTATTTTTAAAAATGTATTTGTGATTTAATAACACCATAGTAAAGATATATTCAGGACAATGCTATATAATTCCATCTGTGGACAAGTCATATACCATCCCCAATGGAAACAGTGTGACAAGATGTCAGACTGTGACAGCAAAAGGCCAATGAATGTCTCCACTTGGTATCTATCTATGAAGACCATACATAAATTCCCTTTTGAGAGCTCATAATAGAATTGACTTTATTTATTTAGATGCTGTTCATTGCTGAACTGGATCCCTTCATTTTGGCTGCTTCAGATCCTGAGTTTCACTATGGCATGTTACAACTTGATAATAATCTCTTTTCTGGAGAAATTTATAAGGAATTTTACTTCAGATATAATAACTCAGGACTGATATATTCTAAACCAGTGATACCTTCTCTATCATGAACAAAAGTTAAACACTCCCTGTAATGCAATTCAGATATAACGTACCATAACAAACTGTGACAGAAAAAGGATTATGCCTGTTGATATCCAAGAGACATTATTTTAAACCCCTTCAGTAATTCTTGCTGGAATTTTCAAGAAATTACCATTTGGAGCTTACAAATAAAATGCACTTAAGACTGCAATTCTACCCTTAAGATGCAGCTCAAATGTGAAGTTGAATTCAACATGTTGGTTGCTTTATATCATGGAGTTTGATATGTGACATGTTACAAATGAGGACAGATGGTTTTCCTCTGGGAGAAATACATATTATTTTGCTTATGATGCATTGATAACTTACAAATTATATATGCCTGAGTGCTGCTATATAACCTAACCTGAGCATAAGTCATGTAACCCTCTCAATAAAAACTAAGTATAATGCAAAATATACAGCTATGACGACGAAAACCAAGAACTTCTAAATCCAGTAACTATATATAAAATGCTGTATGACAGCGCCTTATGACACTGGACTACCCTGTTGGAAAATACACATAAGACTGTTATTCTGCATTAGGGATTTTAATGTCATTCAGTGCTGAATGTTCTGTCTGCAATTGGACTCCCTCAACACATGGAGTTTAGTGATGCAAGTTTTCAGCAATGTAAATGCTACTTTATCTGGTGAAATATATATGATATTTACTTCTGATGCAGTGGGAACTCAGTAAAGATATATTTTAGGCCAGGGTTGTAAACCCTGCCTTAGCAGAAGATGTAGCCCCAGTGCAAAAAGTGAATACAATGCACCATTTCAGGCTAAGACAAAAAATGAGTCTCCATGCCTGTATCTATGAGACACTATCTCAACCCCTTTGGAGCATGGTTGCTAAAACATTCACATAATTTTCCTTTGAGAGTCAAATATAAAATGTACATATAACTGTCATTTTTTTAAAGTACATCTGCCCCAATTAATTTTTCTGTGACTTTGATTCTACAAACTGAGTTGTCAATAAAGTATGCTTACAGTACATTTGTTTCAGTGATTTGTGATTCAGCAAAGTCAAATTCAGTGAAAACAGCAATAGTCAGATAATTTTTGCTTTGTATATAATGACAAATTAGAACAGATATATCCCAGATATGTGCTGCATGCTGTATCCTGAATAAGTTCAAAGAAAACTGTAGGCATGGGTAGACAATCACTGTCAGTGCAGTTTGTGTTTGTGCACAATCACTGTCAGTACAGTTTGTGTTTGAGCACAATCACTTTCAGTGCAGTTTGTGTTTGTGTACCAGCAGTGATTCACTCACTATGTTTATTCTCTTTTTGTGGAGTTAGTATGTTTATGTAAGAGAGCATAGGGCAAAGCCCATGAAATCGTAGGGAGCAGGAGGCACTTGCCCGTCCTGCAAAAAAAAAAAATTAAATGTGATTCTAGAGTTTTCCATTAGATGTGTTTTCGGTAAATTGGTTATACATATTTTGACACACTGTGCCTATATCTATATATCTAAATCTAAGTTTAGTAGAAGTGATCGAAACCCAGTAATCTAAAAAAAACTGTTCAAAACTCAAGTACTTAAACTCAAAAAAGATTTTTTTTGTGTGTAGGTGGGGCAATCCCTCCTGCTCCCCAACAACCTTTGCTATTTAAATATACCAGCATCAAGACTGCACTATAGTGGGGAAAGGACAAATTCCCACCCCTTAGTATAGTGCATAAAAAGACTGGCAAGTTGCTGTCTTTTCATATTCAATCAATTTTGACAGTCTTTTCGCAGTTCACACAAATGGATGTCTGAATGCATGAATTACATCCCATATCTATATGTGTGTGTGTATATATATATATATATATATATATATATATATATATATATATATATGTGTATATATCAATAAATTTGTGTGTGTGTGTATATATATATATATATATATATATATATATATATATATATATATATATATATATATATATATATATTTACGGGTCCCTATCAGTTGATAAAGTTTTCAGAAACTCAAAATTCATATGGCTGAGACCATATGATTGAGTTTTTGAAACCACAAAGATTTTGAATGGAGATCTTGGTGCATTGGGGATCAGGAAATTTACCCTTTTTTTCTCTATAGCGTGCTCTCAGAGTTGGTGTATAAAATTTGCAGGGGGTGTGGGGGTGCAGACCCCCACATGGGGGTGCAGGAGGGGCACACAAAAAAGGTAGATTTTTGTGTGTTTTTTTTTTTATGTTTGAGTTTTCAGAAGCTCGATAATATGGTCACGACCATATGAATTCTGAGTTTCTGAAAACTCAATCATCTGACATAGACCCATATATCTATATCTATATCTATCTATCTATCTATCTATCTATCTATCTATCTATCTATCTATCTATCTATCTATCTTTATTTAACATTTGTTGACCAGGAAAGTCCAATTAGGACAGTAGGACAGATCCTATTTTCAGCGGAGGCCCATAGATATAGATATAGATATAGATATAGATATAGATATAGATATAGATACAGATATATGTATAGAAATAGATCAACTTTCAAAACCATCCCTCCACTTGCCTCCTGCATGCCTCCCTGCACCTTCATACTCTGTAGTAATTTTATATACTAACTCCAAGATCACATAATCCCTGGAAAAAAGGTATATTCTCCAACCCCGGGGATTTCCATTCTCATACAGCTGTCAGCCATTTGCATTTTTGACAATCAAAGTGTTTCAACAATACAGAAATTGATTTTATCTAAAATCCACCAAGGGCGTGTGTGTGTGTGTGTGTGTGTGTGTGTGTGTGTGTGTGTGTGTGTGTGTGTGTGTGTGTGTGTGTCTGTGTGTGTGTGTGTCTGTGTGTGTGTGTGTGTGTGAGACAAAATTTTACTTCTGATACAATGGTAACATTTAAATACTAGATACTGGACACTAGACATGAGCTGTATTTTGCCTCCTTGAGCAGAAGTCATATAGTCACTCCTGATGGAACTTAAGTATAATGGGGCTTGATATACTCAGATGGCTATGTAGGTGAATTGGCTGAACCTACAAATACAGGGTTATTTGTCCTTAACAGACTGAAATTTTCTAGGTAAATAATTTGGACAACAAATCTGAATATTCGGATATAAACGGTAGTTATGCTGTGCTTTTGGGTGCAGAGGAACTTGACAGCTGCATGTTGAAATTCTGAGTTCCAATTCATATTCCTAATAATGTTTTACTGTTTTTAATTTCCATATTAACATTTCAAAAGCAGAAAAGCTTCATTTTTCTGAGATAAGTATAGAGTGCTTTTAATTCTTATGCTAAAAGAGCAAAATATAAATATTCATACTTAACCCATGAGAAAAAGCATATATATATATATATATATATATATATATATATATATATATATTAGACTTAATATAAAGACATTTACTTTAGAGATACCATGAAACTATACTAATAAAGTAACAACATGAAAGTCCAAACATTGTGTTGTGTATTCATTATATTTCCAAAATATAATAAATAGTTTCAGTTCCTTTTCCAGTTTTCCATATTTTACCAGTGGAAAGTTCCCCTTCTAAGAAGGGACTTTTCCTTTGCATAAGAAGAAATCACATGCACTAATAAAAGCTATGATGATAACTTTTTCATAGACATGCATGATCACACGTGAGCGAGCGAGCGCACGCGCACACACACACACACACACACACACACACACACACACACACACACACACACACACACACACACACACACACACACATTACTCCCAAGTCACATCATTGAAGTATTAACTGTGATCAAGTGACAGCAATGGACAATGACCTTCACATGGAGACTGCCTCCCAAAGACAGCAAGTACTTTTCCGAGTCTATCTGATACTTGATTGTGATTAAAGTGAAAAAGAAAATAATACCTATAGTGATGCTGTTTGTCTTGTTGCCTTCCAATGCAAAAGTGTTATTGGCAAAGCACATCAATGATATTTTACAATGATCATGCAATTGTCCTTCTAGTTCATACATATTACACCTCCTTCCCATTCAGAGACAGACACTTTCTTTGTACATCCCAAATGTTTCTTTGTGATAAAAGTAAAATAAATGGTAGCTACAGTAATGTTGTTCAGCTTGCTGCTCTCATACACATGCATTTTCCTTTAGAATAGCCCATACTGATTATAGTCTAACACTACTCATGCAACTGCCCTTTGCTTTCACATGCAACCTGCTTATCCTCAAAGACAACAACTTTCTGTATAGACCTCTAAGACTTGTGATGAAAGTGAACAAAGTAATAGCCGTAGTAATGTATGTCAATGTAATACTGTTAGACACATATTCTTCCACCGAAAAGCCATATCAGTGAATGTTTAGCAGTTATGTAACTGCCTTTTACTGTCACATATATCCTGACCTGCAAGAAGATAAACACTTTTTATGTACATCTCTGATGTTTGTGAAGAAAGTGAAGGCATAATAACCACAGTAATATATTTCAATTTGTAACTCTTAGACATTTTATTTATTTATTTATTTGACATTTGTTAACCGGGTTAGTCCGACTGGGTAGAGACCCTTTTTCAGCAGAGACCCAAGGAGAAAAGCTCCACAAAACAGTTACATAAAATTTGAATGAATACAGGAGAACAAAAATTATAACAATAACAAAGTATACAGAAAGAAAATTCTTGAAGCATGAATCTAAAAACTATAAAATTTTATACATACTTCTTCTTTCGGCTTTTCCCGGTTAGGGGTCGCCACAGTGGATCACCTGTCAGCTCATGATTGGCAGTGGAGTTTTACAGTGTCGAGTTGCCAGCCCGGCACCCAACCTGCCACAGAAGGCACACACATGCACGCACTCACACCTAGGGTCAATTTAGAGTGTCCAATCCACCTACAGCATGTCTTTTGGGATGTGGGAGGAAACCGGAGCACCCCGGAGGAAACCCACGTGACCACTGGGAGGACATGCAGACTCCACACAGAAGGCACCCCAGCTGAGGATCGAACCAGAGAACCTCTTGCTGTGAGGTGGCAACGCTAACCGCTGCACCACTGCGGCCGTCCAAAATTTTATACATACTGTTTTTTTTTTTTTTTTTAAGACAGGAATAGTATTTATGAAGATGAGTCAGAAGAGAATCAAAATGCCAACAGTATGAGATAGGAAGATAGCTAAAGAGAGAGGCTGAAGTGTGGGGGAGAGGCAGAGAAATAGTGTAAGTTAGGAGGAGTATACAAACACATAATAGGTAGGATATAAGTGAAAGACTATAGTAGATAGGAAATAAGTGAATAAATATTGAGAGAGAGATTGACAGGTAGAGACAGTGGGTAGAAAGAGAAATGTTAAGGTAGGATTGGAAGAGAGGAATATAGGACTATATTGGGTCATTGCAAAGGCATAGCCATATGCACTCTCCTTCTGATGCACTATATTGATACTCTGTGATCATATAACATCCCTCTGCTTTGACTCACACACTCTCTCACCCCCTCAAATACAGACGCTTTTGGTATATACCTCTAATGTATCATCATCATGAGAGTGAAAAACTACTAATCATAGCATAGTATAGCATTTCTGGCTGTTGTTGTCAGAGACTTAGACTACCTCAAGTGATAGCAATGATTATTTAAGAGTGATCATGTAACTGCCTTTTGCTTTCAGATATAGACAGACACAATGGAAATTCAACGTTCTCCATATTCTTCAGATGCCTGATTGTAAAGAAAGTAAAATAAGTAATGGTCACATTAACGTATTTTAACTTTCCATTCTCATTCACAGCACCTCAACCCTACACACCATAATAAACTGAAAAGAAAATGGAATACTGCTGTGGGCAGTGTGCATGCTGTTTGCATTGGTTTCAGCTATATCTGGTGTCCTGATGGTATTTATCAGAATAAACATACCTGAAAGGGAAACTGTCTCTGAAGAGCATAACATCTCCAAATGATATCAATAGTTAAATAACTAGACATCACTGTTTATGCACTAATGAGTTAGTCCGAGTAAATGATCTCAACTACTTATCGTACATAGTCACAGGACATGGATTGGCTAGACATGTCTTATTACAATGTGGGAAGGGAAAAGTTAAGAAGTTAGGCTAATAAATAATATGCTTTCTATTTCTCATTCATATCAATGGAAAACTATAGACTACTTACTTCATTTGTAGAATTAATCATCATCATCATCATCATTGTAGATCAGTATGTGTGTATATACCTTTAAGAAGCTATCCAAGGGCTTCACTAGAGTATAAGTACTGAGCACGTGCAAGCCTGACTGCCATTTTGTAGTTAGCTGTTGAGATGTGAACATGTATGTATGTAAGCACTGTTTATTAGTTAGTTTGTTCTTATTTAAAGATGCTGCTACCCATCTTGATGTGTTTGTATATACTAAAGCATCAAACCTTCTTATTATTTGTTTTAAAGATGAATGAGCTACATGGTGTAAGAAGCGACATATCCGAAAGGCCATGGTATCTGAAACAACATATCCAAAGGGCCATGGTATCAGAAACAACATATCCAAAGGGCCATGGTATCAGAAACAACATATCCAAAGGGCCATGGTATCAGAAACAACATATCCAAAGGGACATGGTATCAGAAACAACATATCCAAAGGGCCATGGTATCAGAAACAACATATCCAAAGGGCCATGGTATCAGAAACAACATATCCAAAGGGCCATAGTATAGGAAACAACATATCCAAAGGGCCATGGTATCAGAAACAACATATCCAAAAGGCTATGGTATCAGAAACAACATATCCAAAGGGCCATGGTATCAGAAACAACATATCCAAAGGGCCATGGTATCAGAAACAACATATCCAAAGGGCCATGGTATCAGAAACAACATATCCAAAGGGCCATGGTATCAGAAACAACATATCCAAATGGCCATGGTATCAGAAACAACATATCCAAAGGGCCATGGTATCAGAAACAACATATCCAAAGGGCCATGGTATCAGAAACAACATATCCAAAGGGCCATGGTATCAGAAACAACATATCCAAAGGGCCATGGTATCAGAAACAACATATCCAAAGGGCCATGGTATCAGAAACAACATATCTAAAGGGCCATGATATAAGAAACAACATATCCAAAGGGCCATGGTATCAGAAACAACATATCCAAAAGGCCATGGTATCAGAAACAACATATCCAAAGGGCCATGGTATCAGAAACAACATATCCAAAGGGCCATGGTATCAGAAACAACATATCCAAAGGGCCATGGTATCAGAAACAACATATCCAAAGGGCCATGGTATCAGAAACAACATATCCAAAGGGCCATGGTATCAGAAACAACATATCCAAAGGGTCTGCAGTCAGAACTGGTATATTAAAGGGGCATGCAGTTTAAAATGGCTTGGTAAAAATGATTTAAGGGACTTATCCAGATGTTGGTGGAATATAAATGAGTGGATCATCTTAAAAGGAGTAAAACTTCTCAAAACAGGTCAGAATGCATTTAAATGTTAAAATCTTGCTCAGCACTATTTCTTTTTGCATAATATGAAATAGGGCAATAACATTCGAATAAACAAATATGTGCGATATTGATAAAAATATTCAAATTACTGCAGAAAATATTTGAAATAAAGTCCAACTGCATAAAATGAATAAAATAAAAGGAAATGACCACATTTTTGCAAAGCATATGTATTTTCATGTAAAGCAAAGTTATGCAAGTTTTCAGTAGTGTATAAAGTGTTTGCATGTACATGCAGTGTTACAGTAAAGCTATTTCACAGAGTAAAGCCATTACAAGGCATATTTCACAGAGTACAGTCATTACAGAACATATTTCGCAAAGTTAAGCATTTTGAAGAGTTAATTGTGCATTTGAATTTTGTTACAAGCTTACAGCACAGTTGTTCATGCATAATTACAAGGGCCACATTTTCAGTGGGTTTATGTATACTTTGTGGGCACGGCAGATGGATTTTGAAAGCCTAGTGCACTTGTGTTTGACAGTAATATTGCTGAGAATTGGGGAGTGTTTGAGCAAGAGTATGACATTTTCCTACAGGCTGCATTTTCTGATAAAGATGAACATACAAAGGCAGTTATTCTACTTAATTTAGCTGGATAAGAAGCTATAGAATGGGAGCATTCATTTCTGTATGCACCTGCTGTTTATGCTGGAGAGGGGGAAAACCGTCATATCGTTGTACAGGCTGAATCAAGGGAGGACAGAGTGCTTAAAGTGTAAATTTAGAGAAATATGTAACCCCCAGATAAATGTTACAAGGGAATGGTACTTATTTTACACAAGGGATCAAAAGCCTGGTGAAACTTTTGCAGCGTATATAACTGACCTGAGAAATAACGCTAAAACGTGCAGATTTGGTGGCTTAAAGGATGAGTTGATAAGGAACAGACTTGTGTGTGCTACAAAAGATGATGCTGTGAGAAAGATTCCACTTCATGACAGTGATTTAACTTTGAATAAGGCCATTGAAATTTGTCAAATATACGAGCTTACAGAAAAGCACACAAATATGCTTACAAATGAGAGCAGCTCTAGAAGGCACAGTGATAAAGCACATGTTGATAGTATGCAGCACATGGTTAAAAGAAACAGGCCCAAGCACATGGCAGCTGTAACCCCTGCAACACCTACTTTTAAACCCAGAACTTTCTAGCACATTCCAGAAGTCACACAGTCCCAGTGAAGCACAAGAGTGAGTCAGCACACTCAAAGCATGGGCCCCCACCCACTTGCATTGCTAACTGTCATAATTGTGGAGGAAATCCTGAATCTAAAAGGGAAAAGCATTTAGCTTTTGGTCAGCAATGCCACAAATGTAATAAATGGAATCACTTCAAAAGATTTTGTAAGAGAAAAGAATGTGGGCACTCTTTTATTAAAAGGGAACATTTTAAGAACTGAGTTAATCAGTTAGACTGTGGCAAGCCTACTCTTTATGTTGATGGTGTGTCAGTGCTTCATGAAATGGTCAGTGGAGGTGAATGAAGTATTTTGCACTGTTCAGATAAATGGTAAACCCACAGAGCTTAAAGTTGATAAAGGTTCCAAGTGCAATGTTATGTCTGCAGAAACATTTGCTAGAGTATGTAAAGGTGAACGCCTTGATGTGGTAAGGTGTGCGAAACTTGCTGCTTATGGAGATGAAGAAATTCAAACTGAAGGCTCAGTAGTGCTTTCATGTTACTTCCAGCTGAGAAGAAGAAGAAGCTATGAATTATTATTTTATATGGTCAAGAGGCACGTTCGGCCATTATTAGGGCTCAAAGGCTCTTTGAAAATTGGACTGATTTCATTTAAAAAGGAAGTCCATCATGTTAGCTTAAAAGACCACTACTCTAATTTTACCAGTACATTTTTTCTACATATCCTGATCTTTTCCAAGACAAACTAAGCAAACTTCCAGTTGTGTACTCCATGAAGTTAGATGCAGAGGTCAGTCCAGTTATCAGGCCAGCATGTAAAGTTTCAATAGCCATGCAGGACAGAGTCAAAGCCGAGTTAGATAAAATGGTGTGACAAGGTGTAATTTGTCCAGTGAAAACTCCAACAGAATGGGTATCTTTCATGGTGGCAGCTCATAAGAAAAGCTCAGATGACATCAGAATATGTAGTGACCCATGAGATTTGAACAAAGAGCTAAAAAGACCTCATCATCCAATGTGCATAGTTGAAGAAGTTGCAGCCTTGATGGCAAATGCCACTATTTTTTATGTATTAGATGCAAAGCATTCATTTTGGCAAATTCAGATAGACAAAAAATCCTCATTGCTCACTACATTTGTATTCTGTTTGGCAGGTAGAGATTTTTGAGAATGCCATTTGGGATAAATTCTGCAAGTGACGTCTTTCAGCGTGCAATGAAGCAATTTTTTTTCTGGGTATCCTTGTGTTATTGTAGTGGATGACATACTAATAGGAGGGTGTGATGAAGCCAAGCATGACAGAAACCTCAGGAAAGTTCTAGAAAGGTCATGTCAAGTGAATCTTAAGCTCAATGCACAGAAATGCAAATTTAAGCTACAAGAAGTTCCTTATGTTGGTCATTTATTTATGAGTACAGGCCTATGATCAGATCCTTCAAAACAAACAGCCATTCTCGAGATGCCAGCTCCAAACAATGGACAATGCCAAGTCCTACAACGTTTTCTTGGCAAGGTCACCTACCTAGGTAATTTCATTCCTGACTTGAGTCAACTTTCAGCACCACACAGAGAGCTGACACATAGAGATGTATCCTGGTCTTCATCAGAGCAACACCAAAGAGCATTTGATGTCCTGAAACTGAGAATTGCCAGTCCACCGATGCTGATACTTTGATGTTCACAAGACAGTTACACTTTCCTGTGATAATTCAAAATTTGGACTTGGTGCAGTCATTCTACAAGAGGATCAACCTGTTGCCTATGCATCGAGAACTCTTACTCAAACTGAACAGCAGTATGCCGAGACTGAGAAAGAGCTTTTGGCAATTGTGCTTGCATGTTCAAAGTTCTATGATTATGTTTATGGTGGACTTATCCAAATTGAAACAGATCACCATCCTCAGTAAGCCAATGCATTCAGCTCCAGCCAGACTGCAACATATGATGCTGAGATTGCAAAAGTACAATTTTAATTTTGTCTACAAGAAAGGCAAACTTCTTTATCTTGCTGATACTTTATCCAGATCACCAAGAAATACCACTGAACAGCATGACAATTGAGGTTTTCAAGTGCTTGATGATTTTGAAGTTATAGAAGTGCGTAATATTTCTTCCATGTCTTGATGAGCTGAGAGATGACACAGCCACAGATCCTGTTTTACAAAGGCTTAACCACTTTATCAATCATGGATGGGCATCAAAGCAATCTAGTTTATCTCAAGAACTGCAACCTTATTTCCCATACAGAGATGAGATTTTGTCTGACAAAGGTATCATTATGAAAGTTCCAATAGTAACTGTTCCAAAATCTTTGCAACCTGAGTACATTACTATGTTGCATCATGGTCACTCAGGAACCAAATCTACCAAAAGAAGGGCAAGAGAGAATATTTTGGCCTTCTATGTCACAAGACATTGAGAGAACACTTTCTTCTTGTTTAGCATGTAATAGTACTAAGCCTCATCAACAGAAAGAACCACTTCAGCATAACCAGATTCTGGAACTACCTTGGTCGACAGTAGCCACTGATATCTTTGAGTGGAATGGTCAGCATTATTTGGTGTTAGCAGACTCTTACTCAAATTGGTTTGAGATTGACTTACTTCCTAACCTAGCATCTAGTATTGTCATTACTAAGATGAAGCATCATTTTGCTGTACACGAAAGTCTGCACAAAATTATTTCAGACAATGGCACGCAGTTTACAAGCCAACAGTTCAGGAGATTTGCAGAAGAGTGGGACTTTACTCTTGTCACAAGTAGTCCAGAGTACTCACATTCAACGGTTTGGCAGAATGTGCAGTTCAAAGTGCAAAACAGTTACTTGAGAAGTTAAAACGAGATAATACTGATGTTTTGCTGAATCTCTTGAATCTCAGAAATGTTCCTTGAGATAAACATCTTGGTTCACCTGCTCTGAGACTTCTGTTGAGACAAACCAGAACCACATTACCACTCAGTAGTCTATTGTTGGTTCCATGTGTCAAGAACAACAGATCAGTGAAAGCCAATCTGTTGAAGAAGTGCCTAACCCAGAAGTCCTACTACAATAAGACCAGTAGACTGCTCAATCCATTAAGAGAGGATGCAAATGTCCAAAGGTTATGATCAGATTGGTGTTGTGAAGAATATTGGTCAAGAGCCAAGATTGTACATTGTAGAATCAGAAGGAGCAACTTTTAGGCAGAATCGGAAGGATTTGAGACCAGTGTCTGAGCCTTTACCACAGCAAATAGCCTGTGAGAGCGACTGTCTCAGAGTGAGTTGTTCAGTGTTTCAATTCCAGATGAAGTTCCAGAGGACATTCCTGTTCCTATGACAAATCCAGAAGTTCCTGATACGATTTGTGCACCACAGACTGTCCATGTTGCTAAATCTAGTGCCAACTGTTATGTCACAAGATATTTATTTATTGATTTATTTATTTTTTTAATTTATTTTACACTTGTTGACCGGGATAGTCCGACTGGATGCATGTCCATTTTCAGCGGAGGCCCGGGGAGAAAAGCTCCAAGGGTAAGCAGATACAGCATTACATAATACCAGCATTACATATTACAAACAGACTATTTACAGAGATTATATAAGTAAGCAAATTAAACAAGTTCCACAGGTTACAGTTAATCCTGAGCACAAGTCAGGATTAAATTAAATTACACAGTAAACTGGTTAACATATTTTTACATATTCTAGAGAGAGTTAGCCAGGCTTGATACATTGACATAGCCAGTTAAGTGACAAATGTTTGAGTCTAGTTTTAAATTGACCTAAGGTGGAAAGTAAGGTAATATCAGCTGGAAGAGAGTTCCAGGATCTACTTACAGAGTTTGCAAAGAGAGAATCAATGGCTGTGTTATTAATTTTGCTAGTCTGAATTAGTAGTTTGGTTGAATCTCTAAACTCTATAGCAAATATGAAGCAACTTGAACATGAAAACTGTATTTTAATTCTAATGCACATAGTAATGCATGCCTAGCTCTAACATTGTTGCATGAAGGCCATTCTTTTTAAGAGGGAGGAAGTAGATCCAGTGACAGCTGGTAACTTCAAATTAAAGGAGGGCTGCAGGAGACAGCTGAATGGGTGGGGCCAATGGGATGGGGGTGTGGCCAACTAGAAAGGGGTGGGTCTATGCTCAAAACCACAACAACTGGAACTTTAATTAAATATGCTGCCCTGGGTGCCAAACAGTCATTATGAGAGTCCAATCAAAACAAAATGAAGTGTAGAAGAAAAAAATATTTCAATGCATTGGCTACACGACAACTTAATATCCAGATGGAAACAGGTTGTGAGGCATGAAAAAATAAATTACTTTTTAAATACATTACTGGAATGCCAGTCAAAATCAAGTATAAAAAAACAAGCAACACTCAACTCAAACCACTACTCCTTGCACTGCAGTTCTAATTATAATTTATATTCAGCTTTATAAGATTACCAAGTAACATGCTGAAAGTAGCAATCTCTGTGATACCCCCACTTGTAAAAATGTTTCTTATCCAAAAGACCTGTTGCCTGACACAACTATCTACTTGTTTAATGGGGAAGACATGATCAACGTAAAAAATGAACAGCAAACAAGAAACAAGCTCAAGATAAACTGCTTAATGGATTCCTGCACAAGGTATGGACCACACATGATAGATTGGCATTCTGTTTAGTTTACGGGTAAAGCCTTCAAAGATGACTGCAAGTCTCCAACAAAAGATGACTACAAGTCTCCAACAAATATAATGAGCTTCTGAAAATACTGTAATCCTGTCCTTTTATTACAAATACTGCCATATGCATTTCAATACCCAAGGCTTATACATTATCTAGTTATGTAAATAGTCTCTGCATGGCAATAACGAAAAGGCTTTCAATGCTGGTAATTCTTTAACAGTATGCTTATTAAAGCTTACTTGTATCTTATAACAGTATGCTTATTAAAGCTTACTTGTATCTTACAATCTCCAACAAGTTTACCCGATGGTCATTAAATCATTGCTACTTAAACAGAGCAACAGGGCACTGTGACAGCATGCATTTCCTGAATAATAAGAAGCATAAATCAACAGTATAAAAATATGACAGAAAACCAGAACATTCTGCAAAATCAAGGACAGATGAAAAGCCACAGTCGTACTTGTGGTCTACCTTGGATGGGGGAATACTCTGCACACTTACACTGCATAACTGCTCCTTGCCTTCCTTGGACACATCCAAAGCTACTACAATGGGGAGTGGGGTGCAACAAGTATGTCACAATTTGAAATGTCTCTGGCTGATGGTGATGGCTCTGACACTCATACCTCTGAAATTCAGAGCAAGAAATCTGGACAAAGCCATACATAGAACTAGAAGTGGGACACAGGCCCAAAAAATAAGTAGGACTGCCCAAATCAGCTTTCTTGGGATTTTGTCACATGCTTTACTCCATGTCAAGGAATGTCAGCTTGGACTCTTTCTTCATCTCTAGCGTCTTCTATCTGTCTCGCCCTCGGGACCAAACCACGCCAACCGTGGGTAAATCCAGCATTACCCACACCCAGGCGTGGGTTATTGCTATAATAGTATCTACATTATGGCAGGGTTTTCTGAGATACGGGAGATCATTTCCATGTGTGTTTCTGTCAGTGAGATTTACTCTGATTAATTGCTTGTCATTTAATACACAGGCAATTAGTAACCACTAATCCAGCAGAAAATCACATTCCCTAATAATGACACTACTAACAATACCAAATAATGCTAATCAATTGTGCTTGCAGACAGGCAAGTAAACCTCTACACAAAAATGTGGGATATCTGCCCCATATTCCTGATAATCTCATATATATATATATATATATATATATATATATATATATATATATATATATATATATATATATATATCAATCATCTTCTTTCGTCTGTTCCCATTAGGGGTCGCCACAGCGGATCACCTGCTTCCATTTCTTCCTGTCCTTTGCATCTTGCTCTGTCACACCAACCACCTGCATGTCCTCACCACATCCATAAACCTTATCTTAGGCCTTCCTCTTTTCCTGTTACCTGGTAGCTTCATCCTTAGCATCTTTTTCCCAATATACTCAGCATCCCTCCTCAGCACATGTCCAAACCAACGTAATCTTGCCTCTCTGGCTTTGTCTCCAAATCTTCCAACCTGGGCTGACCCTCTAATATACTTATTCCTACTCCTGTCCACCCTCGTAACACCCAGTGCAAATCTTAACATCTTTAACTCTGCCACATCCAGCTCAAACTCCTGCCTTTTTGTCAGTGCCACTGTCTCCAACCCATATAACATAGCTAATCTCACTACCCTCTTGTAGACCTTCCCTTTCACTCTTACAGGTACTCGTCTGTCACAAATCACTCCTGACACTCTTCTCCATCCACTCCATCCTGCCTGTACTCTCTTCTTCACCTCTCTTCCACACTCACTGTTACTCTGAACTATTGACCCCAAGTATTTAAACTCATCCACTTTCACCACCTCTATTCCTTGCATACTCACCATTCTTCTATCCTCCCTCTCATTCACACACATATATTCTGTCTTAGTCCTGCTGACCTTCATTCCTCTTCTCTCTAGAGCATATCTCCATCTCTCCAGGGTCTCCTCCACCTGTTCCCTACCCTCACTACAGATCACAATGTCATCTGCAAACATCATAGTCCATGGGGACTAATGTCTGATCTTGTCTGTCAACCTGTTCATCACCACTACAAATAAGAAAGGGCTCAGAGCTGATCCTTGATGTAACCCCACCTCCACCTTAAAAGCATCCGTCACTCCAACCGCAGACCTCACCGCTGTCACACTACCTTTGTTCATATCCTGTGCCACTTTTACATACTTCTCTGACACTCCTGACTTCCACATACAATACCACAACTCCTCTCTAGGCACCCTGTCATATGCTTTCTCTAAGTCTACAAAAGCACAGTGCAACTCCTTCTGACATTCTCTGTATTTCTCCTTCAACATTCTCAGAGCAAACATCGCATCTGTAGTGCTCATTCCTGGCATGAAACCATACTGCTAATCACTAATCATCACCTCCCTTCTTAACCTGGCTTCCACTACTCTTTCCCATAACTTCATGCTGTGACTGATCAATTTAATTCCTCTGTAGTTACTACAGCTCTGCACTTCACCCTTATTCTTAAAAATCGGTACCAAAACATTTTTTCTCCATTCCTCCGGCATCCTCTCACTTTCTAAGATTTCATTAAACAATCTGGTTAAAAACTCCACTGCCATTTCACCTAAACACCTTCATGCTTCCACAGGTATGTCAGCTGGGCCAACAGCCTTTCCATTCTTCATTCTATTCATAGCTATCCTTACTTCCTCTTTGCTAATCCATTGTACTTCATGATTCACTATCCCTACATCATCCAACCTTCTCTCCCTCTCATTCTCTTCATTCATCAACCCCTCAAAGTACTGTTTCCATCTCCTCAACACACTCTCCTCGCTTGTGAGTATATATATATATATATATATATATATATATATATATATATATATATATACATATATACTCCAAAATAAGCTCATCTTTCTCTCTCTTATCTCAGTATGGTGAAGTCAGTCTGTCTAATGATACTGCAGTATTTTCTGATGATATTTTGACCCATATCTTATGCTATATATATATATATATATATATATATATATATATATATATATATATATATATATAGATATAGATATAAATATATATAAAATGAGAGGTATTAATTTCTCATCTTCAGGACTGGGGGACACAAAAAAATGATATTTTCAGAGATAGCAACCTATCAGGAAATGGTGTCTGCATATTGACACAATAGTCACTTAAAGCCATTCACCTTGTATAGGTGCACCCATCATTGATGATGAGCAGTTATTTTGTATATGCACCTGTTGAGAAGATTCAACCACTAAGGTGCTTTAGGATACCATACTGTTGCCTGACAATATACTAATCTGTGTGCCCTTTCAAGAGTCCCAAAAGCAATGCAAATAATGGCAGAAACTGGAAACAGATGAAGAGGGTACACTGGCTAGGCACTTACTACTCTGCTGTTGTTAGGCAGATGCGTACCCTGTACATGCTGTCAAACCACATTGCTACCATGATGTGCATCCTTCATAATGTGGCAATGATACCGAGCTACATGAACTTATCGAAGGTTCTTTTTGTGTGCACCATTGAGTCTGCCTCTTTCTATGGGTATGTCACATGATACTTTAAGAAACACAAGTTATTGCCATGATATGGTCAGTCCTGCTGTGGTTAATGGGGGGCTGATTACACCATTACATACTAACCCTTTGTGTCATCACCATACCTTGGACACAATACTACAGCATGGCAATACGTTTTCTCTTCTTCTTCTATGTGTATCTTTACACATGGTGCTGGGTGCAGTGATACTTTCATAACTGACTTCATGTTATATTTTGTTATTTATCATGATCAGGCACCTTCAATGCCTTTAGCCCTTTTATTTTAGGCTACTAATGTACAGTTGGTATGTGTACTGCCCATCCAAAATCCTAACAGATATACTCCTGTGTGTCCATGTTACTGGCTGAACACATGTCTTGACTCTAATATACACACAGTGACCCCACTGTGGAATTACGTTCCTATCATCTTGAGTGCATAGGTCTGATGTCCATCAGACATATAGTTTACACACAGGTTATTGTGAAATGATGGACTGGTACCTCTTGTGACAGATGCACCACCTATTATCAGGAGTATCTGCTGTGTCAGAAAGTTACACCATCAAATACTTTAATGGTTCATAATGTTCCAAGAGCATGTTGCGGAAGTCAAATGTTTCTTTATGTACTAAACATGGTGTCTGAGAAAAAGTTCATGGTTCTGTATGCTAGACATTTCAAATAGCACACACACACACACACACACACACACACAAACACACACACACACACACACACATACACACACACACATATACACCATACTTCTCAACTATACAGATTTTCGCAGAATGTCCATTTTTTTGCCTCATATTTTTGGTCCATTTTTCATAAAATGGTGGTTTTCTTGCAAATCATTGGCAAGTCATTAAAGATCAAAGTTAGAGAAAATAATGACAGTTATTTGAGTTTCAGACTTCATACCATTCAGAAAATTCATGCTAACACAAAACCATGGCTTTGTCCAGATTTCTTGCGGTAAGAGGTGTGTAACACACACGCATGCACGCACACACACACACACACACACACACACACACACACACACACACACACACACACACACACACACACACACACACACACACACACATTCTTTAAACTAAATATGTGCATTAAGTTTCTCTCTTTTTGGTTAGTCAGACTATACTGTGCAGCCTTACTTCTCAGTGGGATATGCTTAGATGCAGGTCAGCCACAGGCTGAATTCTGTATTCTGTTCATACCTTGTAGATCTCATGACACATGAAAAGGAATTCATTTTTTCTGTCTCATTTAGCATAAGCTTAGTTTTAATAGTTTAGGGATGACTCACCTTCATTTTCATTAATCACATGCCCATTATGTGGTCTTATACTAAGTGTAATATTCTAGGATTTTGCTTAAGGGTTAAGTATCTTTTGCAGTATTTAGTTGACTAACATTTTTAAATATAAATTTCTAATGGAAAGTAACCAAGAGTTCTTGCCTTCCCAGTTCTGCCTCAACTTGACATCATTTTTGTAAATGACCCAATTATTGTGCTGTTAATTTTGACTTGAGCAGTTTCAGACTGTTCTCATTGTGATCCAAAGTATGATAAAAGAACATTTAAGGAAGCAACACATACTTTACTACAGTCATCATTTATCATTTATCAAGCATTTATCAAGCAGTCCTACAAGAAATAAAGCCATGTTCATTTTCATTAACACGTCAAAACAATCCTGTTTACTCTGACAACATCTAGTGGAAAAATGTGCGTGCGACTTAACACTTTCTGATAACATAACTCTTTGCAGCAGTTAAAATAACAATTATAAAATAAATACCATTCAGCTTTCAAATGCATTGTGTTTTATGGTTCTTTCTTTTGATTTATGCAAGTGTTAAACTACTCTGTCTACTTTGCATATTATTTCGAGAAAATGTTTTTGTTGCAAAAATTGCAGATTATTGTTGTCATTATTGGTTTGAAATGCTAATTAACAAGCCACTCTGATAGCTTGAACTCTTACTGTCCTATTTCCGTGACCTTCTACAGAATTCAGATATCAATCTGTGAATTTTTTGCATTCTGGGTCACTCCCAACTCTACTATTGGCTTAACTAATAATCTTTAATATTCTGCAATATACTTTAAGAATATGTGTGGGCAGGATTCACGAAGCCTCCGTGTAAGAGTTACAAGGCTTACACGGAGGCTGCAGTTAAAAGGTGTGACGTCAGCATGTCATGCATATGCATGAGGGCATGCTGAATCACAGCTAAGGCTTACACGGTCCGTGGAAGACAGTAGGGGGCATGTCCGTAGGCCGAGCCCTGCAAGCGGACACGTCCCCAGAAGAGTAAAAGTGCCTAAAGTAAACCCCCACGACAGAGTACATGGAAATGTGAATAAACACAGCACAACACATGCCCCCACAGACTATGAACATAAAATTATATAAATGAACATGTTATATTTTTTTTAAATCGTAAAGATGTTTGCCCGTGAGTGCGCTCATTTGCACGGGCGTGCCCGTAGCTCAGCCACAGTTAGCAGTAAGTGGAAAAGCATATAAGAACTAACTCTGCAAAGTAAGCCAAAAAGCAATAGCATAGCGGTAGAGATGTCGGCTGAAGAGCCGGCAGTCATGGTTCGAGACCCCACAACATAATTTTTTATTTTTAGTGAAATAAGCATGAAATAAGTCCCTGACATATATGTACACATATAAAATTATATTTTATGTAAAATGTAATGAAATGTCATTTATTTTGAAGAAATGCGAGATAACAAAATAATAAAAAATGCCAGATGTGCCTATAGCTGAGCTACAGTTTAACAAGGTGAGTGCATCAGCCCGTAGGTGAGCAGTGGTTTAACAGGTGTAAAATGAGTGCCCGAAGGTGAGCAGTGGTTTAACAGGTGCAAAATGAGTGCCCGTAGGTGAGCAGTGGTTTAACATGCTGAAACTGTGTGCCCATGGCTGAGTTGAGCATAATATGCGTGCTGACAGCCAAATGATGCGTAAACCAGCATAACCCATTTGCGCGGAGTTGCGCACCACGCCAACAAGCTAACCGACGGGCAACGTTGAGCAAGCTGTAACAAAACTGCCTTTACAAAGACACACCCCCTAGCCTGTCTAGGCAGTCATAAAATATAAAAAGCAGTGGCCAGGCTCGAACCGAGGATACCATGCACCATAGTCAAGGTACTGAACCACTAAGCCATGACAGCTGTACTTAGAAGTGCAGTAATAGGAAATATATAGGAATGAATAGAAAGAGGAGCATGACAAAGCAGGTTTTGTGAAGCTGATACAATTCCAAAATGGCCAATCACAGATAAGTGTGGGAAAAACTGCATATATAAGCCCCATAGGTGGGAATACACAGCATAACCAATTGTAGAACTAACTTGCAGCCAGAATGTCAGGAGTAGGTGAGGGTAGTTGCTTCCGAGCACAGAGGTGGGGCATTGAGGAGTCCAGATATATAGTCTGGCTTCTTGTCCACAATCATAAGGCCCAACTCATGCAGGACCAGGTCCTGTGGGGAGCATATAGGGCTGAGGCGTGGGACCGGTTGGCTCATGATCTGACCTGTGCCACAGGGATTCCAAGGACTGGTGAGCAGGTCCGTCACCACCATGCGGACCTGAAGAGATGTAAGCAGGACCAACTGAACCTTTGGATCCAGGAGGCCCGGCAAATACCCAACGCCCCACTACTGAGTAAGTTACATCTAATTATGTATGTAAGAAATTAACCTAGCTGATATTATGGAGATGTGTATTCCAATATTACTTTATTCATATTACAGCTGCAGGTGTCCGTTCTGCGAACTGCAGAGCCTATGGCAATAGGCTGGTGCGGTTGCGCCACCAGGCAGGTCAGTAATCCTCTCCCTGTAACTGTAAATAAATATAAAAGTATGACAGTTAGCAAAAGAGTGCAGTGTAGTCACTAAGTAATAAAATGTGCAAGTAACAGTGTAAGAGTGTTTGCAAGTATTGCTTGATTACAAAAGTGTGTTGCAGTCTGTAATCCAAACAGAAAAATGAAAATGTCTGAAATAAAGTCTGAAATAAAGATGCCCCACCTGTAATATAATAGTACACAACCTGCAGCAGGCTGAAAAGTACAGCTGCAGAAGATGAGCAAATCACATGTGTGAAATATATCCCTGTTGAAATACTGAAACATGACAGAAGTGAGACTGTTGGAAAGGATTGTAATAACTACAGGTAAAACATGTCAATAAAACCTAAAAGTAAGTAGCATCCTGAATTGTAAAAATAAAACAAGTGAGAGAGTGTGAGAAAGAGTTATGAATCCACCAATAAAGTAGTAATAACTCCTGAATAAAGTATACTGCAGTCAGTACAGAATGAAATGAATGTGACAAGCAGAACCAAACTGCAAAATGTGTTCAAAATGTTCCTGCAGCTGGAATGTGTATCCCAAAATCTGGTTATGTTGCTCTCAGTCTGCAATATGCAGATAGTATGATTGTCTGAAATACCAAACATCCACAGTTGTCTATAGCTATACAAAGCAACTGTAGCAGGATGATGTAGCTGAACAAAGCCAGATATGAACGTGTATGAATAAAAATGAAAATGTATATTGATGTAGCAGTAACATTCCTATCACCAACTTGAAGTAGTTATCACATAGGAAACTGTAGGTAGAACTGTAGTGTGTATATATCTGCAGCTATTAGAAAGGTACAGCATATGTATTGGTATTTGAAGGTGTTAATTATATTTTCTTCACCCTACCCTATAACCACATATAATCCATTCCACGTGAAATTGGTATGTGCAATCACAATTAACACCCATGGACATTTGTCCTGTTGGGTCATACATATTTGCATGTACGTTGATGCATCTGCCCTGTTCATACATCCAAACCTGATGGCCTGTTGCCATCAATCAACCCTGCATGTTGTTGGACTGTGTATTGCTGTTCAAATTATGCATGTGTTATGCTCGCTGTTCAATGGTGTGAATATCTGGGTGTTTGGTTAATGGGAATACTAATGCATGGTGTTACAACTAATTGCGAATGTTATTGCATGTTACTAACCCAAACTGTCATGACATAATGCAAAACATAGGACGGCAGGGAAGGCGGGTTCCAGCGGACCCACCTCTCCCACCTCAGCTGGCGAGTGCACCTGGCAGTAGTGCCCAGTCCGGACCCTCCTCCGGTGGCCCTGTGCCACCTGCGGGTGGAAGTGCTGCAGGGGATGGGGCTTGTCCCCCCTCTGCAAGTGCGGCCAGAGGAGAACCACCACTCACCCTCCATAGCGTCCGGACTGTGGTGCATAGGGAGATCCAGGAATCTGTTCTTGGGCCCCTACACCAGCTTGAGGCACAGGTGGCACAACTAACAGGCATGCCTGTTGCCCGGCCTACACAGCCCCCAGCACAGCCCCATTCTGGGCAGTGAAGGCACAGTAGCAACTGCCCATGGGTGGGGATATCAGTTCCACTGTTGCCATCTGTGGGCTCATGGGCTCTGGATATCCAAACATCTGTCCCCGTCAATTGTGTAACCCCCCCACACATGTCATACACCACCCCTGTATGTGTCTTGTTTGTCTTGTCTGTTGACCTAACCAACCTACCTCCCCAGCTATACTGACTTCCTTTACCTGACATACCACTCTCACCTGAAAAAAAAAAAAAAGGGCACTCTGTACCCACAAAAAAATTATGTCCCATACATAGCTGCCCATGTCGCAAACGTCTGCTGGGCATGGAAATTGTCAATTACAATCGGCTGTACAAGTATTATTGTTGTCCTTACACCTCTCTCAGGGGTGGAAGGTTTCAAATGTCACACCAAATTACAAACATATGCACAGCTGTTGCTGATGAAGAAATGGGCAGCTATGGGCCTTACCTACATCCGTCCTGCAAAAACCCAAGCTTGTTTCCCTACTGTCTTACCCTCTTTGTGACCCCTTTTTCACCACTTTCCTGTCTCCCCATTTTCATTTCTTTCAAAGAAAATAACGCGGGTGTGCGCACGAGTAAGCACTGTTAAGCGATTGTAAGCGGGTGTGCGCAGAGCTGAACACCAGTGTGCATGCGGGAGCTCCGCGCAAACTAGCGGCAACCCGGTTACAACTGCTTAAAAGTGCCTTAGTCACTCTGAATAACAGGTCCTATAGTCTGTTCAAAAGCAAAATAAAATCCCAATGTCAGTCCCGAACCCAGGATCTTGGAAACAGTAGTCTGCATGACTTACCACTAAGCCATGACTGCTATATAAGAACATTGTGCTACAATAAATATATCATGTAATAGTAGGAATGAATGTAAAGGGAATATAGGATGTGTAGTACACAAAGCATGTCATGTATATTTACTGTCAAATCTAGTGGATTTCTATAATAGTAGTGTCTGAACAGAAACAGCCATGCTAGTTGGTAGCTAGTAGGTAGTAATGTCAGTTATCATATATATATAAATATATATATATATATATATATATATATATATAAATATATATATATATATATATATATATATATATATATATATATATATATATGTGTATATATATATAGTTGTAGGTGCCAGTGTACATACACACTTAGTACAGGAAACAGGAGAGATGAATGGAGAAATGTTAATCTACAACACAGCCTGAATTATGAGAGAGATACTAACCTTTACACTCACAGAACAGTGTCCACAGCATACCAGCATGGTCCCCGCCCTTACAATCTGAAAGGGCAATGCCTATCTCACATACCCTTTTATAGCACTGTCCTGAAATCACAGTGAGAACTGCAATCAGTACACAACTGGCTGCATGCAATTAGCAAATAAATGCTGGCTAACAATTGGTGCAGAGGCCATCACATGGACATATACAGATACCTACAAAAACATCCTGTACTCTAAGTCCACGCATGCAATACTTTCATTGCACCGTCTGGAGGCAGAGAGAGAGAGAGACAGAGAAAGAGAGAGAGAGAAAAAGAAAGAAAAAAAGAAAATAAAAACACAAACAAAAACTACACTTAAGAAAAACTAAGTTGAAGCTGTCATCAGTGACAGTATCAAGCTGGGCTAGCAGCAGCAGGAACCTATACAAACAGTAACGCAATCAGCTGTGACAAACACAGGTAATGTAAAGTAACAATTTAATAGTCTACATACTGTGAACCCTCCATATGTGTTATTGGTCTGTATCTATATGTATGTCTATGTGATAAGTTGTGTGTACGTTGTTTTACCCAAAGGGGATGACTATACATTCCATGCCATTTAGTGTTAGGCCATGATTCTGGCACCAGTTGTCCATTTCAGTGAGGCCTGTCTGTAGGATGTGTGTGTCAGTTGGTGTATTGACTATGGCGCCTAGTTTGCAGTCATCTGGGAACTTTGTCATCCACAACCCGCCCATGTTTGCTTTCACATCTGAGAAGTAAATGCCAAATAAGAGGGGTCCTAGGACAGAGCCCTGTGGGATACCACTTGTGACTGGCTTTGAGTCTGACATGGCTCACACAGTTTTGACTTTATGGATTCTGTTGTTCAACCAGTTTGCAACCCATCATGTGACATATGTATTAACATTTAAGCTGATGAGCTTGTCTATGATGCCTGAGTGGGGTATTGTGTTGAAGGCCTTAGGCAAGTCCAGGTAGGCTGTATGGACTGCTTTGCCCTCATCAATGGCTGTAGTGACTGTTTTCAAAAAGTCAACCAAGTTCAAAAGGCAGGATCAGCCCTTCACAAAGCCAAACTGGGTGGGATCAAGTGTCTGTAGGTCCCCAATATTGCTGTATATGAGTTCCATAATGAATCTTTCCATAGCTTTGCAGACCAGTCTGGTTAAGCTTATGGGGCGGTAGTTCCCAGGGTCTGTAGAGGTGCCTCCTTTGTGGAGTGGGACCACTGTTGCTGTACGTGAGTGTTCAGGTACATATCCCGTAGTAAGGCTAAGGTTAAATATCAGTTTTATATGCGGTTGTAGCTCCTCCTGGAGTTCACATAGCACACATCCAGGGATACCATCAGGTCCCATTGATGCTGTGTGTTCTGCTTTGCTGAGGGTGGCCCTCACCTGGACATCTGAGATGACAGATCAGCTGTGATAAGTATTTCTTCTTTTGGGGGAGAGGGAGGGGGGATATTTGCACTGAGCCTGTCTGCCAGAATGTTGCCAATATCTGTGGGTTCAGTGAATTTTATGTAGTTGTGTACTAACTGTGAGCATATCTGAGGCATTTGGTCCATGTTTCTAACAAAACTGAAGAAGGCCTTGTGGTTATCTTTAGTGTCCTTGGCCATTTCTCTCTCAGAGTTGGCCTTGGATGTTGTTATGAGAGAACTTAGCTTTTTACTAGTGCTGACCACAGATGCCTTCCCTGTATGTGATTCTGCTCTATCCTGCAGTAGCCTCCTTCTATCGTTATACAATTTGTCTTTGGCTGGGGTCCACCAGACAGGATGCTTAACCTTTGTGCATAGGGTCTGGGTTAGAATTGTGTGTGCATGTTCCATGCATTCTTGGGATGTCCGTGGGAAGCATTTGCAAAGGGGTCAGCATTGTGGGTTGTGGCTTCCACTGGCCCAGTGGGCTACATGGATACCATCTCAGTCCTAACAAGTGAAAATCTGTCTATTCACATATATTTCAAAGTTGTCTACTGTGCTGGTGGTGGTGGTGGGATATGTATATCCAGGCCGATTAGTTTGTGTCCAGATCACACTAGTGGATGACGTTCCACATACAGTACCTTGTTATGAACCCCCAGAGTGAGGTGGTGCATTGGACCTGTCTCAGTGTGCTGACTGATGGGGCTTGGTACTATGTTGTATGGAATGTGGCAGTATTGTTGCACAGGTGTCGGCTGAGCACTGATATCTGGCCATGTACATGTGTATCCACCAAGAGACACACACGTGCTACATATGGGAGTAGTAGTATATCACTACAGTTGAGTATCATGTATAGTATGTGTGCCATATTTTGCTGACATAGTTTGCTTATATCCTGTTTGTGTTCTCTTTCAGGGACATGGCGCGTCAGCGAAATCCTGCCTACTCTGCTGCAGAAGATGAAGAGATACACCAGAGCCTGGTGCGGGATTATGACATACTGTTTTCCCACACCAGCCAGAATCAGCAGGAGAGGGCTGCACTGTGGCAAGACCTTGTCCGTAGGGTAAATGACATTGGCACGCATAATAGGACATATGAGCAGGTACGAC
The DNA here is from genome assembly GCF_019279795.1 of Protopterus annectens. Lineage (NCBI taxonomy): Eukaryota > Metazoa > Chordata > Ceratodontiformes > Protopteridae > Protopterus > Protopterus annectens. The sequence goes on along the minus strand of NC_056737.1, from coordinate 156,747,102 downwards.
ATCACTGCAGTGATTTAATCAGAAATGTCCGTCAGCGTGCGTCGGATATCCACAGGCAACAGGTCGCCACAGGAGGTGGGGTGGTCACACATCCCCCCTCACCAGACTGGAGGGGCTACTCCTAAGTGTTGTGGCTCCAGCCCAGGAACATCAACAGCAACACACCTGCATTATGATGGAGGCTGGAGCCACACAGCAACACGACATGGAGCATGCAGGTAATATGCTATATGTACACTTGACTGTTCTGTACACTGTTAGTTTATGCATGTGTAAGGTGTGTCCTTGGTATGTAGCTGTCAACATAGTATGTAATTGTGCAGGTGTGATATTGCCAATATCAGCAGCTGACATGTGAAAGGCAACTGTTGTACTACTGAACTGTATCATACACAGTATCAATGGCACAGTTGTGCCCACTGACATTAATCCCCTCATTTCTGCATGTCCCTCCAGTGTTACAGCAAGGCAGCCCATCCATGCTGGTGAGTGTGTGTTAACAATACCTATAATAGTCCTGATAGTGCTAGTAATAATTGTGTAACTCAGTAGTGCTCCGTGTGTATACTGTGGGGTGTGCATGTGTGCGTGTGTCCACGTGTGCATGTGTGCATGTGTGCATGTGTCCACGTGTGCATGTGTGCATGTGTGCATGTGTGTGTGTCCATGTGTGCATGTGTGCATGTGTGCATGTGTGCATGTGTGCATGTGTCCACGTGTGCATGTGTGCATGTGTGCACATGTGCACATGTGCACGTGTGCACGTGTGCATGTGTGCATGTGTCCACGTGTGCATGTGTGCACGTGTGCATGTGTGCATGTGTGCATGTGTGCTTGTGTGCATCACTAGTAACATTGTGTAGACATTGTAAACTGTGTTTCCTGTCTTCCTCCCACAGGTTCTGGTACTGCTCTGGTGTCCTGCAGCAGGGAACCTGAATCTGGTGCCACAGGTACTGATAATGATGATATCTGTGTAATGGCACAGGAAGGTTTGTCAGGGTCCGTCATTGGTCAGCCAATTGACAGTACACAGCTGTCAGCCCCATCATTGCGCACAGTCATCCTGCCAGTACATCCTATGTCACCAATGTCCCTAGGTGATGGACAGGATACAGTGGGCATTGACCAGGGTAATGTGGTATCTGTGGCACATGCTTCCCCACACAGCAGCCATGGGCAGGGTCCTGAGATGGTACCACAAAGACAGTTGCCCATGGGTTCTTGTGGGAGCATCCGTGGGCGAACTGAATCTGGCAGACGTGCCCAAAGAGGTCTGTCAACCTCAGCTATGTTTCGGGCTGTCATGCAGGCACAGTCACGCATGGAAAGGTACACCAGACAGGGTCTGAGGTAGCTGAGAGCATGTCACACATCCATGACTGACAGCATGCATGACATTGCGGATGCTATCCGTAATTTCACCGATGTCATAGACAGACGTTGTGGGGACATATTACAGCAGTTCCACAACTACATGTCCATGAGCCAGGGCAATGGTGGACAGTTGCGGCATCAACATGGCTGTATGCCAGCAACAGCAGCAGCTGGCAGTCGGCGCAGATGACAACAGGCCCGCGGACGCCCCCATAGTGCCAGCAGCAGCCCCAGCAATGCTGGGTCTGTGCTGTCATCAGACCGCTCCAGGAGACCACGTGCACGTGGCTCTGGACAGTCCCAACAGGGACCTGTTCCCAGTCAACGAACACCCGCTTCTGATGACAGTACCCAGTCTGGCTTAGTACTGGATACAGTCCGTAGCACCCCTGCCAGGCACAGGTACCGTGTCCATGGCCACAGACACTGATCTGTATGACCTGCCAGGTGCAGTCTGTGGCTGTCCATAAACCTCAGTATATGGCAGCCATGAGGTGGAACTGTGTGCATGCATACACACATGCGAAATGTTAACACCTAGGGCTACCACATACATGCACACACTGCATCAACAGTGCCCCACCCTGTACTGCTGTCCCTTACCAACACACATACACATACATGTCAATTGGTGGTATCAGTGGCAGATTCAGGCATACCTAGTTCACACCCTGTGCATATGATGAAACTGTGCCACCTCCTGCAATCTCCAACATCAGTGCAGGAACAGGTTAACATGTTGCTGATGCACAGGGTGACTACATAGAAGTGTATTACTAGTATCATGTTGGTAACAGTACAGTGTGCTGATATGATTGTGTGTATATCAAAGCATGCCTGATGCAGTAACTGTATGACTGTCCTGAATTGTTATCTACACCCATAGTAAGTACCATAGTGTAACAGCTGCACATTATTGCATACCGGTGGTAAGGATGTCAACAGATAGCCACATACATAGGTAGCACAGGGGAGAAGGTAATGCAAGTAGTGATACGCAATGATGGACATGTACACTAATGGTGGCATGTTGCCCACAACGACTATGCAATATGGATGTTTGTGCATGTTGATATGTGTGCAGTACCAATTTAATTTAAATTAAATTAAATTTTAAATAATATCAGTTTTACCATGGACATCTGAGCTGTGCATTCCTGGGTACATGTTTATAGTGCCTGCATATTTGCACTGTTACCTACTTGAAGTGGTACCCCTTCTTTGTTGTACAATGAACTACTTCCAGCCCTGCTTACTCTAGCTTTGTTTGCATGCATGTTTGCTTGAGGTTCCCTGGAACACTGATTCCACCTGCAATGCAGATTTACAGAGCTTCTGTGGATTCCTAGTGACATCTGCATAGCGTACTATACGTATGTCAATGTCTCACTTGACAGAACTTCACTGTCTGTCCTGTTCGCATGTACATTGCCTGTGACACATTGCATATGACTTACCTGGCATTTGCCCACGTGTGCAGTCATAAATGCCAGCACTATGAAAACAGAAGCAGTACACCCACACATGCTCACCTTCAGTATGTTGTTCCCCATTGGCCCTATGTGTTGGTAATCACCATGGCAATCACACTACTATGGTGGCATGTGCAAAGGTAACTTGTGAATCATCTCTATGGTCCAGTTGTGGTATATGTGAGTCATGTGGCAATGTCACAGCTGCCACATGTATGCAGTCAACCCTCTCCCCTGGCCAGGAACGTACAACACATGTGTGAGATGCAACCACATAGCCAATCTGGGGACTAAGCACTCTGAACCCAGTACTGCCATACCCTGTCAGGTGGCATGACATACTACAGTGACTACAATACCAGTCTGACATAGACCTGCATTGACAGCAATCCAAACACATGAACACACTGGGGCATACTTGGAGCCTCAGAATAGCATCCTGCCTGAGCATCACACACCTCAGCAGCTGGCACACAGGCATACGTTAAGTCGGAACAGAGCACATGCCACACATGGCACACACATCCTGTGTGCCAAACACTCACAGCCTGTAGGGCTACACAACACACCTGCTAGAGATGTGTCAGGTACCTCTCTTGGCCGGTGCAGTGGGGTCCCGCTCAACAGGCTGTACATGGTGAAGGTCACAGTGATATGCCCATGGGGCACTATGGTCCACCACATAACACATGCATTCAGGTCAGTCAGAGGCATGGACACATTTGACTCAGTCGTCCATGCCACTATGGATGACCTGAGATGTACCTCCCTGGACTACATGATAGGGAACATAGAAGGGCTCTCTTAGCATGTGGCACGGGCTGGTATGAGCCTGACCTTGGTTGCCATCATACCCTCACCAGGTATGCTACCACAATATGTAGGAAGGGTGTTCTATGTCTACATTTTGTTCAATCTCCAATGTCATTCATAGGGTATCCAATGGCTGTCAGCGTGTGCTTACATGCTAGGGAAGCCACAATGATTTGCGAGGGACAGCTTGCATGTGTCACCCATGGGTCATTGTATATTGGCGAAGCCACTTCATACACACATAGTGCCTTTTGCTGCAGGGCTCAGATTACATAGCCACCTCCGCGGGTATCACATGGGATAGGACACTAACAGTAATGCTACACAACACCAGCAGTGTACACCGCAAGATGCATGAACTGGACACTGTCCTCAGCACGGTAAACTGCAATATCTGTGCAGTAACAGATTCCTGATTCATGGCTCACAGGTGCAACCCATCACTGCCAGGTTATACCTCATACCATGCCTGTACACATGTACCACACATGAACAGGGGGGAGGTATCTCAAGGCACCACAGATACACACACCTCCAGGTTGTTGGAACAGCACAAAGCATCAGGGCCTATCCATGTGCAGCTAACAGTGTGTTGGACTGCCTTCTGGTTCATAGCCTGGCACACACAACACTCCCATACACAGGAAACCCACCTGTCCTCCCTAACAACACTGGGAATATGACGGTCTCTACATATGTCTTTATATGGCTGGACTGCATCCAGCCGAACATTGTGTGTGAGCATTACTGTAGCTACAACACACTAGCTGAAAGGTTCCCAGCATGTAGTCACTGAATTGCAGTGGAACAACATGTTACCACTCCCACAACAGGTGGGAACATGCAGCACCTGTTCATCGACTACATGTAGACTATATGGCCCAGACCAGATGTGTATCCCCCGCTGTTAAGATGATGCCATATACAACTCACACTGTATATACACATACCGCATGCAGCCCCTGCACAGTAAGACACAGTCATAATGTTATGCAGTGCAAATACCATTTATTCATTTGAGGCACGTGTCAAACATGGGAACTATTGAAGGTCACAGGTATATATGTGTATGTGGCACACACATACATCATGTGTGCATTGCCATTGCTGGTTTAAGCGATGTCATGCATTGTTATGAACAACAACCCACACATGGGCATTTTGTGTGACACAAACACACGTGGCAGTTGTGGGTTTCCAAAACATACCTATCTGTGCTCTGACAGTAGTAATAGACCCAGTAGTGGAGCGCACTATTTGCATTACTGGGCGATTTGCCCTGTTTGGCTGTACTTATAGTGTGGTGACATCACCTGTGTTTACTGGGGGAATATGCAGCATCTGGTGTATTGTAGTAGTTGCCAAAAGGAACTGTTCTCTCACACTTGCAATTGCACACACCCTACTACCCCAGACAGACACACACTTGCTGGATTCATACCCCTACCTAACTATGTTATGACTTGAAAGAGACGCATTAGCAGAGTGCACTATTCGAATTACTGGGAGCTTTCCCTTCTCCGGCTGTACTTATAGGGTGCTGACATCATCAGTGTTTGGAAAGGGTAATGTGCATCATGTAGTGTGTTCTCCTAATTGCTAAAAAACACATATCTTTGATACAGACTTGCAAACACACAAACTCCACTCATCCAAACACACACACTTGCCATTTGCAGGATTTAAACCCACACTTAACTATGTTATGACACTTGAGAGAGACGCATTAGCGGAGCACACTATTCGAACTACTGGGAGGTTTTTCTTCTCTGGCTGTACTTATAGGGTGCTGACATCATCAGTGTTTAGAAAGGGGAATGTGCATCCTGTAATGTGTTCTCCTAGTTGCCAAAAGGGACATTTTTTTCATACAGACTTGCACACACACTAACTCCTCTGAACACACACTGGGCATTTGCAGGATTCAAACCCCTAGCTCATTATGTTATGACACTCGAGACGGCTCCATTAACAGAGCGCACTATTTGTATTACTGGAAGGTTTCCCTTCTCCTGCTGTACTTATAGGGTGCTGACATCATCAGTGTTTAGAAAGGGGAATGTGCATCCTGTAGTGTGTTCTCCTAGTTGCTAAAAGGGACACTGCTTTCATACTGACTTGCACACAAACTAACCCCCCTCCACACACACGGGGCATTTGAAGGATTTAAACCCCTACCTAACTATGTTATGACACTCGAGATGGACGCATTAGCAGAGCACGTTATTCGCATTATTGGGAGGTTTTCCTTCTCCTGCTATACTTATAGGGTGCTGACATCATCAGTGTTTATAAAGGGGAATGTGCATCCTGTAGTGTGTTTTCCCAGTTGCCAAAAGGGACATTTCATTCACACAGACTTGCACACACAACAACCCTGCTCACCCACACATTGAGCATTTGCAGGACTCAAACCCCTACCTAACTATATTATGACACTTGACGCATTAGCAGAGCGTGCTATCCGAATTACTGGGCATCTGCTCTGCACCTGCAGTATTTATAGGGTGCTGACATCATTATTTCTACAGAGGTATGTACATCTAGTACTACATGTCAGGTGGGGGATAGCATATATATGCATTTGCAGCCACCTACTTCAGAGTCAGATATGCACATCGCACTGGCAGGTTATGTTCTATACCATGCTTTGTGACCACAGGACCTGTAACACACAACACAACCAGTCCAGAACACCCCTCCCACATCCAGGACACACACTTTGCTTCCCTGGGAACAGTGCCAGGATATGCAGGTGTTCACATACACCATTCCAGTTGTTAACGTCAGGTACTGGCATATTGTGTGTGGGAACTACTCAGGCCTCTACAACATTACCTTACAGCCACTACAATTTGTGAGTCCATGTGCTATGGCAGAACCACTCACCACAGCCACAAGGGGGAATACATATTGCACCTGACCATCTGCAACATGGGTACTCACTGTTCCACACCAGAGGTAGACCACAATTGTTGATATCTGACCATACCCACCTTTCCCTGGACATCCATATCCCATCCCCACCCCCAGGCAAGGTTGTCACTGCAAACAAATTGTATTTATCACAAGCAGACTTTACACTTGTGAAGACTGGGGTCAAAGGACCCATACTGGGGGAGTATACAGGCCACTCTGCATAATCATTGACAATTGCATTCTATGAGCATGTGGAAGGTTTGCATTGATCATGCTATCCCACATATACCCATGACTGCTCCACAACAGGACACCTGTCAGGTGTACACCAGCCATATATGAGCTGTCCAACAGACAGAGTGAGCTAATACATTGCAGAGCAGTAGCCCACAGAGGGAGGACATTTCTGAACAGTACCGGCACAACACTTCAATCCCACATAATCATCACGACACAGTGTTGACAGTGAAATTGTCCACACAATGCAGATAAGGCTCCACTCAGTCTGTTATTGACACCCACTTACTGTTAGAGGTCCTCAGCAACCCTCTTCCAGCACACACCAACAACATGGTTGTGGCTTAGCACATTCAAACCCTGTAATCTCCACTGTGTCCCTGCTTGACAGATGCACAGCACACTAGCCTCACACGGTGCCTTATGTGACCTACTTTACAGTGGCACAGTAGCCTACTGTACTGGGGAGGCAGACGCCAAGCACACTCTGGCTAAGCTGTCATTCCCTAGGGCAAGCAACCTAGTGCTGACCTCCACACCCATGTGTTTAATTGTCAGATGCACATTATTTGTTGCTGATAGACTGTTTGCAGGTCTTTATTGCCATAGCATTCTTTGTTTGTATGAACAACGTGTGTATCTGTGGAAGATGTTTGCATATGGGAGGGATCCACTATATCACATATGTCTCTATAGTCATTTAACTGTGTGCACTGGGCAGATTGCTGTAATGTGGTTGGTTCCTGGAATAACGCGTGCACATACCAGATATGTGTGGCCAACTGCTAAACTGAGATTTGGCCTAAGTGTGTGAGCATGCCCAGTTCAGCCTTCCCATGGCATGTTGTCTGACATATGTCTCATTTATCAAAATGTGCTAGCATGCCCAGTGTGTGCTTTCCATATGTTGAACTCTGCAGCCCACCACATTTGTGGATGAGTGTGAACTTCAACAATATCTCCCATTTATGGTTGTGTGTTGTGTGTCATGTTGTGTAGTTACTGTCCAACTGCTTTGTGTGTGAACACAACAGGGATTATACTGTGCCTGCAGGGTTTGCATGGGATAATTTGCATAAAGTTGTCAACATCCTTTCATACTGACCTAACACTGTAGTACCGTATAGTGTACTGGTTCAGTACTTTCACTGTGGTGGACAGTATCCTGGGCTTTAGTCCTATCACTGTTTTACATTTCCATAGTGAGCACAACAGCCTGCTTAGGGGCCAGTTGTGCACATCTGACCATGTTGCATTATGTTCAGATATGAACTACTTATACCAGGCTTGTCCAACATTGGTTGTGTATTCCACAACATAGGTCTACATTGGCAAACAGTAGCGATGTGCCCTAGGCCATTTCTAATGCTAGTCAGAGAGTGTGTTTGTCCTTCGACACACATTGTAAGTGGAGTTTGCCATGACATATGTCATGGTTAGTATACTGTGCCTCCGTCTACCTGTGACATAACAGTGATACCCAGGGTAAACCTACCATCCTCTTGAGGAGAATCGATGAGTGACTCTATGGATAACCTGTACTGGGAGTTTACTCATGAGTAGGGGTGGCTTCAGTGTTATGGATCATGCAGTACAGCTTGTCCTATGTATGTCAGTGCTGGGGTTCAGGTCTCTCATGTGCATAGCTCACTGCCATTCAGATTGTACAAGGTGCAGCATGTTCATTGATTCCAGCTTGGACATGGCTTTATACATCAGGCAAAGCTTGCCTCTGGGTGGGCAGTATGAGCTGCAGTTTGTTTAATCAGGCAACACATGGCATCTTTTCAAGCTCTTTGATACTCCTGGTGAGGTACTGTTTGGGACTTTACAGTTGATGTAGGTGTCTGCTGAGGTACATCCCACAAGGGCTATTGTAGTAAATTGTAATGCTGATGAAGGATGACTGCAGAGCCACAATGACCTCCCCTTATCTAGATCTGACAACCTTTATGATTAGGTGGGTATATAGTATGTTTCTGTGAACACTACAGCCACATGTTTGTCCAATGCAGGATATCTATCACCTTGTGTCCCCAGGTCTCTCATTACATGTTAGGTACATAATGGGTTAACACCTATGTGGTAATTGGTGGGCACTTACTGTATATCCACGGGGGTTGACTATACACTTTTCTGCAATTAGCTTGCTGACATGGCTATGGCACCAGTTGTCTGTTTCTATGTGGCCCTTTTGTGGGATGCTTGTGTCTGCTGGAGGGTCAGATATAGTGGGCAGTTTGTAGTCCTCTACATACATGTTCAGACACAGTCCTTCCATGTTGGCCTGTACCTATGGGACATATATACCAAATGAGGTAGGTCCCAGGACCAAGCCTTGTGGGATGCCAGTTATATCTGGTTTGTAGTCTGACATGGTTGCAGCATGTCTGACCATGTCAGTTCTGTCCTTGGTCTGGTTTGCAACCCCTCTACTGACATAGGGGTTTATGTTTAAGCTGGTGAGCATATCTATAATGAACACGTAGAGTATTGTATGGAAGCATTTGCAAGGTCCAGCTACGCTGTGTGGACCACATTGTCCTCATCAATGACCTTAATGACTGTTTCTAATGAGTCATACATGTTTAGGGGCAGGATCTGCACTTAAGAAAGCCACACTGGGTAGGGTCCAGTGTCAGTAGGTCCCCAATATCATTATGTCTGCGGTACATGCTGATCCTTTCCATAGCTGTGCAGACCAAGCTTGTCGGGATTCTGGGGTGGTAGTTTGCAGTATCCATTCAGGCAACACCTTTGTGGAGAAGGACCAGTGTTGTTGTACACTGCTCTTTGGGTACATATCCTGTGGTAAGGCTGACATTAAGCAGTAGTGTGATTTGGCATTCCATTCTTCTTGGAGTCCATGTTGGACTCAGCCCAGGACACCATCTCATACCATTGATGCTGTGTGTTTTGCTTTGTAGATGCTGGCTGTTACCTCAGCATCTGTAATGTCAGGGGGCCAGCAGTCTGCTTGGGATAGATATTTTGCATTCGGGGGGGTGGGGATCTGCACTGCACCTGTCAGGTTGTATGTTGGCAATATGTGTGTGTGTTTGGTATGTTGTTTGTAATATTTGTGTGATTCAGAGCATATCTGTGAATTCCCAACATGGTTCCTACCATCAGTTGAGTAAGCCTTGGGATTATCCTTAGTGTCCTGTACAATTTGTATCTTCATAGGTTCATAGGTTCATACTAGGCTATCCACCCTAGGGCATTTGTAAGCCTAGCCAGAGTGTGTGTGTCTTTTGCCGCCCCTTGCTATGTGAATATTATGGCCATTTATGATTTACTTTACTGTGCCTCTGTCTGGACGTGACACAGTGAAGACCCCCAGTGTACATCTACGATCATCCATCCACTTGGCAAGATTCCTGTTGAAGAGTGTCAGTGAGGTGCTCTGCCTAACATGATGTGGGATTCTGTTCCAGGGTATGGGGAGCCTCTGGGTTATGTATCTGTCCCTCCAGCACATCCTATTTCATTATGTGTTGAGGTTGACATCTCTCACTCTCACAGCTCCAATGGCTTTGAGTTTTCTGGGGTGGAGCATGTCCATTACTCCTGTGTTGGACATGGCCTTGTACAACAGACATACAATGCCTCTGTGTAGGCAGCATGTGACTGCATTCAGCTGGGGTGTCTACAGCCAGGCAGCATATGACATATATTTGAGAACCTTTATCCTCTTGGTGAGGTACCTTTGAGGTCTTTCTAACTGCTGCAGGTGTCAGGTAAGGTACATCCCAAATGAGGCATTGTACTAGATTATGGGTCTGATAAGAGAACAGTACAGGGGCACAATGACCTCTGTTGACGTAGATGTGAATCCTTTCATGATACGGTGTCCAATATAGACAGTCTTCCTAGCCACATTGGCAATGTGAGTGTCACATAACAGGTTACTGTCCACTTGTGTCCCTAGGTCCCTGATTACTCCTTCCATACATAATGGATTACCACCTATGTGGTAATTTGTGAGTACCTTGTTTGGTATTTGGTGGGACATTCATACTGTCCAGTGTCTTCAGGACATCTGGGTGGGGTTCCTGTGTGTGAGACTGTGGTCTGTAGCATACTACAGACTGTACAGCAGTTTTGCCTATGGTTAGGTGCACATGGGTGGTCTCCGATGCTTCGTGCATTGTCAGTTACCTGGACATATGGGTGTCTGTGCTGAATATGGATACTCCCCCTCCTTTTATGTTTTGGTCCAGGTTTTGGGGCCATAACGCATGATATGAGGTATAACCTGGTAGTGCTGGTGTGCTGTCAGTATGATTGCAGCAGGTTTCTGTCACTGCACAGACATTGATGTTCTCCATACTGAGGAGGGCCTCGGGAGCATGCATATTGCGGTTTACACATCTGGCATTGGTCAGCATTACCCTTATGTTTCTTACCACTTATGTTTTCTAGGGTGGTGGGTTAGTCTTTTCAGCCTTGCCTACATAAGGCTCTATGGAGGTGGCAAAAGCCTTATCCAATATCCAGATGCCCAGGGGTAACAGGTGCAAGCCATCCCTGGAACTGCAGCATGGCTTGTCAAGCATGACATCCCAAGCAGACAGACATTAGATCCTCTTGGAATGACAGCAGTAATTGTGACACTTGTTAAAGCTGATCATTCTGTGTTTGTACTGTGGCATCATTCTTGGTGAGGGTAGGATGCTGCAAACGGTCAGTGTCATACCGGCCTGGAGTACATACTCAGAGAGCTCATCTATGTCTCTTTTCATGTAGTCCAGGGAGGTACATCTCAGGTCATTCACACCAGCATGGACAATGACTGCATCATATTTCTACTTGCTTTGGGGTGACCTGCATACTTGTGTTATGTGGCATATTGTAGCAGCCTACAGGCAGCTTACTGTACCCTTTCCCTTGTTCAGTCTGGTGAGCGGGACAGCAGTGTATCTGACTATGGAGTCACCTATTACAACTGTATCAGGCATGTTGTTTCTCCTTCTGGCCTGTGACTGTTTGGCACACCAGCTTTGTGTACTATGTGTTGCATGTGCTATGTTTGGAGGTTGTGGTTGCTTGGGGGTCTGCTTTGGAGGCCTCTGTTGATGTGGTGTGTTTGTAATTAGGGCCTCCGGGAATGTTTTTCTGTGTTTATGTGTTTGGTTTGCAGTTGTGATAGGTCTATGTGGGACTGGGTTTGTGGTGTGTGTGGTTACCTTCTCCTCCTGACTAGTTTTGACAGTACTGAGTTGAGGGAGCTCAGCTGAGGGAGTTTGGATAAATGGTTGCATCTCTCACATATATTTGTATTTCTTGGGGGGAGTTGAGGGTTGTCTGTGTACTTGGGGCTGGTGTAACATTGCCTCAGGATTCACAGATTCAACTTGTTGTAGCTGGCCTTAGTGGATTGTATGTGTGGACATATTTTATTGCCATACTACTGATCAGGGATTACTTCCCTTTTTATGTTTGCTCTATCATGTAGTAGCTTCCTCATTCTCTTGCATGGTTTGGTAATGGCTGGAGTCCAGCATGCCAGATGCCTGCGTGTATGGCATTGTGTCTTGTTGTTATTTGTGATTGCATAATCCAAGCATTCCTGGCTGTGTTCATGGAATGCCTGTATAACAGGTTCTGAGGTGTGGCCCATATTTTGCACCTGCACAGGGCCTTTAATGGATTCCACATCAGTTTGGAGGGGTGCAACTTATGCTTTACACATGTTTTTCACTGTGGTTTTCTGGCCAGGGACTGTGGTCAGGATGTGTGTATCCAGTGTGATTACTCTATGGTCTGGTCTTACCGGTGAAGGATACACTTCTCATCTTGCCATCCAGTACCCATGTTGCTGATTATCACATCCAGTATGCTTACCCCTCTTGTGGGAGTGGTACATTGTTCCTGGGCATTTTGGTTTATGGATTCTAGGAACTTTTCTCCTACAGTGTTCGAGCTAGTATAATGCTCCCAGTCTATGTCTGGGTATTTTCAGTCAACCAATATAATGTGGTTTGGGGGGCTTGATATATTCATGTATTCCAACATAGGCCAGGTGCAGTTCCTGGTGTTAGGAAGGTAGTCTGTAGCAGGCTATAAGCTGGGAAGCAGTTTTAGCCACTGTTACTTGACCATGGCAAGTCCATGCTGCTTCTTGTTGTGGTACCAACATGGAAGTGTGGTTATCCTTGACAATTATTGCTAGTCACCCTCCTTTTGTAGCTTGTTCCATGTTTTGAGGCTCTACATCACAGTATGAGGTGTAACCTGGTAGTGTTAGGGTGCTGTTGTGAGCCTTGACCCAGTTTTCTGTTACAGGACAGATATCAACATTCTCCATACTGGGTGAGTTTACACTGCACGCATCTTGCTGTCTAGACTTCTGGCATTGGGTAGCATTACATCTAGGTTCTTATCCCTTGTGTTACCTTTGGAGGTGGGTTTGTGTTTTGAACCTTACCTATTCAGGGCACGCTGTGGGTAATGACAGCCTTTGCCAGTATCCATGAGGCCTGGACTGATAGGTGCACACCACACATAGCAGGTGGAGCATCATGTCATGCTCAGCATGTAATCCCAGGCTGGATCCCCTTTGACTAACTACAATACTTCAGCCAATTATTGCAATTGATCATCCCATCATCATATTGTGGCATCATGCTTGGTGAGGGTAGGATGTTAGTCAGGGTCCTCAAGTGTGCATATACTACATGGTGTTACATTACTTACCACATGGCATTCATGCCTCAGGTGGTGCTGCAGGGCTGCCTCTGTCAGATGCACATATTACACTCCCTGTACATGTTTGAGAGCAGGTTATGTCATTTTAGGCATCCATGTTATTATATGAGTGAGTCAGAGAGGGGTATCATTCCCAGGGTTCCTACTGAGCCAGTGTATGTGTTATGCGTTGCCTCTTTGCCAAGGCCAGGGCATACTGGGCACGCCTCCTTCTGCCTACTGGGGCAGGCTCAGGTTGTTCCTCCTCCAAGTCCGCTCTGCCTGTGATGGTCTTGGCAATGGTGGGGAGCTGTTTGGCCCGGCCCTATGCTGGTCCTGCTGCAGCTGTTTTCACAAGATCATATTATGTAGCATAGCACATACCATGACAATTTGGGTACATGTAGTTGGTGAGTACTGCAAGGCTCCACCAGATATGTCCAGACACCGGAACCGTGACTTGAGCAGCCCAAACACATGCTCTATTACATTACGTGTTTGTGTGTGTGCCTCATTATGGCGTTACTGTTCAGGTGTGTGTGCGTTTCTGATGGGTGTCATCAGCCACGCCTCCAGTGCATAACCTGCATCCCCCACTAGGTGTCCGTGTGGGTTGTCCCCATTGGCAAATGTCTGGTACAGCTGCGTCAAATGCCAGATATGGGAATCATGGTAGCTCCCAGGGCAGCCAGCACACACATTCATTATTATGCCCTGGACATCACTCATGACCTGGCAGTTGATGGAGGGGAAGCCCTTGTGGTTAATGTAGGCCCTACCCCACTCACTGGCTGGTGCTTTGATGCATATGTGCGTGCCATCTATTGCACCCACTACCTCAGGGTATTCCGCTATTTGCTGGAAGAGACGCATATTGCTGGCCAATACCTCACGGGCATTGGGGAAATATACATGATCACCGACATGTGCTGACATGGCATCCAGGAACTGGTGCAGTACCCTGGAGTCTGATGCCTGTGATATCCCCATCATTTCACCAGTTGGTCTCTGGAAGGTACCTGTTGCTAGTATTCTTAGGCCAACACATACCTTGGTTTCCACTAGGATGGGTTCCCCTCTGTTGGTTCTGTGTGTGAGGCGTGGCCTGCACAGCTCGACAATTTGCTGCAGGAGGTCTCTGTCCACTCTATAACGCTCTACTATCTCCAGCTCATGTAACCCGTGGTAGATGACCCTTGGCCTGTACACTCTTCTCCGTCTCCTCACTGTGGGTTGTCTGGCACCATCTGCATTGTCACCACCCTCAGCAAGTCGCCTATGTCTCATTATGACAGCTATGGCAGCCCCTAGCATTTCTGCTCTGAGTTCAGCTTTTTCAGTTTTCACTTCTAATAGCTTACTCCTGTCTTGCAGTGTCTCTTGAGAGAAACATCCTGCACTGCTGTTTGCAGAGTTTTAAGTGCTTGGCTGAGCTACTATTCTGCCTGTGTAATTGCCTGCTTCTAATTGTTTTCACCTGCTAGCTCCAGCAGTATTCCCTGCTAGCTTCCTACTAATTCTGTAGCTTCCTTTTTCCTTTCTGTTTCCTCAGGGGAGGAGGAACGTGCATACCAGCAGAAACACGCTCACAGTGGCTTACATGCGTGCACACATGCTTACACGGTTCAGAATCTGCTTATTCGGGTTAAAACGCACGAACACCAGCGAAAACAGTCTTACAAGTCTGCCAACAGGCTCCCACATGCTCAGTCTGCCCTACACGCGCGCACACTAGCACAAACAGTCTTAGAAGTCTACCAACATGCTCCCACATGCTCAGTCTGCCTTACACGCATGCACACTGCCCTACCCGTACCTCATGGCATGCACACGTGTGCATGCACGCCCAACAAGAAACTTCGGTGTAAGCAACAGTGTACACCTTCCATTTCTTGACTTTCCCATGCTTATCTTGTGGCACTCCTCTTTCCATGATATGTGTCTGACATCTGTTATGTAACACTGACCTTCAATGAACTGCATTTCTTTCTACCATTCCCCCACGTGATGTCACCTATCTCCTACTCTATTCCTCCCCCTTATGTATCTTTTACACTACTCAGAATGTAGACTGTGCTTTATTTGGTATTTTACTGTGGTTGAGTCATGCTTATGGAATTGTAGGTTTTTGTATAGAAAGAAACAGTTGATTACTGGCATATATCTTTATACTTGTTTCATAGATAGATTGAATAATTGTTTAATTAATTAACTTTTCTAGTTGTATTTAAACCGAGTGGTTTTATTTGAATGTAGATCTGAGGAAGCATACACTGTGGTAAGCGAAAGCGCTTATCCTCTTTCTTGTATCTGGAATAAATCATTCTGTTTTGGAAGACTGATTTGTGGTCTTTTTGATTAAACTATTTGACCTTTTTCGTGGTGAGTCCTACAGTGTCTTCTTGCCATTGTTTTTTCTTATTCACGTGGAGACTCTGTGTGTGTTGCGGTATTTTTTTTTTGCAATTGTTCCTTTTCATTTTTTACCAAACCACCCCACGAAATGGCTAATGTTTCAATTGAGTTACCGTTTAATCTGGAGACGAGGACTTATGGTGAGAAATGGAACCATATTACCAAGCATGTTAACAATCCTTTATTGGCTCTGGATTTAAAGCTTCCAGCCACAGCTCGTGAAAGCGGTAACATTGATAACATTGAACAGTTTCATACCTTAACAAGGGAATTAGAGAATGATTTGTTTAAGTATCAACGGCTTGTTTGGCAGCGCAAGCATATGAAAGCTTGCATTCACTTCAGGATTGTCCCCAGAGGCATGAGGGTGTTGTGTATGCCTACGTATGGGGACAGTCACCCTGATTTACTTAAACAATGGCAAGAACTTAATCTAGATTTAAGCTTCAAGTACATGAAACTTATTATAGATTATTTTTCCCCATTGGCGGAAGAGCTACTAGTCAAAATAGAACTTTTGAACCAAGAGATACGAGAACATTTTAGTAATGAACTATGTTTGAACAAATTGGATCATTTGTACATGCAGGTACAATCTTATAGCCATAGGATACAGTTGACCAAACATCGCAAGCTCCAAAGAGACTAAAGAGATTTTTCCCTGGGCAATGTATTTGTTTGGTCGAGACATCCCAGTCCTAACGTGAGCGACGTTAGGTTGCATCATCATTCCACGTCTACTGACAATACGCTTACCACCATGGCAGCTGGCACTCCATTGGAGGCAAGAACAGAGACAAACATCCTTAGTACTAGCTCCGATGGAGCTTTTGTTACTCCGCCTGATGAGATACTGGTTACAGCAACTGGTTCTTTGGCTCACACCCCTTTGCCTAATCAAGAGGCTAACCAGACTCAAATGGTGCACCATCAGAAGGGAGCTAAACCAAAAGTCTTTTTGTCTGATAAAGACACTTGCCGTCCTTTTTTACCTCTCCCAGTGAAGACACAGAAGCATCAGAGAGGTCGATCCAACAGTTGGGATCGAAGGAAAAGGAAGTATTCAGAAGACCGCCCTCAACAAAGGCGTCGTCGGAAACAGTAAAGAACTTATGTTTTAATTTATCTAAGTTTGTTTTATCTGATTCAGATGTCAGTTTACTAAACAGAGGGCTTACGTTTATTCCCTCTCAAGGTAGCAGTTTACATGAACTTTGTGTAGATCTTAGGATGTTTGGAAGGAATGTGGCATTGAAACTTTATTTTAAGGACAAAATTCGATCTAATGTATGTATTCTTGATATGCCTGATCAATGCAAAATGAAGAGTGTTTCCCACCCCTCCGCTGCCTATGCACATTGAGTGTTTTATAAAATTGTGTGAAGATGATTTATATGATTATTTTTATAACAGTAATAAGAGGAAATGTAGATATTTTAACATGAGTAAAAGCGAGAGGGATTCTTTGAAATCTCTGTCTGAAGCTAGTACTTTGACTATTAGACCAGCGGATAAAGGGGGTGGGATTGTTCTTCTTGAAACCAAAGATTATGTTACTAGCATGTGTGATATGCGCAGTGATGCCAAGACTTACGTACCAATTACAATGAGTAAGCTGAATGATATTCATAAGATTATAGAAGAATCTCTGTTTGATATGTTAATGTGTCAACAAATTACCAAAGAGACATATGATTTTTTTTCATAAAGATCATGCTCGGATCCCAGTGATCAAAGGGCTCCCTAAAATGCACAAAGGCATTCTTCCTCCACCAGTGAGGCCCATTGTGTCAGGTGATGGCTGGGCGACAGAAAATGTCTCCATATTTTTAGAAAAAATTTTGAGACCTGTTGTCGATAGGGTACAGAACATTTTGAAAGATACATATCATCTGCTTGACTCACTTGAGCAACTAGAGGTCTATCTGGAGAGGGGTGTTCATTTATTAATTACTCTTGATGTAAAGAATTTGTTTACCTCCATTCCCAATGATATGGGGATCCAGGCTATTAGGGAGCTTATGCTGACCAATACTGATTTCAGCAATGATAAACAGATTCTTGTTTGTCAGCTATTGGAACTGGTTTTGTCATATAATGTGTTCTCTTTTGGAAGACAGTTGTACCACCAAAGATGGGGAGTAGCCATGGGCACATCATGTGCCAACACATATGCTAATTTGGTGGTACATCATTGGGAGAAAGAGCATTTGCTTACTCATGAGTTGTATAAGAAAATTATTATCTACAAGAGATTTGTGGATGATATTCTAATTGTATGGGAAGGCACTAAGGAAGAGTTTGAGAGCTTCCTTAGTTATTTAGAAAGTACTAGTGACTTTCTGAGGTTTACAATGGAAGTCTCCCATACTGAGATTAGTTTTTTGGATGTAAGTCTCAGTATTCAATCTGGCAAGTTAGTCTCTACATTATTTAGGAAAGCTTGTTGGAAGAACACACTCTTAAGCTTTGATAGCATGCATCTCAGGCATGTTTTCCCTGGAATTATTAAGAGCCAGTTTATCAGGCTGAGCAGGATGTGTAAAGATGAGGTTACTAAGTTGAAACAGATTGATTTAATGGAAGAATTATTTGTAGAGAGGGGGTATGATAAGAAGATGGTCAAGGACATTAGATCAGAAGTCTTCCACCATCATCAGATATCCCACCCAGTAAATAGCGAGAGACATAAGGTCATTAGTTCAAACAAGACAGTTAGTGATAGAGTTAGATTAACCATCACATATACAAATGATTACATAGCTATAAGGAACATTATTTTGAGTAATTGGAAAATATTAATAGTAGACCAGCATACATTACAACTAGTAGGTAGTAAACCGAGTTTTGCTTATCGTAATCACAAGAACTTGAAAAGATTGTTATGTGATGGTTTTAAATCTGATGATGGGCTAGATCCAGATAAAATGGAGACACTTGGCACGTATCCATGTAGACGTAGTATGTGTAGGCATATTAGCCAAGACCAAGTATTTATTCACCCCTCATTTAACTATACATTTGCACCTAGGTTTCACGCTACTTGTGAAATGGAAAATCTGATATACCTTGCCACTTGTGATATGTGTCCTGCTTTTTATGTAGGTTTAACTAAGAGACAACTAAAGAAGAGGTTATATAATCATATATATGACATTAGACAAAAGAAAGAACAAAATGCTTTAGCTAAACACATCATTGCATTTCATGATCATGCTTTTAGTTTTAGAGTTCTACAAATTGTGGCTCATAGTGAGAGAGGGGGGGATCACATGAACACTCTAGAGAGAGTGGAGTTGGAGTGGATTTTTACATTAAGAGCTCATATACCCCCTGGCATTAACCAATATGTTTCACTTAAACCCATACTGAGATCTAGAAGGTAAGGTCTTTTGTATTTCGGCAAGGTTACATGGACTTGATTGGATGCTGTACATTACAATATATATATATATGTACATTGTGTATTGTCCATGTTATGTATTCTTCTATATTATATGTTTGTTCCTGTATTATTAATGTTGTATTAATGAGGTTTTTATGCCCCTATTATATGATGTTTTGATGTGTTTTATTTATTAAGTACAGGTATATACTGTGCTTAAATGTAATGTTACTTAGGACAATATTTTGTTTTATTTTATATGTGGTCCTAAGTTATTTTATTTTACCATAGTTATAACTATTTTCATTTTTTATTCTTATTAACATTTATATGCTTTATTTTATATAAGCATATCAAGAAGGTAATAGGGGTGACGTATATCCAAAATAGACTGTGCTTTATTTGGTATTTTACTGTGGTTGAGTCATGCTTACGGAATTGTAGGTTTTTGTATAGAAAGAAACAGTTGATTACTGGCATATATCTTTATACTTGTTTCATAGATAGATTGAATAATTGTTTAATTAATTAACTTTTCTAGTTGTATTTAAACCGAGTGGTTTTATTTGAATGTAGATCTGAGGAAGCGTACACTGTGGTACGCAAAAGCGCTTATCCTGTTTCTTGTATCTGGAATAAATCGTTCTGTTTTGGAAGATTGATTTGTGGTCTTTTTGACTAAACTATTTGACCTTTTTCGTGGTGAGTCCTACAGTGTCTTCTTGCCATTGTTTTTTCTTATTCACGTGGAGACTCTGTGTGTGTTGCGGTATTTTTTTTTTTTTTTTTTTCACTACTCAGAATGTGCACATTTGCTATGTGACAGTGGAATTCAGTATCATAACACTCATTTACATCAGATTGCCTACTAATGCTTAGTTACATCTCTTAGACTCAGCTTCTCCCCTTAGCAACCACTAAACGGTGGCCATGTTGTTTTTGGTCTGCTGGTCCCTGTATTGTAAGTCCATGTATTGCATAAAACCCACATTTGTGGGTTTATAACCTTCATTTTTATGTGTGATACAGCGCAACCCGTTTGCGCGGGGCTGCGCTGCTTTTAAACATCGTCGATCACCGAAAAAAAATAATTATTTTTCATATTTGCATCGGGGTACCTTGCCAGTGGCCACATATTTGGCCATTGGCATGCTGCCTGACACATATGCACCCTTTATTTGGAGCTGACATGGCTCCATTGTGATTTTTGCAGAAACGTACTCAGTTGTCAACTGAGTACATTTCTGCAGCTAAAACGGCTCTTACACGGGCTGCTTTCTGCTTCGTGGATCGCTACTCTAACTCATTAGCATGCCTTTCAGCTGCAAGTGAGGTATTTAGCATATCCACGCCCAGTCCATGTAAGAGACATTTTAGCTGGTCTCTTACACGGAGTTTCGGGCTGTTCCTGGATCGCAAGGCTTGCATGGAGTCTTACACGTCTCTTACACTCCGTGCAAGCCTTCGTGAATCCTGCCCTGTGTCTTAAAGTTAGAAAGTATGGGTTTCTGTTTGTCAGCTTAATGTTTTAACACCAGCAATGAGTTAGCAAAGCTGTTGTTTGCTTTATACAGTTTCAGTTTACTTTGTTGGCAAGCCAGGTATTCTTGATAATTATGTCCCTGCAATCTTCTTCTCTTTCGGCTGTTCTCATTAGGGGTCACCACAGCAGAAAATCTGTTTCCATTTCTTCCTGTCCTCTTCAACTTGCTCTGTCACACCAACCACCTGCATATCCTCTTTCACCACATCCATAAACCTTATCTTAGGCCTTCCTCTTTTCCTTTTACCTGGCAGCTCCATCCTTAGCATCCTTTTCCCAATATACCCAGCATCCGTCCTCAGCACATGCCCAAACCAACACAATCTCGCCTCTCTTACTTTGTCTCCAAACAGTCCAACCTGAGCTGACCCTCTTATATACTGATTCCTAATCTTGTCCATCCTTGTCACACCCAGTGCAAATCTTAACATCTTTAACTCTGCCACTTCCAGCTCTGACTTTTGCCTTTTTGTCATCATGTGCCTGCAGTCTTTTGTTGCAATTAACAAGAAAGTCATCCATAGTTAAATTGCTCCAAGCTACCCTTCCTAAAAGTACAGCTTTATTCAGTCAAAACATTTGATGATAATTGTCTACCATTAATCCTGCTAGAAACATTTTAGGGGGGAGCAGTCATTTTGTGACATAGGTGCATGCTATACTTGGGAGCTATACTAAATTTTTAAATAAATAAATGAAGCCTATTTTTTATTATTAATAATTAATAATTACTATTATTTTTTGGAGCTTTTCTCCCCAGGCCTCACTGAAAACGGGCTCCTACCCACTTGTACTTTCCTCATAATCAAATGTCAATAATTAATTAATTAAATAAATAAATAAATAAATAAATAAATAAATAATAAATAAAAACAGAAATACTTCCATTATATTTGCTTTATTTTGGTGCATTTTACAAAATATACAGTAAGTTGTTACAATTCGCTGTTCTTTTTCATAATTAGGCATTAGTACCCTATATTGTTAATTTTTTTAAGTAAAAATACTAGCTAAATTGGATTTTGATTTTCACAGGAAGACTAACAGGTGTTAGCAGTATTGTGAATCCCCTTATGACGTTGCAGAATAAATGCTAGATGGTCATTACTTGGAGTTCGCATTTCAGTGTCTATTAATTGTCTTTGATCTTATTTCAGGAACACTCACTGTAACAACAGATCATAATATTTTAGTTTATTAATCATCTAAACTCTATTGGTAATGATATGTCTTTAATAGAACTTTTCTTCCTTCTGAAGGTAAACACCGATATCATACCATCACACCAGCAAATGTATATATGCAGGTCATATGAGGATTCAATATACAGAAAAAGCATTGGCATGCTGTCGCTGTTATTTTTTTTGTAACACACACATCCTGTGATTGAGTGCATCATCCATGTGACCTCAGTGGCATATTTCTTCGGAATCCATGTATAGAGTGAATTAAAGTAGTACATTACATTTTTAACAATTTTCTAATAGCCTTGACAAATTCTAAGGGGGAGTAAGAGTTTTTATTGGGTAACACCATCTCAAACTGTTGATATCTCATAACAAGCTTCCTTTTCTTAGGTGAAGGGGGAAATACGATGGCCATTCACACTCGTAGTTCATCCACACAATCCTGTTCCCTGACCAGAGCTGTCAATAACACAGATAAATTTGTACCACTGCTGCCCAAAAAACATTTAAGTTACCTATGCCACGCCTCCACAGAGTTTTCAGTACATGGCAGGAACAATTAATTTAAATCATACACATTCCAAAAGGATACAGGGAATATAGGTGGGAATCAGATAGAGGACAAAGTACTGATATTAAATTTCCTCTGTCTCCCATACACGTACCAGTCCACAAAGTATTTCAATAGTTCCCTCCCTTCTACAGGAAACATGTCTTTTAACAATTGAAATGTAGCATGTACCTCACACTCCTTCACAAAGGCAAGTGCAGCCAGTTGAAAGGAAGGATTACTGTTCTGCAGTGACGATAATCCTACAGCCTGAACCTTTCTCCACAAATTCTGGTTGAAATGAAACAGGCAGTCCTTGGACTGGGCACCAGCCACATTCAATCTCACACTTTTCACTGCAGCCACCTCAAAATCACAAAACACATAATGCACAACAACCTGAAATCCATGTTCAGACAACAAATGAAAGATACAATGCCACATATATATAAAACTTTAAGGATTTCTTTGACATGGTTGAAAAATAACAAAGGGACTGCCTTCCTGTAACTGCTATATTTAACCAATCCATGGATACTGTAAAGCTGATGACAGCTTACCTCTTTGCTAAAGAATATTCCATCCATTAGCCATATAGTGGCCTGATTATGATCATATAAATTACTGACAGTGGTAAACACAACTACTATGTTATCTATTGCATCATCGGACACTGTTTTACTGATGAAAGTACCAGTCTTTAATGGATACTCATCAAAATCTATGCTATGTAGAGTTAACACTTCATTGCCATCCCTCATGCCCCTTTTACTCCTTAAATGCCCTAGTTACTGTAGACGTGCCTTCCTGTTTGGTAAACTGTGTACAGTATCCAGAGAAGTGGATGCTAAAGCATCTTTAACAAGTAAACACGGTGTGTGACTGCTGTATTCAGCCCTAACTTTTAAGTCATGAAACACTGTGCATTTCTCTACCTCCCCAGGATCGCCTGCATGATGATGAGGAATTGACATCTTCAATTTGTACCCATTGGGTACTACACTGGCAATGGCTCTACTCTTACACTTTTGCATACACTTATATTTATATCCCCAATACCACCTATAATTTCTGCATCTCTCGAGATAATATAAATAGCCATCTATGATTAATAGCTCCTTACTTTTTTGTGAGGATACAGTCTGGTAAATATTCCTGATCACTCCAGAAGCTTCCTGAGACATGTCCGCCATGTTAGCGTCAGTATGAAGTACTAATTCTTAAAGGTGCAGACGACTATTTATTACACTGTGGAGCACAGATAAATCGATCTGGAATATAATAGAAACATATCGGTTATGTGAAATACGAGTAAATGAATGTTTGTTTATTTGAAGTTTTGTCATTCTGGGCTTGGTGTTATGAATGTCGGCATAATGGTATTTCAGATAAGTGAAGTAGACCCACACACATATATATATATATATATATATATATATATATATATATATATATATATATATATGGATTCCTATTACAAGAACGAAAGTTCACTACTTCGAACTTGTAATAGGAAGCCTCACTTCTGCGAAAGTGCACTTTAACGAAAGTGAACTTTTGCGTAAGTGCACTTCACCGAAAACACCGCAGCACAGTGGAGGACATAAAAACAAGCTATGTCTTCCACTATGGTGCGATATTCACCGACCTTAGGGTTAGGGCATGGGTTAGGGTAAGGGGATAGTTAGTAAAGCTATCCCCTTACCCTAACCCATGCCCTAACCCTAAGGTTTGTGACTATCGCACCATAGTGGAGGACATTGCTATGTCCATCACTGCGCTGCAGTCATCACGGACCTTAGGATTAGGGCATGGGTCATGGTAAGGGGATAGCCCTACAGGCTATCCCCTTACTATGACCCATGCCCTAACACTAAGGTCTGTGAGTACTGCACGGAAGTTCAGTACAACACCCGTTTGTTGTACTGAACTTCACGTAAGTGCACTTTCACTGCAGTGCGCATTTCATGTACTATTTTGAATTAGTGAATATTTGATTTAGTGTATGGAACCCATATATATATATATATATATATATATATATATATATATATATATATATACATATATATATATATATATTTCACATTATCAGTGTTTGAGAAGGACAAACAGCTAGCAAATATCAAGCCAAAATCTTCAACCTTCAGAACTTCAAAAACCATATTAACAACAAGCACTTATTTTTTGTAGGGGTTTTTGATGCCCCACACCCTCCTCAATTAAATATATCAACACTGAGATAGCACTACAGTGTAAAGAGTGCAATTTACTGATCTCCAATGTACCTCAATATCAATTAAAAGAGTTCCCCTTCACTTACCTGCAGTTAACATTCTGTAGGTTGATAATTCTGGCACAATATTTAGCCATTTGACCTTCTGAAATGTTGATAATGTGAACATGATCCATTGATTGGTATTTATGAGACAATTGAGGCAGGACATCCAGAGCACTTATGTTTATTTAACACTCAAATAAAATAGACCAATTGGCTTTTGAAAGTATAGCAAAGACTGTGCCTTTCAAACTTCAGCCCCACCTCAGAAGTTTTGGGGGCACAGACCACCACGTTTACCTGCTATTCAGTTGCAGTCATATCACTGCACAGGAGGCTGGGGATCACTTTTAACAGATATAACTGAAAGAATTGATAAGACTGTAGTGTAGTACTGTCAGTCCCCCGGATTCATGAAGCTCGGCGCAAGGCCAGCGTAAGGCTTGCGCCAGCCGTGCAGCATATAACTGGCGTAGCAGCACCACACGCATAGTAATGAGTGTGCACCGCAACCACAACCACGTGCATAGGGCACGTACGCGAGTCCAGGGAGCCCGAGTAGGATGCGCCCGTAGGCGTGGCCAAGCCGGTAGGCGATGAGCAACCTAAAGTGCGGACTGTCACATGCTGCCTGCAATAGTAACCGCACCAACCAGTGTCCGTGGATAATGAAACGTATGCAGAGTATGCAACATAGTAACCATCCACACAAAATGGAGAACCAACCATAAATCCACGAAGTACAAAATGTTCCCGTCCACGGAACAAAGGATACTCGGAATACCGTGTCCATCATGCAATGACTGTCAGCAGGCATATCCAGTGGAGGTGTACTGCATCATGTCAGCGTGCCGCAACTACACATGACTAGCCCCATGGGCATGGTCACCAGCAGTCCCACAGTGGTACTGAGAGTACACAGCTGGGCAGTTGTGGCCATATAACAACCAGAAAGAAACCAGATATCCCAAACACAGACAAACATGTGTATAGTAAAATGTGCTAGACACAGCAACATAACCATCCCATACACATAGGATGGCGAATGCCGAATCGGAATATCCAGAAGCAGAACCCATGCATGCAAATGTAATACACAACAACCCCGTCATAGCACGTAACCCGCACCCATGTCCGACTGTCCACCCAATCCAGCTAGCAGCCTTGCACAGCTGCACACCTACACACAGCGGGTATACCCCATATGTAGTAGGAAGTATTGTCCTAGGCAGTGACACGCGTGCACATATGTACCCCACATGTCAACATCTGACCCCAGGTACCGATATCCAAATGGTGCATGTGAATGTGTCGGCAGAATGTGTACATCCCGTGTGTGGTTACGGACCTGTCGAAACCCCATAGGTGTTCACACGCCACGGTGTCCATAACTGTACACATCTGGACCAAGCAGTATGTGCAGCCACTGTACCGATGATTAGCTATGCAGACATGTCAAACACAATACACAGGGCGGAACAGCCGTCCACCAAGCAGGTCACCCTAGCAGGGTTGCCACATGCACAGAATGTCAAGGTGGGACATCAGTCGTAGATATGTGTGGTTCCGTATGGCAAAACACCCACGGCCAATGCAAAGGATAGAATAACACGTATATGCCCGGATGAATGGTTATGTCATAACATGGGAATAGCTTAAGCTATCCAACATAATAGTCATGCGTACCAGATACAAAATGCCTATAACACGCACGTAGTAATGCAGGAAGACATACATGACTGTGTCAATATCACAGGACATATGGCACGTGTCAAGTGTCGATGCAGGACACAAATGCCCATAATGGGGCCCCCTGCAAAGAGGAACACGTGCCAACCCCACCCCCCACTGACGTATCGGCAGTACAACTACAACCCAAACACACACCAACACCACCGTCCAACCCATGATAGCAATGAAGGCCGGACAAAGACCAACACGATGCGTGCACAAATAGGGACACATGTAACCGGTGCTCCGACAACCTTCCACAGGCCACCGAATAATAGTATGTACATACGCATGTAATGCTGCGAAGGATGTGTGGTAGTCCCCAGTATCACAGAGGTAGGTACACAGATACACTGTAACCAACCATCACATATGTGCACTGTACACAGCATACCTGCAGGTAATACATAGTTCAGTCATGTGCCACATAAATATCCACGTATGAATGAGGACAGGGGATAGACAAGTGTGAATGGTAAAAATGCAGAACATGGCATATGTATGATAACCGGCACCACCCACAGCATTGTATGCCAATAGCAGAAGCTATTGCTGGTTGTCCAAACACTTGTGTCTGTACACACGGAATAAATATCATAGCAATAACCCACGCCTGGGTGTGGGTAATGCTGGATATACCCATGGTAGACGTGGTGCGGTCCTGAGGGTGATGCCTGAGGGACCAAACAAAGGCAACCGTGGGTAAATACAGCAGTACCCACACCCAGACGTGGGTTACTGCTATTATGCCATATAATCTAGGAAAATAAACTATTAATCCCCAGACATAATGGCACAGCATAATGCCTGTCTGCTGCCCATCCGCAGATGTCTGGCATCTGCGGCTGTGCTGACGTACTGCGCGAGATGTCCGTTGCCAATGTCAAAACTGTCTCACTATGTAAAACACAGTCAACATGGCTAATCAATA
This sequence comes from Protopterus annectens, assembly GCF_019279795.1. Lineage (NCBI taxonomy): Eukaryota > Metazoa > Chordata > Ceratodontiformes > Protopteridae > Protopterus > Protopterus annectens. Next base: position 156,719,574 of record NC_056737.1, on the reverse strand, counting down.
CAAAACAGCAACGGAGAGCTCGATGTCCCCGTTGCTGTGTTGTACAACCTGACCCGCTATGTTAAATGTGTGTAGCAGAGCGAGACTGCCCCAAAGTAAGCAACGGACATCTCCGTGGCTCGGTGAAAGCTGTCACGCTATGTTAAACCCATGTAACATAGCAAGACAGGATATGAATACCGAGGTATACTAATGGAAATAGGTCTGGGCGACCGGACCATGTGCCATTACTATAACCCGATCTACAACGGGCACGCTGGCCAATCAGCATGCACGGTTAGGAATAATGGGGGGGTTATGGTATAATAGACATGGACAAACCATGCCCATGTGCCTCGTCTGACATTCGTACATGGTCAGGGCAGTCCCGTACACTAGGCGGACAAGACCAAACCCAGAGCACCACAGGAACACCCTGACAATCAAAGACCTGTATGCGTTGGGGCTATAAGCCCCTGTGATCTGAATATCCCTGCAGTCACGCCATATGCATCCTGGGTCAAGAGCAGTAGGGAATAGGGAATGTGTAACATGTAGTACCGCACTTTTCCCAGCAGGAGAATGGATGCCTGTGACGTAAGTGAGTGCGGGGGGGGGATATGTAAATGTAGCTATGTACCATGGGTATGCATATAAATGAGACAGAACAGCAAACGTGTAGTGGTCACAGCAACTGGCCAACGTGAATGCAGTCCCATTAGAATTACGACTATAGAACATATAAGTGTGAACGTGTAAGTAATGTGTCTGTGACGCAAAGACAGTTACATGTGTAAAGGTGAAAGTGTGTTCCGCACACGTCCGCTAACTGGATCAGAGATATGTTACTGGAACAGTCACAACTAATACAGGCCACGTAATCACACAGACTCAGTAAACATATGTAACCCAGAATACGGATATGCATGTGTGCCTGCGCGTAACCCACAATTAGGAAATGCAAGTGCCCCTGTGCGTATGTGATCCGCTCACAGCAGGGTAAGTTAATGCTGTGTCCTCCACGTTAGTTATACATGTCTCAAAACTGTCAGCCTCTGAAAGTATGGAACCGGACAATGCCATGCAAAGTACTGGTACAAATAGTGAGAAACACATGTATGTGATAAGACAAACATAGAATGTGGATAGAATAACGGGTGTGTTAGTAGCAGGGATTGACGAAGGGTATGCATCTGTAACCCGACATACTTGTCAGAAGGTGCCACCGTACGTTTATGTAAGTTTTATGTTGGTTTACATTTGTTGACTGGGCTAGGCTAGCTGGATATATGTCCAGTGTCAGTAGAGGCCCGGGGAGAAATGCTCCACACACAATAATAGCACAACATACCAAAGTAGTCATATATGTAAACAAAAATGAACAACAATAGAAAGTGTCCAAAAAGGACTGGTTACATAAAGATTCCAGAAGACAAAGAAAAATATAGTCGGTGGAAGCACATCATAAATATAGAATCAAGTCTCTATAGAATTAAGTAAGTCTCACATGAAATGCCAGCAAATTGCCAGATAGACACAGGTCAATGTAACACACACCGAAGATAAAGGGCCAACCATCCGTACACTCTGCTAGAACCTGTACAGTGGAAAGGTATGGTATGGTTATAGATGTGTGTACACAGGTAATCCACAGACAGTAACAAAGCAAGGTATGAAACGAGGGGTTCACATGTATATATGTACCCACAACAGACCTACGTCCCGTACATATGACACATGGATATAAATATGCCAAGTAATAGATAATATGGGTAGTCAAGCAGATGTCCGCGAATGGGGAACATACAGCAGCAGTCAAAACCACTGGCCAGAAGGTGACAGTCCAGCAAGTTCTACACTTTACACATGCACACTGGTGTCCATTGTAGGACTCCAGAAATTGCTCCATTCACAACCCCTGCTGCGATTGACGCAAAAGAAGTGACAGCCGCAACTACGGAACAGCCATACATGCAGTAAAAGCTTGTTCAAGGTTGATGACACATGTGTCCATGAAATGCAGGACATATGGACAGATATCCCCAGAGTGGTGAGTCCATAGAAGTGCGTCCACATCCCAGTACCGCACACATTAACCATGTGTAATGTGTACCGTCGAGGGTTGCAGGCATGGGAACCTGGGTATGCAGAAATGGGCCTAGGTGTTGTTTGGCAGAGAATCCGTAGGCCCGCCCCGTGGGAGGGATGTGAGTATAGCACATGCCTTAATCCCCAGTAATGGTGCAAAGCACCCACTGGATAATGTGGAAAGCAGGTGTGAAATATGTACAGCCCTATATCAGTGTCCTGTAGGCGATTCCCATGGATGGACATGCGTACGACCAAGATGGCACCCATAACTGGAAATCTGTCGGAACAACACAGCTGCAGTAAGGCATAGCACAGGAAATACAGATAGGGACTACATTACAAATACTCCATACAAAGTCAGACCATTGTGCGAATACTGGCGTACATAGCTCCCAACATTCCATCACCAAAATGAGGAACACTCGCCTTCATAATGTGGAACAAATGGGCAAAATGTGGAACACATACTAATGGCTTACTAACAACGTCAACTAGGAAGGTCATAGGATGGTTAAAATATGCTGTTTTCACTTATAAAGAAGATCCTTTAATGAACTAATAGGATTAATGTCAATGTACCATGGATTTCACCTAAAGCATTCCTAACACTGAATGTGTAACAGACCCATTCAATGTGGAACTTTGAGGAATTTCGAGGAGCATGACCCTTTTAAGACCCCAAATGAGGTACGTCCCTCACAACGAGGTACACTTGAGAGGTATGCTGGCATAGCCATGAATACGGATGTTATGAGTGTCACTAATCATGCAATGGAAATAGCGCCCCCTATCACCCACTGCACAGTCCGGAATGCCTAGGCAGCAATCAGCTAGGAAGGCACAGCACTATGCGAAATGTAACAAGGGCAATGGCCGAACATCAGGGCGTGTACACATAATGACAACTGGTCAGGGTATGAAGGAGCTACCTGTCCAGAATACATGTACTGAACTGGTGATACTAGGCGGACAGGTGGGAAGAAAGACAGCAGGACAAATGTGCAAACATGTATATGTCCTACCCCGGTAATTGTGAATGACAACGTATGCCCCGCGAAGGTCAATGTGGAAGGTAATCAGACACAAAGGTGAAGTGTCCCCCAGGGTGCCATGATGTGTCAACATAACAATTACCAGGCCCCCATAGTCGTACGTGAGCCCCACCACTGACGGGAAGCGCAAATACGACACACACATATGGTACAGGAAAGAACAAGTAGTGTGGATAAGCAGATGTAGACCTGTGTGAGGAATACAACTGTCTGCGTGGGTGTGCCGTGCAAATACAAAGTAATGTCATGTGGTCTGTCATGCCACCACACACTGTGTGTGTATTGTAGTCAGACAGTAGGTATGTTGTATTAGACACATACCCTGCAACTGCACAGATGTACGCAGACTGTGTAGAAGTCTGCCTCATATGTTCGCTGTGTTCCACGTAACAGTAACAGTCCGGCGCCCTCATGATAACTGACGACAGGAAACAATGACAAACATGTGAGGAAGACACCAAATCAGACAGAAATGCCATACACATGCATAACACATCACTGTGCCCACTATCAATGTTTCTAAGAGCAACATGACATGACTGGCCCTGAGTGTCCCACTATCACATAAGGCCGTGTCCAGATATATGCTCCCTGAGGTGGAGTGTTATGAACAGACACAGATACATGTGTGTGGAAACACTAGTATCCACTGCAAGACGATGGAATGTGCTGCTGTAGGAGGGGTAGTACTGTCCGCAGGTATGTGCTGAAATGCACATGAAACAGCTGTCTACATAGATCACCCAGAGTGGCGACACCTGCACAGACGATTATAGTGGGACATACACACGACCATGCACACAGCTCAGACAGACATACACATACCATAAACAGGCAATGTTACACAAGGTCTATGGCGTGTACGAGTACAGTGACAGTACAGCAAGGATAGCTGTCTGCCAAGATATACAGCAGATGTCTCTAGGGTGTGCAACACCTCCCGGAACACGGACGTTGCATGGACAATGTTTGGATATGCATCGTACCACATTTCTATGTGTCAGCCATGCAAATATGCAATACATGGGACAGACAGCTGTCCATGCAAGAGCAGCGCTATGGGCATAACATATGTATGTAGATATACATCGAGAGAGATACAGACAGACACATGTGGCAAGGCCGGTAGTGGAACCTACACATCACTACCCTATCACACCACAGCAGGACACATGTGGAGAACACACTACGGAGGTCACTAACCACAGCAGGCACACAGGCAGTCCACTAGCTGCGTCTCAACATCCGCAAACACAGAGATGTCAGCAGGGTATATGTGTGCTGCGGAGCGTCTAAAACCATAACCTAGGAACCCATGCGGCTGGGAGCATAGACACACACACACACACACACACACACACACACACACACACACACAGCTGGCAGGCATGGGAATTGACCTTACCCCTACCTACCCAACCGCACGACAGTATGACACAGGTACGGAACGCGCTACTCAGAGCACTGAACACAGCACTGTCAGAGGCATACGTCTAGGTGGGTGACCTCATCCGCAAAGGAATAGACGCTGATAGCAAATGTATGTGTTGTGAAGCGTCTAAAAGCATTACTATCTCCAGAGGCAGCTGGAAACACACACACACATCACACGGGGAAGGGCTGGGAGTTGAACCTACGCCTACTTATATGAACACACTACAGCATGATGCATTTACAGAACGCTCTACCGAAATTACTGAGCACAGCACTGTCAGAGGCATACTTCTAGGTGGGTGACATCATCCGTAAAGGAATAGACTCTGATAGCCAAGGTATGTGTTGTGAAGCGTCTAAAAGCATTACTATCTCCAGAGGCAGCTGGAAACACACACACACACCACACACACACATGGGGAAGGGCTGAGAGTTGAACCTACGCCTACCTACATGAACACACTACAGCATGATGCATTTACAGAACGCGCTACCGAGATTACTGAGCACAGCACTGTCAGAGGCATACTTCTAAGCGGGTGACATAATCCATAAAGGAATAGACACTGATAGCCAAGGTATGTGTTGTGAAGCGTCTAAAAGCATTGCTATCTCCAGAGGCAGCTGGTAACACACACGCACACACACAGGGAAGGGCCGGGAGTTGAACCTACGCCTATCTACATAAACACACTACACCATGATGCATTTACAGAACGCGCTACCGAGATTACCGCGCACAGTACTGTCAGAGGCATACTTCTAGGTGGGTGTCATCATCTGTAAAGGAATAGACGCTGATAGCCAAGGTATGTGTTGTGAAGCGTCTAAAAGCATTACTATCTCCAGAGGCAGCTGGAAACACACACACACACACACGGGGAAGGGCTGGGAGTTGAACCTACACCTACCTACATGAACACACTACAGCATGATGCATTTACAGAACGCGCTACTGAGATTACTGAGCACAGCACTGTCAGAGGCATACTTCTAGGCGGGTGACATCATCCGTAAAGGAATAGATGCTGATAGCCAAGGTATGTGTTGTGAAGCGTCTAAAAGCATTACTACCTCCAGTGGCAGCTGGAAACACACACACACAACACACACGGGGAAGGGCCGGTAGTTGAACCTACACCTACTTACATGAACACACTACAGCATGATGCATTTACAGAATGTGCTACCGAGATTACTGAGCACGGCACTGTCAGAGGCATACTTCTAGGTGGGTGACATCATCCGTAAAGGAATAGACGCTGATAGCCAAGGTATGTGTTGTGAAGCATCACTATCTCCAGAGGCAGCTGGAAACACACACACACACACACACACACACACGGGGAAGGGCCGGGAGTTGAACCTACGCCTACCTACATGAACACACTACAGCATGATGCATTTACAGAACGCGCTACTGAGATTACTGAGCACAGCACTGTCAGAGGCATACTTCTAGGCGGGTGACATCATCCATAAAGGAATAGACACTGATAGCCAAGGTATGTGTTGTGAAGCATCTAAAAGCATCACTATCTCCAGAGGCAGCTGGAAACACACACGGGGAAGGGCCAGGAGTTGAACCTACGCCTACCTACATGAACACACTACAGCATGATGCATTTACAGAACACGCTACCGAGATTACTGAGCACAGCACTGTCAGAGGCATACTTCTAGGCGGGTGTCATCATCCGTAAAGGAATAGACGCTGATAGCCAAGGTATGTGTTGTGAAGCATCTAAAAGCATTACTATCTCCAGAGGCAGCTGAAAACACACACACATGGAGAAGGACTGGGAGTTGAACCTACCCCTATCTACATGAACACACTACAGCATGATGCATTTACAGAACGCGCTACCGAGATTACTGAGCACAGCACTGTCAGAGGCATACTTCTAGGTGGGTGACATCATCCATAAAGGAATAGACGCTGATAGCCAAGGTATGTGTTGTGAAGCATCTAAAAGCATTACTATCTCCAGAGGCAGCTGGAAACACACACACACAACACACACGGGGAAGGGCTGGGAGTTGAACCTACGCCTACTTACATAAACACACTACAGCATGATACATTTACAGAACGCGCTACCAAGATTACTGAGCACAGCACTGTCAGAGGCATACTTCTAGGTGGGTGACATCATCCGTAAAGGAATAGACGCTGATAGCCAAGGTATGTGTTGTGAAGCATCTAAAAGCATCACTATCTCCAGAGGCAGCTGGAAACACACACACACACCACACACAAGGAGAAGGGCCGGGAGTTGAACCTATGCCTACCTACATGAACACACTACAGCATGATGCATTTACAGAACGCGCTACCGAGATTACTGAGCAGAGAACTGTCAGAGGCATACTTCTAGGCGGGTGACATCATCCATAAAGGAATAGATGCTGATAGCCAAGGTATGTGTTGTGAAGCATCTAAAAGCATTACTATCTCCAGAGGCAGCTGGAAACACACACGGGGAAGGGTCAGGAGTTGAACCTATGCCTACCTACATGAACACACTATAGCATGATGCATTTACAGAACGCGCTACCGAGATTACTGAGCACAGCACTGTCAGAGGCATACTTCTAGGCGGGTGTCATCATCCGTAAAGGAATAGATGCTGATAGCCAAGGTATGTGTTGTGAAGCATCTAAAAGCATTACTATCTCCAGAGGCAGCTGGGAACACACACACACAAGGGGAAGGGCCGGGAGTTGAACCTACGCCTACCTACATGAACACACTACAGCATGATGCATTTACAGAACACGCTACCGAGATTACTGAGCACAGCACTGTCAAGAGGCATACTCCTAGGTGGGTGTTATCATCTTCAGAGGCAAGGCAGCCGATAGGGAATGAAGACAGAGTGCGCAGTCACACAGCATGTTACTATCCCAAGGTGGGCGTACAGTAACACGGCAGTGCTGCCCTCGGGAATACTAACTAACTACGGAGCACAACATCACGACATGGATACGGGATGCACCACAGACAGTACACCCTATGAGAGAGCAACCGGTGTGCATGATGTAGGCAGCCATTGTGGCATAGCAACTACATATAACTCGCCTGGACGGCCACCATGGCTATGCAGGATGTCATTGGCCAAGGCTACACGGCTAGTATCAGACATCGGTGCCGACTGCACTGTGTCCCCACGCATGGCGTACTGGGCATGCCCACACACCTAGAGGTCGCAAAGGGGAAACATACATGCACACGGGGTATAATCACAGACGGGCACGGTGTGCACTGTACTGTGTGTCCATCTACACAACTGCTTACTGGGCATGCTCACACACTTAGCATTTGCAGAGTGCAGACATGCATACACATGTGGTTGAATCATGAAAGGGCAGAGGGTGGAACGTCTTGTGTGTCCACCTACACAACAGCAAACCGGGCATGCTGACACACCTGGCGGTTGCAAAGGGGAAACATACATGCACACGGGGTATAATCACAGACGGGCACGGTGTGCACTGTACTGTGTGTCCATCTACACAACTGCTTACTGGGCATGCTCACACACTTAGCATTTGCAGAGTGCAGACATGCATACACATGTGGTTGAATCATGAAAGGGCAGAGTGTGGAACGTCGTGTGTGTCCACCTACACAACAGCAAACCGGGCATGCTGACACACCTGGTGGCTGCAAAGGGGGAACATACATGCACACGGGGTATAATCACAGACGGGCGCAGTGTGCACTGTACTGTGTGACCATCTACACAACTGCTTACTGGGCATGCTCACACACTTAGCATTTGCAGAGTGCAGACATGCATACACATGTGGTTGAATCATGAAAGGGCAGAGTGTGGAACGTCGTGTGTGTCCACCTACACAACAGCAAACCGGGCATGCTCACACACTTAGCATGTGCTATGCGCCGTCCGGCATGCAGACGGAGTGTACACACCGCGGGTCATGGTCAGGCAAACCCGTCCACACGCACAGGGTGGTCACACATGCAGTTACTCGTACACACACAGATGGCATCACAGGCGTCATGGGTGCAGGACAAACATGTACACACTGCAGTGAACACTGTAGCTGTCATGCCAGCACCATGTCATTGATGCAGCAGTATGCCTCACGGTCCAACAACAGCATGTGACATATGTCCACAGGTCTGTATAGCGGTGTACACCAGTCGTGCAGAGTACACATGTACTAACAATGATCCCACATGTGTGATGTAGTCCGCCCATATCAGTATACATAGACAGGTCGGCTCCACACATACCACGGCTCTGACACAGCTATGACACATGACTGCTGCTGTACCAGAGTGAACAATCATCCGGATATGTCATACATGCGATTGTCTGGCTGTGTGCATGGACTGCACACAGGACACATATGAAGCCTGTGATGTACCACATGCATAACACTGGCATACGCGGTGCTACACACACGAATGGAAGGTGGACACATGTCTGTGGTATGCTCCCACTACAGGGTGTAGCGCTGTTGACTGGGACACATACCCTTGTATTGTTCGCCTGTGACAGCTGTGATACCATACCACAATCCATGTTCTATGAATGTCAACACACATGTCAAAACATAGCAATGCATGCACACATGGCAACAGGGGACACATGTGACACGTGTACTGTGCATGGCACAGCCATGCATGAGCAGTGGCCGATGTCCATAACATAGTTGCAACTCCCCACCACATGCGTACCCATCATGGGGGCCGTCATATGGTGGCATAGTAACAGCACGTATGGCGGTATGTGTGTACATCATGTGTTTAAACACCTGTCCACATGCATGTGTGCAGGTGGTGGCTCACAGGTGTCTCATACACCATCCTACCCTGCCATGTGCATACAGTATGCTATGTTGCTGTTACATGACAGTGCTGCCATAATGCATACCCATCGGTCAGGTGTCATCAACTGTATGTCACATGGCTACTGTAACACCTACCACCTCTCAAGTGCATATATCGGCACATCTACCAGATACAGTGTTGGTATGCATAATGCACTACATACCGCTGCATGCCTGCACATGTCTCATATGGCGGGTGTGGCATCCCCAGCACCGACATGTGTGCAGGAATGTGTGCCCATGTATGCCACATATCGGGGGGACTATGTCTCACGTGCCACACATCCCTGTACACCATAGTAGAGATCTGTACATACCTCAGTGTGGGGTGCATGGATGTGGATGGTGCAGTACATGCAACACGTCGTCTCTCCGTGTATACATGTGTGGTCACCACCATGTGTGTGTGTCAACATGTTGGTATGTCTGCTGCCTGGTGTGAGGGTGCATGCAGATATACTGTTGTGAACGGACACTAACCACACAGGGTGACCATCCTGTACTGGTGCTGCATTGCACAACCCTGTCGATGCCATAGGTGTGAGCCATACTGGCCACCTGTGCAAGTTCGCCCCCTGTGACATGGCGTGTGGGTGCATTGTATTGTGAGGGTGCTGACCACACAGGCAGGTGTCCCCATCTGCACACTATGGGGTGTGCGCCATAGTGGTGTACACCCCACGATTGCGGCCGTATTCCTGTACTGGTACAGCGTCCTACTGCTGCACAGCATGCACCACAGCTGACAGGTGACACCTGAGGTCAGTGGGCAGCATGCTGTGTACGACACCTGCACAATGTCACCTGTGCTGTGTCCTGCCATGTATGTGATGTCTCTGTCCACTGTAGCCTGTGGCACCGACCACAGGCGTCAGGTGCAGTATATGTGTGGACATGTGTGCCATGTACTGTGTAAACAACGTTAAACTATGTCTGGCTCCGTACATTCTGCTCTTCATGTTTTCCCTTAGAACTTCTCTACTTGCAATCTAAACTGTCTATTCTCTATCACAAAAGCTCAGCACTTGCTCCTAAAATATTCTTACATAGGTAAAGTACATATATACTAAAGAAAGTACTACATTAGCCTAGAATTCCCTTGAGTACCCATTTCCCTATAGGTCCCTTCTGACTCAGTTACACAGCAAATGCTTTCACGTTTTCTAGCATGTCGAAGGGTCAATTGCTAGCATCCTCTCCTGTTCAGCTGGTGAATCTGGGCATCCTGAGGCAATGTTACAATTGCCTCATGTACACAGACAACCCACACCTTCTTCCACAAAACACAAATACATGTGAGAGATGCAACTATATAGCCAGACTGGAGGCTGGGCTCTCTCAACTCAGGACTGGCAAGACCAGACAGGAGGAGAAGGACACCACGCACACCACAAACCCAGTGTCACATAGAACTATCACGACGGCAAAACAAACACATAAACACACAAAGTCATACTCGGAGGCACTGTTCAAACATATACCAAACCTACAGAGGCCTCCAAAGCAGACACCCAAGCAACTGCCTCCTCAAGACATAGGACATGCAACACATAGTTCTCAAAGTCAGTGTGCTAAACAGTCACAGCCCTTAAGGCCACACACAATGCCAGACACACTTGTCATAGGTGACGCCATAGTCAGACACACTGACGTCCCACCCACTAGACTGAACAAGGAAATGATCACAGTAGGCTGCTTGTCGGGTGCTAGAATCCGCCACATAACACAAGCACACAGGTCACTGTGCAGCATGTACAAGTATGACACAGTCATTGTCCATGCCGGTGTGAACGACCTGAGACATACCTCCCTGGACTACATGAAAAGAGACATAGAGGGGCTCTCAGATTATGTAGCCCAGGCCGGTATGACCCTGACCCTGAGCAGTATCCTACCCTCACCGAGAATGATGCCACAATACAGAGTCAGAATGATCAGCTTTAATAATTGGCTTAATTACCGGTGTCAGTCTAAGGGGGTCCAATGTCTGTTTGCCTGGGATGACATGCTTGACAAGCCATGCTGCTTCGCAGGGGATGGCTTGCACCTGTCACCCCTGTGCTTCCGGATATTGGCAAAGGCTCCTGCCACCCCCATAGTGCCTTTTTCCGGCAAGGCTCAAATGATAAACCTACCGCCCTAGAAAACAAACCTGGAAAGAACTAAGGGTAATACTGCTCAATGCCAGAAGCCTAAACCTCAAGTTGCACACCCTCAAAGCCCTCCACAGTATGGAGAACATTGATGTCTGTGCTGTGACTGAAACCTGCTTCAAGGCTCCTGAGAGCACCCCAGCACTATCAGGTTATACCTCATATCACGCATTCCGGCCCCAAATCCGGACCGAACCACAAAAGGAGGGGGAGTCTCCATATGCATAAAGGATACCCACACCTCCAGGTTAGTGGCAATGCACGTAGTAGCGGAGACCATCCAGGTGCAATTAACCATAGGTAGAACTGCCCTACAGTTTGTAGCATGCTACAGACCACCCTCTCAAACTCAGGATACCCACACAGCCTTCCTGAAGACACTGGAGAGTATGAATGTCTCTCCAAACACCATCATATTGGGTGACATCAACTACCCAAACATAGACCGGGAACATTACCCAAGACCCAACACCCTAGCCCAAAGGGTCCTGGAGTTCATACACCCAAATGCTATGGAACAACTAGTCACCATACCCACAAGAGGAGGAACTATACTAGATCTGATCATCACACATGGGGATGACATGCTCCACACTGGATGTATATCCCTCATCGGTGAGATCAGACCATAAAGTAATCTCACTGGAGATCCATATCCCGCCCCCAACCCCAGCAAAGGAGACCACGGTGAAGAACTTCTCAAAAGCAAACGTCACACTTCTTAAGACTGGAGTGGTACCCTTCAAGGCCTCCGAGCCAGTGGAAAACACAACCCACGCTGCTGAAACCCTTACAAATGCCCTCTACGAGCACCTCCAGGAATGTATGGATCAAGCAATCCCTAATAAAATCAGGACCCTTTCCACCAAAGGCAAGCGCACGGTCTGGTGGACCCCAGCCACAAACAAACTGTACAACAAGAGGGGAAAGCTACTACATGACAGAGCGAAATCCCTAACAGGGAAGGCATCTCTGATCAATACTAGCAGTAAAATACGATCACTCATACAATCATCCAAGGCCACCTGTGGGAGAGGACTCGCAAAAGACACAAAAGACAACCATAAGGCCTTCTGTAGCTATGGTAGAAACATGGGTGGAAGCTCACAGTTATGCTCGGAATGAGTCCAGAATGGTACAATGATCACTGAACCCAGAGACATTGCCAACATACTGGCAGACAGGTTCCGTGCATATTTCTCCCCTTCCTCCCCCCCAAGAGGGGAGATATCTATCCCACCAGAGTCTAACCTCCCAAACATCTCAGATGCCCAGGTGAGAGCTGCTCTCTCCAAAGCGGAAATCACAGCATCAATGGGACCGGACGATGTCCCCGGCTGTGTGCTACATGACCTCAATGAGGACCTAAACCCGCACATAAGGCTGCTGTTTAATCTCAGCCTTACTACAGGATACATACCCAAAGAATGGCGTACGGCAACTGTGGTCCCACTCCACAAAGGCGGTGCTTCTACGGACCCTGGACATTACCGCCCTATAAGCTTGATGAGCCGTGTCTGCAAAGCTATGGAGGGGATCATAATGGAGCTCATAAATGAAGACATTGGGGACCTACATACACTGGATCATACCCAAGTTGGCTTTGTCAAGGGCAGATCCTGCCTCTTGAACCTGGTCGACCTTTTCGGAAGAGTCACTAAGGCCATTGATGAGGGTAAGGCAGTTCACACAGCCTACCTTGACTTAGCAAAAGCGTTCGACACAATACCCCAAGCGGGCATCATAGAAAAGCTCACCAGCGTAGATGTAGACCTATATGTCACAAGATGGGTTGCAAACCCGCTCAAGGACAGAACCCACAGGGTTAGAGTTCCTGGTGCCATGTCAGACTCTAAGCCAGTCACAAGCGGTGTCCCACAGGGCTCAGTCCTGGGCCCCCTCTTGTTCGGCATTTATTTGTCTGACGTGCAGGCAAACATAGGGGGATTGTGGCTGACAAAGTATGCAGATGTCTGCAAACTGGGCACCATAATCGACACCCCATCAGACACAGACATCCACCAGAGGTCTCATAGAAATGGATAACTAGTGCCAGAGCCATGGCCTTAAGCTACATGCCAAGAAAGGTATCGTCATACCCTTTGGGAAAAACAAGGTAACCCCTAGTTACCACATAGGTGGTAATCCATTAATCACGGAAGATGTTATCAGGGACCTGGGGACCCAACTTGTCAGTAACCTCTCTTTTGACACCCACATTGCCAATGTGGTTGGGAAGACTGTCTACATTGCCCACCTGATCATGAAGGGATTCACATCCAGATCAGGGGAGGTCAGTGTACCCCTGTACTCTTCACTTATCAGACCAATGATTGAGTACAACGCCCCATTCGGAATGTACCTAGCCCGACACTTGCAGCAGTTGGACCGACCCCAAACGTTCCCCACCAATAGGATAAAGGGGCTCAAACATATGTCACACGCTGCCCGACTGAAGAAACTCCGGTGCTATACAGTCGCATACCGTCTGCTCCGCGGTGATCTGTGCCTGACATACAAGGCCATGTCCAACCCGGAATTAATGGACATGCTCCACCTCATAAGATCCAAATCAACCAGAGCCACGAGAGCAAGAGACACAAACCTCAACACGGATATAAATAGGACATGCTGGAGGGACAGGTTCATCACCCAGAGACTCCCTACACTATGGAACAGCATCCCAGTCCTTGTGAGGCAGAGCCCCTCACTGACTCTGTTCAGGAGGAAGCTGGACAAGTGGATGGGAGATCGTAGGTATACCCCGGGAATCATCTCTGTGTCACTGCTGGACAGAGGCACAGCAAACTAATGGGTATAGTATCCTCATCCTAAGGGGTGGTGAAAGCCACACACACTCTGGCTAGTCTTATACATGCCCTAGGGCAGATAGCCTAGTATGTACCTATGCACCTATGAACCTATGTAGGTGTCCAGGCAGGATGCGGGTACATGTGGTATGCTGATATTGCCAGATGTGCCTGTGGGTAATCCACAGCTACACATGGGGGACCGATAACAGTGCTCCCTGTAGGCACATGCGAGTACACCATAGGAGGGATACAGGTTATCAGAACCAACATGGTGCTACACATGTCACCGTCACTTATACCGTGAACACAGCTCAATGCATGCTGCACCTGCACTACATGGTATGTCTGCTGCATGTTGACAGTGCACAACCCACGTCACATACGCAACAGTTGGTTTTCATACACAACCACTGCAACATACACATCACACGCTATGCATACACAGGTATCACATACACCTCTCACTATCTTGTCCACCCTGTGCATCAGAATATATTTGCATAACCCTGCACCGATGGTGTGGATGACAGGGATGCGGCAGAGGCTTCATCATATGCACAGGGTGATATGTCTGCCAGGGGCATGGGCTGCACCAATGGATGACATCATGTGTGTGTGTAAGGGCCGGTGAGTTTACTGGGCATGACTGTGCAGAATGCATGTGGATGTGGTGGAGCCCTACAGTTGTGTCTGCCGTGTGTGGGTATGTGTGTTCACGGTTCAGCCATATGTGATGCCTACACGGGGTATAATTGGCAGCCCCAGACTGTACAGTGCAGGTTGTATGGCTCACTGTGTCCGTCTGCGGTCACGTGACCCGTGCCTGCCTGGGGTCGCACGGGCACTACCGGGTGGAGGTATAGAGGGGCTACTGTCCGATGACACATGTCCGGTGGAACCGTGTCCACGCTGGGACCGGCCAGGGCCATGTCCACGTGGCCTGCTGTGTCCTGGTGTGGATGGTGTAGCACCAGCTGCACTGCTGCTGCTGCCGGCACTGTGTGAGTGGGCATGAGAGGTGGCACGCACACGTCGACCTACACTAGCTGGTGTTGCTGGCCTATGCCCACGTGTCCTATGCCTCACCCCTACCAGGTGTTCCAGCACAGACAGCTCACGCTCGCGGATTGCCATGCCTCGGTCAAGGATTCCAACCATTTCACCTAATCGCCTATCCAGTACATTAGCAATCTGCTGTTGAGCATTCGCCAATGACTGGATGTTGTCATTTAGGGAACAGATTGCAGCCCTCTGCAGCCTCTGCCCTTCTTGGTTCTGCCGTTCTGCACATGCCTGTGCTGCCATTACAGTCTGGAACATGCGTCTGGTGATACCAGCTGCTGCGCCCTGTACAGCAGGTGCATGTCTGCCAGAGGTCCTCCTACGAGAAGCACCAGCTACATGCCTGTGTGGCACATCACCAGTCATTACACTGGCAACATGGTGTGTAGGTGCACCTTCTGTAGCCACCACACATTCCTGCTCCATGCCAACAGATGCTGACTGTCCTTCCTCTATGGGCAACGGTGATGTGGTATGTGTCGGCATCAGAACCATGTGCGGAGATGAGGGGGACATAGGTGTGATGGTACCCAATGGCACAGCTTCTGCCCCTGACAACCCTGCCTGTACCTCATGCATATGGTCATCACCACTAGTATCTGTGGGGACACTAACATCAGATGGACTGCAGGAGGGGAACGCACCTACACCACCTGTGAATACAAAGACATACTGTAAGGTACATTACACACACACAGACACACACGCAGACACACACACACACGCAGACACACACAGACACACACAGACACACACAGACACAGACACACAGACACACACACACGCAGACACACACACACACACACACACACACACGCAGACACACACACACACGCAGACACACACACATGCAGACACACCATGCATGTGATATTGCAGATGGCATGCAGCATTCCCACACTACAGCACAGGGAATGCAGCCCAGACATTAATAGTGTTAGTATGCATACTGCCCTGGGGTGCACACTACATCAAGCAGGTGTCATATCAGTAGGCATGCAGTACACACAATCATGGTAGTTTGCATGCATCACCGTGATACACCATGTGGCCACAGACAGGTTAACAGTACACATGGCTGACGTTACCTTGACATGTAATCCGCCGACATGTGTGGTAACATGTGGACATGTGTGACAATGGTGTCCCGCCACATGCACCACATCATAATGGGCTTCACAGTGCAGTGTTGTGTGTACAGCCTACAGATAGAATGCATGTTTAGCAAATATGTATGTGCAGGTGTGGTTAGTGTGAGCCGTGTACATAGCTATACAGTGGGGAGTACAGGCACTCTGCCACTGCATGGCAACAGGATGCATGTATGTTGCTGAGTGATGCATAACATGGACGCATTGCATTGCCATGACTGCAACACAGTCATGCTGTTCCACAGCACATATATGGTAGATATCGGTGGCACCTCTGGTGGCTGCAGACAGGCATTCCGGTTGTCTGGTGTACCACATCAAATGTACAGGTGGTCCACTACGGCTATGATCGCACTATGTGTGGACTATGTGCAATGGTGTCTATCCACATCAGACATACTGTGTGGCAACATGCCTGTGGCTATCACCCATGGCCATGTGTGACCTGGTCTTGGACAATTGTGTGTGATGGGCATCGTGTACACATTCCTGTGGTGTCCCATGTGGCATACACCCATACATGTCGGAGGTGTCACAATCCAGAGGGCTATGCAGACAACAGTGTGGATGTTTGCTATGTCAGGTGTGGGTCATGTGATGGTGTGACAATATTGCAGACAGAACACCATGGGCGTGGGACATGTCAGGTGGCATGTCACAATGTGTGCACACAATGCAGGGGCATATGTCACATTGGTGACACCTGTGTGCTGCCCAGATCACTGCTCACTGTGTGGTACTGTGTGCATACCACAGATGGTGTTCCAATGCATACTACATATGCATCCATTGTAGAACACCTCCACCATTGTATGCATAGCTGACCACACATATCACACTGACAGGTACTGTGGTTTCATGCCGGTGTATAATAACAGTTGTATCTACTGCGCACGGGTGGCATGTGTGTGTCTGGTGGTGCAACCTGTATACAGTGACTGGAACAAAACCCAGGTGTGCATGTTATACCTGGCCACATGACGAATAACTCTGCACTGTAACATGCCTGTTACTAACAACAGTTTCACCTGCAACGGACCCATGTCTGTGCGACACGCCAGAGGTACCTGTATAGGGGCGACACAACAGTATAAACATTATCCATGACTTTATGACAGCCACAGTTTGCACTGTGCATGTCACATCATGTACCTGTGTGATAGCATGTGGTATGCACACGTCTGCAAACACAACGTAGCATACTGTAGTATGCGGCTTGTGTGCCCATATACCTGGCATGTGTTGTTACTTTACATGATGTACAGTGACACCTACACCTACAGTGGATATCATACTCATAGGCATGACTAACTTACCAGGCAGCTCCAGGCTCATTGGTTGGGAGACACCCACCTCCACGATGGCAGCTAGTGTTTCTGCATGCTGTTCCCTGGGTGTCCCCAGACTGGCCAGGAGCTCCTCCATGTGTGTGAGTGGGGGCTGGGTTGGTGGCCCACCACCTGTTCCACCTTGTTCACTGGCGATTGTGGCGGCACGCTGTTTCGCATGCCGTATGAGGTCCATGCAGTGTCGGCATACCTGCTGGTAGGTGCGGCTGTTGCTACCCACGTCATTCACCTCCTGCGCATATCCTGCCACAGGTCATCCCGCTGCTGCGCTTGCTGTGGAACATGGCTGAATAGCAAGTCATAGTTGTCAAGGAGCAATGGTATGATTACTTCATCCTCCTGGCGGCTGAAGGCTGGCAGTCATGAACGAGGCATTATCTGTAAGACATAATGATGGTGACAGGTCACATTCACACTGACGTACTGGCATACCGCTGAACATACATTGCTATGACATGTACGACATCTGCACAGTAATCTCTGAGATGCATCATGACACTGACACAGCTGACGTGTTGCTGTCACACCTGTCACACCGTTATGCAGTGGGTATCATATCATATCTCTGTGTCAACTCATCACACTGAACACACCCCATGTAGATGGTAACCTGCTGTGGACATGTGTACCTGCCTGCACCTGTGTTCATACCAATCAGCACATGGCCCGATGTGTGCACAGTTCTACTGTTCACCTGGATGCTGTGTATATGTCACGTAGCATCACAGACACAGCCGTTATGGACGTCAGCGGTGGCAATGCACACATACACATGGAAACCTGTACATGCATGTGTTGTGCCATATACATCTACTCAGCACTGTACGGGTGTTGGACAACCTGCCACGGCTCACCTGTATTGCACATGTGATACACATGGGACACTGTCTAATCATATGACATTAGCAGGGATGGTCATACATAGCATGTGCGCGTGCACATTGTACACGCTGACACACAGCACTTGTGACACCACAAGGTGCATCAGTGCCACATTACTGATCTGGTCAGTTGATAGTGCAAGTGCCATGTGGCCACCGCACCATGTATGACTGTGATGGCATGTGCGGCCTTGCTGGACAGGGCTGCATAGTATGGCAGGGTATATCACATACATGGCAGAGGGATGTGTCCCGCCTGTGGGATACCAGTATTGGGAGGGTGGCTGTCCATTCCATATGTCATTTCTATGGGTATATGGACATGTCGCATGTCCATCACCATGGTGTGGATGATGGCCTTCTGCAAGGTAGGCAGCATGCTGCCTGGTGGGGGTGTGTATGGTGCATGCTGGCATCACACATCCATGAATACACATTACCCCTGACAGGTGCTATGTGCTGTGGTATTGTTCAACACAGTGCTGTATGTGCCCGCACGGTGATATCCTGTGCACATGGATGGTACCCCGGCCTGACATGGGTACCACATATGTCTACATCCAGTGCCTGCTGTCACCACCATGTCGCTGGGTGTACCGCACAGCACCATCCCTCCCACAGTGACCATGGTGTTGAGCACAGCCTAGGTATTCATTTATGGGGACGGGGATGTTCACATAGCGGGGGCACTGCTGGTATCATCCATCAGACCATACACGTATGACGCACACCTCACACACACAGCCCATTCAGTATGTTGTTCGCAACACTGACACAGCTATACTGCTAGGCCAGGGCCATTCCCAGCCGTACATACACAGATGCATAACATCTGTCTGTGGCATGGGCTACAATGACGGTGGGGTTCAACACATACCGTGTTCGACTGTGGCTGTCGCTGATGTTCTGTGCACATGTCAACACAGTAACCCTGTTCTACTGTAGCCAGTGGTGATGTGCTGTGCACATGTCAATGCTGCACATTGTGTTGGTGTCTGTCTGTCAACAGGCCAGTGGTGGAACACGCAAGGGTATTTGTAATCAAATATGCATGCCGCCCTGTACAGCTGTACTGCTAACATCTCAGGTGCTAATGTGTCATGGACATGCACACCTTACCCGGAAAGGTGATAGTGGATTGCCACCATACCCATCACCTCTTGTGGGTTGCTATTATCCAACACCCTATTTGTAGTGTATGTTCAGGCTATGCACCTGTGCAGGACATGTGGGCATGTAATGCGCTACTGCATACCTTTGCACCCATTGCACAACATGTCACACAGGTACACTGGCAGCCATACATGTCACAGCTTGATGAAGGTACGACAGGTGTTGTACACACGTAACACATATCCTGTGGGACATGGTCGTATGTACAGGCATGTCCGACAGTCACGTACCAGTGCTACCCCTATATGACGGATATGCTGTACATGTGGCAATACAGCAACTGTCACATGTACTCGTGCAATGTCCCCCTACAAACATGGAGCAGTACTGCCTGTGGGGGATGTGCTTCTGCATCCATGCTGTGCCCATAGCTGTCAGTTGTACATCATTACGTGCAACGTACCTCATTTGGTGTTCTAACGGGTGCATGTTCATCACGGCTCCACATTGGTTGGGTCTGTCACACAGTCATTGTTGTACACGGTTTACATGCCAGCAGCCATGGCTTACTATATGTGAATCAATGTACTTCATCGTGATACCATAATTATACATTAGAGCAGCGTATTCCAGCCATCATATAGCCTTCCCAGATGACACTGTTAGCCAGCCAGTAGTAGGTGTTCCGTCATCTGCACATTAGTCACACAGTACGAGGGCTACTGTTACCCATTTTGGGGACAGGGTGCTGACAGCTGTGGATGGGTCTGATGCTGTCGACAACCATGACTGCACTTGACGGTCACGTCTGGATGGGTAACATTCATAACACACACCTACCTTCACGTAGTGCCACATCATCTACAACAATGGACATTCCTGCCAGAACAATGTATGCAGTATGTCTGTATGACCACTGTAGGCACCACTGGTGGCCCCCAGCATGGCAACCGACAGCACCAGTGTAAATCCCGCAGACCCATGGGTTACACCATTCACAACGCACCAGTCACGGATGACCCTGTTGTGGATCACATTGCAGTTCCACACATCATGTTACACAAGGCATCATGCACTGAGATGTTGCGGATGGGTGAACAGCTCTGCAACTCAACATACGCACACATGACACATCACCTGGTACAATATATTTCTCATACAACATGTTATTGTGACTGCCCTGTGATGGCAATACACAGACTACATGTACTGGGACATGCAATGGCTCACCGGTGTTATAGCCCTCTGGGTGTGTGTCTAGCCAAGTGTACAGTAGGCAGTGATCTGGACACAGGGACACTGTACATTGACCTACTGTGTCACTGCAACTGTTGCCTATGCTCCTACTGTTATTGTACAGGCATGTGGTATCTGACCGCTATGACAGTCCTGGTTGACCACAATGCTGGGGCACTCATGACCTGCAGCCATCGGCCTGGGGTGTGGAGCACACATGTACATCTTCACATGCTATACTGCCTCTGTGGCAGTTTTACATAACCATCTCCGGCAGGGCTGTAACAGGCAGGCACAGCATGGGGTCATGTGGGACAATGCTTGCATCTTTCACTGTGCTGCACACAAGCGAGGCACACACACTATTGCACCACTCACATATCTCTGCGGTGACTGGGACCTGCCTCCATGCTCTGCGCAGCATGCCTGCGAGTACGGATTGTACACGGATCGTACCTCCCGGGCACATACCTGGACTGGAACACCCACAGGTGAGGGGTTCACACATCACACAGTGTTTTGCACACATCCTGGATAGTTGTCTAACACAATGCATCATAGCTGCTCCATGTGCAGATACCCGTGTTTGTGACCGCTATACACATTGTAACACGCGACAAAGTCGACATTGTACACCACAGGTTACATACCATCTGTGTTGTTATACTGTACATTGGGCCTCGGACAGCTAATACTGCCAAGTGCTGACAGCAACCATCACTTCCCTGGAATAAACACCCATGTACCTACACATGCTTGAGTCATGCACTCCGCTCAGCTGGATGACACATTACACAACACATACCATACCTACACTACCCTTAGCATGCACAATACCTCCATGTGACTGGTGTGACGCACCTGGGGTTATCCCCTCTTTGGTGGATTAAACACATATGCTACACGGCCCTGCTAGCCACACCCTGGAAACACACCCATCAGAGCATACACCGAACATGTGTACTACAACCAGTACTACTGACATCTGCTGACAGCAGTTGTTAACGGCATGACACCCCAGCAGATGGATAGTGCACATGCATATGCTGACACATACCACAGTGTGCTTCCGTAGCATGTACACAATTGCAGAACACATGCTATTCCACACAGAGACATGGCGGTACTGACCTGTTCACAGACGCCACTGTGGTGGTCATGTTCCATGCACATATGATGTACAACCACATGTGCAGGCTGTTGCACAGTGGTGTACATTCACATGTGTGGGCTGCATCACTTGTCAGCCAAGGTGGGTCCTCGAGGTCCATCATCACATACTCCAAGGCTAGCTACCTAAACATGACTGCCGCACATTGCGGTGTGGGGCCTCAGGCATTGTGGTGGTATGTCTGTATTGTTTGACTACATCCACATCTGATGTCACATACAATAGTCACCCAGGCATTGCAGACCGAGCTAATGTTGGCAACGTGCCAGGCGATGGCGTACTTACTGACAATACACCCTCTCACTCACTACAGGGTTGCAATCCATACATGGACATCGTAGTATCCCTGTGGACACATACACGGTACTGACATGCACATGATATGTCCTGGGATACTGGCCCGATGTCTCCTTCCGATGTCCCTGGCTGTAATGTCCCACCAACCTGTTCGGTATACGTCTCCGCGCCAGGCCACTATATTCACTGCTAGCCTGTTGTCGGACATTGTGTACCCTGACCGCCGCACAGCGGCATTTCTCGCACAACCCACGGGTGGCACTGCATTGCACGTGTGGGACTGTAGTCATACACCCAAGACTGGACCATTCTGCATGGCAATGGGGCACATCCTCACAAACGTGATTCCCACACACATTGATGGCCTCCAGGCCTTTCCTAGCACCCGTGTTGGGCTTGTGTATGCCACAGCACGGCACATACACATGCTGGCCACCTGTCATACCGTTGCATGGGCGGTTGGGGTGGTACGGAGGCCGACACTTCAGACGTCCTCACATTGCCCTTCAGCACCATTCCACGTTCTGGTAATGGCAACTTACACATCCACCTGCACATCATACCCTGTGTCTCAGGATGTTATGCTATGTGGCTCATGAACAAGACACACAGTGGTGCGAGCATATCATAGTACCTACTACATGTCAGGTACATATGGCATTACACAGTCCTCAGTCATGGGGCCCCTCATGTTCACTATATGCTTACATACAGAACATGCTGTCACAGAGTACTGTCCGTGCCTAGATATCCCACGCCTACATACCAAGCGCCATTATTGCTCCACCAGCTCATACCGATACCAACCATATGGGTGTCAGTGTAGCGGATACATCATATGAGTATCATGGCATCAGGATGCATGACACATGGTGCATGCATATCACCTTTGCATAACAACATTCACCCACTGACTATCACATAGGTACTGGTCCCGTACATACATATCACATTGTACATGGTTGCTGTACACACATATGCCACACACAGTCCTGGGGTTACTAAATTCCACTGTAGCATGGATACCCTTCTGCAAGGCCACACCTATCTGTACTGTGTGTGATGCTGGTACATAGGCAGCCATTGTACCTCTGACATACACACATCTACACACAGTCAAGTGTACACTACCACATTTATGGTGTACCTTCAACAACAGCTACAGCTTCACATGGCACAACATTGTCATGCAACGATGTTTACCAGGCTCAGACGGTTTACATATGCGGCTGACATACGGACGACACATCTGTACACATCTGCATACCACATACTCAGGGGTGTCTTCTGCTCTGACACGGCCCATGTCCTCCACATTACTGATGCATATACTCCTCATACATGACATCTGCGGTGGGCAGTGTGAATGGACTGCTCCTGGATATGTGCACACACGCCACACTGCATGGGCTGGGCTTCTGTGTTACTTCCACAAACACAACACACACCATGCTGTGGAACATAGGTCCTGTGCACATCCCGCAGGGACACACAGTAGCACTGTTCATGTGATACCACCCTTGCTGTTTGAGTGACTCATAGTCCTGGTACCACCACAGCAGCGGTACTGTATAGACGTGCAGTTGACACCCACCTCTGCTGTTCCCAGGACACTACCATGGGGAGGTGACACTACTGTGTACACTGCACATGTGTTTACACATGGACCTGCCATACTGCATTGTTGCCCACTGTGCACCTGTGCAGCTGCTACAGGTCCTTTGGGCATGGTTACTTGGTGTCCCTTCCATTTCGGCTAGCTATCATGCTACTACTCTGTCCCATACCTACAGGCCATATGTATCCTGTTATTGTACATACCAATAGGCGATACCTGTGTTATGCATGATATGCCTGTGATACTGTGTATGATATCTGTCATATCTCCCTAGACAGCTTTACATTACACATATTTCACATAGTATCCCCTAATGCAGGGCATACTTGCACGTCGGCCGCACCTTACGTATGACATCAATGGTATCTGCCCATACACATGCGTGCTGTGACAGTATACATGCATGTCCTATCCCCTGCTATGGCACTTCCTTGTTGGACATCCACTGCCAGCAACGGCGTGTGGTATGGCATTGTTCTCTCTAATGCCCCCCTGTGGCATCCCTTGTGGTGTCTCCGCTGTGTACATGATGTCCCACTGCTGTACACACGGTGTCCGCAAGCGTTGGTATGCTCAGCAGGATATCACTACATAACTACCTTTCACCACTTTCTGCATTACGGACAAGTGTAATTAATTACAACCTCCATTCACATACAGTACAGCTTCGTCATACACATCATGCGTTACACAACCGTACATATCGTGTGTTCTACATACCTTGTCGGTGTTTCGTTCTGTGTTCGTTCCGTGTATCGTTTTTCCATTATCTTTCGCTTTCGGTTGTACACTGCTGGTTCAGTATGAGCATACGGTTTGAATATCCTGAGAGTCATCCTTATATCCGTTGATACCTGCAACATGTGAATTCATCCCACCAATTGCTGTTCCTCGGTGAGTAATTATGTGCATATCACCTGTGCATCTACTCCATTTGGAAATTACGCGTCGATACTGGGGTATAATTGGATTCCTCACCTGGGTGTTGGCTATTTGCCCTACCTTCGTGGAGATGGTCTGTATTGTGTTATGTTATGTGTAAGTGCAACCGCTATGCGTGGCGCCAGGTATATTTCGAAGTAATGTTACCCGTGGATTGTGTGTGTAGGGTGTAGTCTTTGGTTCGACATGTGGGTGTCCCTGTCCTGACGACGAATGATAACGGAGTATTGCATTCCAAACTGTAACATGGCTGTTGTATTCCTTTATACAATGCATGCAAGTATGCATCCGCCTTTAATTGTGTCTCCCACGCAAGATGTTGTGGTTATGCAGATGTCATTGACTGACTGTATGTTTGTGCTGCTATTATGGTTTGTATTCCTTTAATATCTACGGTGGGGGATATCGGTGGTTGTACATGACGGATACGTATTGTGGGCCTTGCATCTCTACATAGACAGTATAGTTGTCTGTGTGCTCCATCCCTACCTGGAGAGTTAACAGTTAATAGTCTTTTGTTATGGGAGCGTAGCTTGGGCTGTTGTTAATTGGTTCCAATATAGTCTGCAGGTGGCCTTGCTGCATGTATACCCCCGTAACCTCTGTGGTATATCGGCGGCTATGTCTACGTGCGTAATTACGTGCATATCACCTGTGCATGTACTCCATTTGGTAATTACGTGTCGATACTGGGGTATAATTGGATTATCCGCCTGGCCGTTGGATATTCGCCCTACCTTCGTGGGGATGGTCTGTATTGTCTTATGTTATGTGTGACTGCATCTGCTATGCATGGGAACTAGTATGGTCTGCATTCATGTCACCCATGGATTGTGTGTGACAGGTGTAGTATTTGTTTCAACAAGTGGGTGTACCTGTCCTGCCGACGTATAATAATGGAGTATTGCATTCAAAACTGAAACTAGGCTATTGTTTGCATTTCTACAACGCATGCAATTATGCAGCCGCCTTTAATTGTGTCCCCCACGCGATATGTTGTGGTTATGCAGATGTCATTGACCGACTGTATGTTTGTGCTGCTGTTACGGTTTGTATTCCTTTATTATGTACAGTGGGGGATGTCGGTGGTTGTACGTCACAGATACGGTTTGTGGGCCTTGCATCTCTACATAACCAGTATAGTTGTCTGTGTGCTCCGTCCCTTCTTGGAGAGTTGACAGTTAATTGTCTTTTGTTATGGGATTGTAGGTTGGGCTGTTGTCATGTGGTGTTGGGATCGCCTGCGGGTGAGCTTGATGCATGTATACCTCAGTAATATCTGTGGTATATCAGCGGTTGTGTGTACGTAACAACTATCCCTTGTCATTCTGTCGCGGATATTTGCAGTCATTGTGGTCCTGTTGTTGGGATAGCCTGTTTGCCAGTGGTTGCCACATATTCAGCTGGGAATTGATTGTTTGACACGTGTAGAACACACAGCGGTGTTTACGGGCCGACACGTGGCCACGGTCAGTACTGGGGTAGCACATACGTATTTCCGCGGTACATACCTATTGCTGTATGACTTTGCCAACGTATCTTATTGCAATTAACATATCGGTGTCGTACATACAGGCATGACTATTACATACGTCCTTTCCATTTCATATGGGGTATATTCCTGTGCTACCATCTGGGACATATTCACTTTGTATCGTTCTATGTCGCGACACGCCTAGCCAAAGTGGGGCTGTCACTACTACTTTGGGACTAGTAGTGTACATATGCCTGAGGCTAGTTTACTGTATGCCTACACCTAATATTCTGCTCTGCCTCTAACGTGGCACCAACATACACATGTTGCAGACACACACATATTACACTCACACAGCGATGCACACGGCACCCTCACCGCACATGTACACATCCTACGGCACTCACGGGGACGGTTGCACACAGTACCTATGTATACCGCAACACCGGCAGCGGTGTCTACCTCTCCCTTCATATCATCATACTATTACACGCGCATGTACTGTTACAATACTGTGGTCTGGCGATCTTTTCACCTCGCGGTTGTGCATATCGCTATGTTACCCATTCCATGGTTGGCGGTATCCTCTTATGTTGAACCTCCCAGATGTTCAGGTTGTCGTTTCACTATGTATACTATGTACAGATATCGCGGGTTACATCTCAGTCACCTTATATTCCTCTAATTCCCTGTCTTAACTGTAGTATATATATGTATATGTGTACATATATTTCTATATCGATATAATTATATCTATCTACACACACATATATATATATATATATATATATATATATATATATATATATATACACATATATATATATATTTATATGTATACATCTTGCGGCGAACATGGCAGGCATACAGCAGTGCCGCATGCTGTAGGACCACGTACTGTTCAGGTGTTGGCGTTACATGCTCCACTGGCTGTTGGGTGTACAGTATTTGGGGGCTGCCTATGTTGGAGTCACACATGAGGCCACCCATACAGTACACTTTACAGGTGGTTATGATTGTGTGCCGTCCATTTCACTGTGTGTGCAGGTAGGGAGGTGTCAGTCCATGGGGCCTACGCTGTCAGAGTATGTGCTATAATGCCTTCTTTGCCAAGGCGTAGGCATATTGGGTACACCTCCGTCTGCCTACTGGGGCTGGCACAGTGTGTTCCTGGTCTGGAACCCTCTGTGCCTGGACTGGCCTTGGCAGTTGTGGTGGGCTTTGTGGCCCTTCCCCATTATGTCCCTGCAGCAGCTGTTCCACAGGATCATATTATGTAGCATGGCACATACTATGAATATGTGGGCACATGTGCCTGGTGAGTACTGCAAGGCTTCACCAGATGTATCCAAGCACCGGAACCGTGATTTCAGCATCCCGAGCACATGCTCTATGATTATTCTGGTTTGTGCGTGTGCCTCATTATGGCATTCTTGCATGTGTGTGTGTGCATTTCTGATGGGAGTCATCATCCATGGCTCCAGTGCATAGCCAGCATCCCCCAAGAGATGGCCTTGTGGGATGTCCCCCCTGGCAAATACCTGATACAGCTGTGAGGCATGCCAGATATGGGAGTCGTGGTAGCTTCCAGGGCTGCCAGCACACACATCCATGATAATGCCCTGAGCATTGCGCACGACCTGGCAATTGATGGAGGGGAATCCCTTGCGGTTTATGTAGCGTCTACCCTGCTCGCCAGGTGGTGACTTGATTTGTATGTGCGTACAGTCTATCGCACCCAGTACCTCTGGGTATTGTGCCACACGGTGGAAGTGGCGCATATTGCTAGCCAAATCCTCCTGAGATCTGGGGAAGTATATATGCTCATTGGCATGTGGTAACATGGCATCCAGGAACTGGTGTAGTACGCTGGATGCTGATGCCTATGAGATGCCCATTATATCTCCAGTTGGCCTTTGGAAGGTACCTGTGGCCAGTATTTGCAAGCTTACACATACCTTTGTGTCCACTGGGTTGGGTTCCCCTCTGTCGTTTCTTGTTCTCAGGCATGGCCGGCACAGCTCCACTATTTGCTGTAATGCGTCCCTGTCCACCCTGTAACGCTCTACTATCTCCAGGTCTTGTAGCCCCTGGTAGGTTACCCTTGGTCTGAACACTCTCCTTCTCCTCTGAGGCCTACAGTGGTTGTCGGCACCCTCCTCAACAACACCGTCTGTCTCTAACACATGCTGATGGATCACAGCCACGGCAGCACCCAACATGTACATTTTAAAAGTTCCCCGTGTGTTTACACCTATGGTGCGGCGTTTGGGAATACACGGCTGTGTGTTGTGTGCATTCACACTTTATACTATTGTGCTGTGCACACCGAAGATGTCATAGGGTGTGTTTGCATGGCCGTATCTGGGGGTTATCTTATTTGTTTTACCGATGGAACTACAACACTGTTGCCTTTGGTGTTGCATTACTCTTGCCTGCCATGGATTACCTTTTGACCTTCCCTTACTATTTCTGCACGTTGCACCTACTATTTTCTGGCATGCATCCTGCAGAGCACTGTCATGTGTACTTTCTGGGACATGGCATATCATGCGTTTTGTGTGCTGCCGCTGTTGTGCTGCCTGTCTGCTTTGCTCTGCTGTGTCAGATCTTCTATCTTTGCAATCTGCTACCTCCCCTACTTTCTTTGCATTCATATGCCTCCCCTATCCCGTTTTGCAGGTTTCTGCATGCAGTGTTGTCAGCCGCACGATTGGCCTTCGTGGGTTGATTAGTGTTGATTGCTCATTAGTACTCCAATTACACTTCTTCCGCATTTCCTCATATTCTTAACATCACCTTCCTGTTTCCGATGTTGTTTTGCGGGCGTCACATGACCAGGTTAAGGGAACGTAGACATCCTCCTACACATGCACTTCTGCGCGCATTGTGTGCTCTCAGCTGAACTATTACCCCACACCCCGGTCCTGCAGCTGTGATTTGTGATGTACAGCCCAGGTTTGCTGTGCTCCAATATGCTTCTTGCTATGGTGGCACACCCCTCTGCAGATGACATGTATTCCCTCTGTGCCACTCCTCGGTGTATTACTGCTGCGCCGTTTGGTACAGCCTTATGCTGGTGGGGGATTTGCGATTCAGTATTATCTGCCTCATTTGCATGGCATTGACTACTAATTCATAGTTACCACGCCGAACACTGCCGCGAGTCCTTGGCAACCCTTGCACCGTGTTTGTGGCGTTCCATGCATACCATGGTGTATTATGCTGTGAACCTGATGTGTATTACGCTGCTGTTTTATAACATTGTTATATTATTTCATTGTATTGCACCTTCCGCAAACATGTCCTAGGGTTCTGATGTGAGTTGCTGTGGACATGCCATTTAAGTTGTTATTTACATGTTGTGCATGTTTTCTTTTGACATTGTCTGTGTATTTCGCCATTGGCATATTGTACCAGTGTGATACCTGGGTCTGACACTCTTCCGTTACTCCTATGTTATGTTTGGGAAAATGTAAACCGTTTTTTTTTGGTTTACATTGCCCTGGGCTTATGCTACGCCTGCGCCACTTCGTGAATCGCTATATGCCTTCATTTGCATGGTGCAACACCGAACATGGGGTGTTTAGCATACCTACGCCAGGGGCTGCGCAAATCCGGCGCACGCCGGTAGTGCACATGGGATTGGATCATACATGAATCACTCGGCGGCCATATTTGGCGTTGTAACACGTACGCTATGCGTGCGCTTGGTGCAAGGTTCATGAATCCCTACATCTTTTCAGTGATACTTTGATATTCATAATCCCATTTGGGCCCTGTATTAAAGCTATTAATTCAAAAGATGCTATCAACCAGATTTTAGGAATATAATCTTTTAAAAGTCATTCACTATTTTTATTTTAGCAACCCCAAAAAATTTTTTAATTACATTTTATTAGAAAATTAAAGTTATACTCACAGTCATATTTCCCTTCTGAAAGCAATTACTGATATAAAACTTTATGACATTTTGAATCCTGCATTTTGATGGTTGACTGCCCCCTTTCCCCCCCCCCCAAATAGTTTTTTAGACATTTTAACTGGGCTTAAAGTACTGACTATTCTAATTGTTACCATGCATGTATTTTATTTTGAGTTACTCAGTGACTATATGTAGAACAGAAACAGATATAGACAAAAAATTAAACATGGGGGGGAATGTTTTATATAGGTTTCTGGGAGAATAATGTGGCAAAAAAAAATTTTCCAGTAATATGCACAACAACAGAATGACTTTGTTTGTATATTAAGAAAGTATTTCTGTTTTTTTTAAAGGGCCCCCCCCTTTTTTTTTTTTTAAATTGTTTTTTTTTGGGCCCTAAAAATATTTTTTTTTCCTTTTTTTTTTTTTTTTTTTCATTTT